>NC_056685.1:18665576-18975769 GCF_018350215.1 Panthera leo | reverse complement strand
AACCCTGCCCATCTCTCAATATCTGTCACTATGTAACTCAGACAAGTTCGAAGCTGATTGGTTTGAAAGAGCTGTAGCGTGGACCCCAAGAAGATGGGTGTAAAATGATTCTAGCCAGTTGGTACCAGGATGATTTGTTTGATGATGTTACAGTAAGTTGTCATGGCAGCCATGTTTTCATCCAACTGGACCCCATTGTCAACTCCACTGGTCTCGGACTAGTAGTCATGATTCCAATGCCCAGAGTAAGAAACCTCGGTGAACAAGATCCCTACATATAACAGTTCTTTAAGATGTGCTTTCACTCTTTTCTCTTTATTTTCTTGGGTTTCCAGGCAGTCTTCTTTAGTTTCTTTTCATATGTCAATGCCTACATAGTCACTTGTGATTCACTGAAAGCCGAGGAACACATTACTCATAGCCTTTCTTTGAGACCAAAGGCAGAGGAAAGATTACTTCGAATTATTGTAGAGCAAGTCTGAACCTTTTGTTTTTCCTATCAGCTACAAAGCGTAGATTGGAGCCACTGTCCTGAGTTCAAACCCTATGTGGTGATTACTTGCTTACTAGGTACCAACACGATAGGTTTATTTCCTTTCTTGGTGAGTGTTTTTGCTCCTAAGAAAATGTGTTTGCTATTAATTGAATCTTGCGTCTTCAAGTTGCTTTGTCAACTGGCCTGTAATTTGCTTTCTTAGCTTTACCTCCAGGAGTTTGTTTGTTCTCTCAGTTTGCCTCTGAGGAAGCTGAAACGGATGCCCGTTGTCTTGCCATGCCGGGATCTCTTCAAACATCTGTCCAGTCATCTGATCATCTACTTCCTCCTCCCACTCACAAAATCCCACAGAGACAAATCTTGCCCAGGTTTGCACATATGGTTGATGCTCACAGCTTGGAAGTGTCCAAGCTACTTAAGATTGATTTTCATTCTAATGCAACCTCATAGTTTTGCCCAGAGATGAAAGCAAGGTGTTAGAAATCCCCACATTTCCGGGTTGTTAGGTCACCTAAGCATTAGTTCAACCCTGGCTGCTCCATTTTTAGTAGAGGAGTATGCATGAAGGAGGACAGTTCAAAAATATCCACCTTAAAATTTTAGAGGGTCCAAAATGTACTTTGGGTGCCTGGTTTCAAAATTTCCTTTGAACTTTGAAAATTCCATTTTAGGGGATTGTGTGGTTACCAAGTCATTTCTAAAAACAACCAGAAAAGTAGTTCACGGAGCTATCCAATTAGGAAAAACAAGTGAATGCATTTTGGACATGCAGGCCCCCAGTTGGATGGAAGTTTTAAGGCGGAGTTGTTCAGGAAGATGCTGACCCATTTTGCACACTCTCTGTAGCCACTGGAATTGTGACTGATCCTTTGACTCCACCTGGCTTGTTATGGCAATATTTGGAGGGAGGTTTAACTAGGAATTGCAAAAAAAGATAAAAGGATTTTTTTGAGAATGATTGAACTCCACTTTTTGTATCTCCGAGGGCCCATCTAACATGCTTTCTGGTCCATAGAATTTTTCCAGTAAATTTATTTGAAACAGAATTAATTTATGGAATGAGAATAGTTCACCACACAGTTAACTACAGAACAGTTATGCTGTGAACCCGACATAATACCTATAACGTTCTGATAGGAACTTCTCAACTTTTCATTCTTCCTCAGTAGAAATTGATGGCATCCTCAGCCAAGCAGGGCTGGTGAATTCTTGTACTGCGTCTTACGTGATCCATATACGCCTGATTCTGGTCTGAAGGGTCCTGCTTCAGACTCTGCTTAGGTCATTCTGTATCACAACCGACTGTTGTACATATACAGATATAAAAATAAGTACTTTGAAGATTTTGAAAGATATTCAGAAGCTGCAGTCTATACTTTTGCCAAAACCAAAACCCCCTCCCACGAAGCCGAAGTTCACCGTAAATACAGAATTTTACCATTGCTTTCCAAGTAGTTTGCTCTCCATCCACCATTCTGCAAAAACATTCACTGCTGTTATTTATCACCCCAGAGATGGTGTCGTCCCTGATGTGATGGTATTGATCGTATCGCAGCTCTTCTCTGCTTATCTGTGTCTCTTACTCAAAGGCATCGTGAACTTAACTTACTTGGTAGTGATGGGAACCATGTTCTTAATTTTTCTTCTTTCGTTGGGAAGAATAACTTGAACCTGGAGACCAAGATGAAAACATTCTCTGTAGTGCAGGCAGTCATTGTGTGATGCTTCCCTGTAACACTACACCATCCTCTACACTTCCTACTTGCCCTCATTCCACACCTCCGCTGAGTGGGCAACACCACATTCTTAGAAATGGCCGCTGTTTTCTCTTCCAAATGTATGAGACAGAATCCCAGCAGAGAAGAATACGCTGGCATGGGGAGGTGGCATTTGTAGCTGGATTTTCCCCACCCCCCCCGATGCCTATGAAATACTCATAATACCAACTACAGAAAGTAAAATGTTACACAAAACTTCCGGGCTGGCAAAGCATAAGAGACTCTTAAAAACTGAGAACAAACTGAGGGTTGATGGGGGGTGGGAGGGAGGGTAGGGTAGGTGATGGACATTGAAGAGGGCATCTTTTGGGATGAGCACTGGGTGTTGTATGGAAACCAATTTGACAAGAAATTTCATATATTAAAACAAAAAGGAAAATAAATAAATAAATAAACATTAAAAAAGTAAAAACTTAAAGAATTAAAAAAAAAAAACAACTTCCGGGAGGGCAGAGAGAAGAAGCCATCGTAAGGGCTTTTCTTTCTTTGTGTAAGTTTCAGAAACACGGAACATAATGATGATTTTATCAACATGTTCTTTCTCGATAGTCCTCACGGATTGATACTCTGACTGGTTGGTGTGGAGTTTTGACCCTAACGTAACCCTCGGGTTCCTGCTATTTTTCTGTGGAGTCATCTTTCAAGTCTATGCTATGTCTATGCTTTTCTGTCCAATGTTTCCACTTTCCACTCATACCACGCACGCAGCTGCGAGCATCCCAATGTGCTTTGAGTGGCAGTCTCCTCCTTCCCCTAACGCCCCATGGGCCTTTACTGGGCCCCACGCCCTTAGGCAGCTGTAGAAGCCCAGCAGACATGGCGTCCAATGTTACCTCACAGGGGAGCTATGTCCAAACCCAGCGGCTCAGAAGGGAGACATTCACACCCATTTTTTCAGTCAGAAGACCTTAAGTGAACAGTTCAACATTTAGCCTCATAAGTAGGGCATCTGTAAAACACGGTGACAGAATTTATGACGGGAAATACGAGGAAAAAGTCGACAACTTTGGTGCCAGGGAGAGGAGGTTTCTTCACACACAAGGAGGGGGGGGCTTTTCTACGTTCTTGTCATGCTTTCGAAGTGTTTTTGGGTTCTCGATGGGCTGCAGTCAAAATCACAAGCTAAGTGTTTTGGCGAGAGCGAGGGGCCAGATGGAATTCAAGAGTTTTAGTGTCTTTTCATAATTTTTTTCAATAACTTATTTGATCTTGAGCAACTTCCTGTGAGATTCAATTTCCCCAGAATTGTAACTGGGACACTTATTTGAAAGGCAGATTGCTTTCTCTGTTAAAGAAGTTGGAAATACATCATATGGCTTTTAGATGTGTTTTAAATGGCTGGGGTTTTGTTTTGTTTTGTTTTGTTTTGTTTTGTTTGTTTTTTACTGGTTTTGCTCTGCGTTGGTCCTGCTGTGTTGGATCTATTGGTCTTCATGGCATTGCATCATCTTTTCTCTCAGAGCTGCCCCTCCCTTTCCATTTAACACCTCTCCTCCTCTGTGCCAATCTTTTCTGCAGTGATGTGTATCGAGGTTTAAGGACTCTTCAAGTATATCAATTGTATATTCATATCGTTCCCTCCCTTGATAAGGTGAGAGTGTTAGCAAATAGGCACTCATTCATGAAATTGATTTTTAAATAATAATGGTGTGAACCCACTAGTTAAAGTGTCCAAGATAATCAGAGCTCTCATGAGTACTCCCAATTTGACTTGAGTTTATTGTGACCGACACAGTGCTCACATATAAGCGTCACCTTAATTTCAGCCACAGTGAAGAAGAAACTTGTATCCCTTCTTCTCAGGTCACTTTTCTCTGGGAATGAAATCAGGATGACAAGAATCACAAATACGTGTCTTTAGGTCCCCCTCCATCCACCCTGCCCACAGCACCTCCTTAAATTCCTCCAGAGGAGTTAATTCATGGGAAATGTTTCTACATGTTCTGAGTACAATTCTTCTTGCCCGGTGGCAGAATGATTTGCCCCCTCATTGCAGGATTTGCTGGTCATTCCTGGTGCAGGAAACAGCTCCCCCTGCATTCAGTGATGCTCTCCCTGCATTCAGTGATGCTCCCCATGCGTTCAGTGATGCTCGCCATATCCGTTGTCAGGAGGGCGGTCTTCTCTGGAGGAGTGAGGGTTATCATTCTTGACTGCTGAGTCTTAAACTCTCCATGCAACAAACGTTTAAATTTTATTCCTATAATTTATACTTTTGCCCATGAATCTGTGGAGGGAGGGGGTTCAAAGGCTGTCTGTACCCCAGGACTTCTACTGTGCTCAGAATGATTCTTTCTTTCCATAACTCTCACCCAATGTGAAATTTCCTTCACCTTGCTAACTTCAGGAAATATCTTGGTTCATCTTGTAAACCATCTTCTAAATATCCCATCCTGCCAATTCTCTGCTCATTCCTGAATCCAAAGGTGGATATAACTTAGATTAATTTGGCAATTCTACTCTAGATAAAGAAGCTTCATCCAAGTTGTTGCCTTAGTTTCACTCTGCTTTTTAACAGGGAAATCTGGCATGTCTGTGTCAATGCTTGGCTTGGGTGGGCTCTTAGCTGAAACCTGCCCTCACGGGAATGTAGCTGAATATTCTGGCGTGTGGAAAGATGTACAGTGATTTCTGCCGAAGTGGAATCTGGGAATCGCCTGGGAGTTTCTAACATTCACCCAGGACAGAGAAATCCTGGGCTAGCCAGAAAGGGTCTGCTGAGCTGGGTAAGAAAAAAGTGTGGTTTTGAAAGAAAGGCATATTTTATAAATATTTTTTTAACTTTTATTTATTTTTGAGAGACACAGAGAGACAGAGCATGAGCAGGGGTGGAGCAGAGAGGGAGGGAAACACAGAATCCAAAGCAGGCTCCAGGCTCTGAGCTGTCAGCACAGAGCCCGATGTGGGGCTCAAACTCAGGAACTGTGAGATCATGACCCAGGCCGAAGTCAGATACTCAACCGACAGAGCCACCCAGGTGCTCCAAGAAAGGCACATTTTAATGAATACAGCCTGTTCATAAGGAAGGCGAGTGCTGTGGGGCACTTGTGAGGTCCTTGAATTTGTTTCCCAGAGCTGTGTGACAAAGTATCACATGTTCCCTCTCAAGACCCAAGGGAAGGGTCTGTCACCAGGCTTCCTTCCTCACTTCTGGTAGTTTCTTGGCTTGCAGTAGCGTAATTTTGATCTTCACATGGTGCACATGTCTTTTATAATGGCATCAGTTATAGGAAGAGGGGTCCTTCCTACTCCATTATAGGTTTATCTTAACTAATTACATCCACAATGATGTAATGAACTTTCAAATAAGGTCACAGCTGAGGTACTGGATGTTAGGACTTGGGCATAAGAATTTTGGGGGGACAGAATTCAATCCCTAATAGTCCTTTTCCTGCTCTATGCCTGGATGGAGAGCCAGTTTAAGACAGAGGTCAGACCAAGATACAGCTCCTGCCATTGCTGGGACAGAAGTATCATTTGCTCTGTTTGCTTTATGTAGACGTGACCTAGATGTGCTATTTAGACATTCTGAATTTCTGACATTCTCCCAGGCAGACATGGCTTCTGAACAAAAGACAGATCTTTAAGATACATTCATTGTACAACTAAGGGACTGTCTAAAGGTATCCAACCTCAGAGTGGTAGCTAAAAATGAGAGAAGCACAACACAGAAACAATTTTAAAAGGAGTGTTACTTGTGTTATGTGCTAACATTTGGGAACAAAATTGTATTAGGGCAGACGCTTCTAATTCAGGATTGCAAAACGCGAGAAGGATTTTGCGCTTGGATCAGTGTCTATTTTGGCCATAATTATGATTTGGGATACAGGATGTTAATGGAGCTCTGTGTTCTAGTGCTTGAAAAGAACAAATCTCCTGTGCACAATTACTTCTTTTAAGTCGCTTCTATCTTGATGATCAGACTCGAAAATGAACAAGGCTTGTGGTACTGACCATGTTAAGGAAAGGACTCAGGAGATAAAGGAATCCACAGACTGAATTTTTCAACTTGCCATAACGGACAAGGGGGAAAATCCCGTTTCTAAAAGTGGGTTTGAGAGAACATTTTTATAATTCTGCTCTACTTCTACACGTAAATGAGTCTGTGTATTCAAAGGTGGAGCTTTCTTTTTTTAATCAATCAATTATTCATTCATTCATCCATCCATTCATTCATTCATTTTAATTTGCATCCAGTTGGTTAGCATATAGTGCAGTAATGATTTCAGGAGTAGAATCCAGTGGTTCATCCCCTACACAGAACAACACCCAGTGCTCATCCTAACAAGTGCCTTCCTCAATGCCCCTCGCTCATTTAGCCAATGCCCCCACCCCAAACCCCTCCAGCTTGTTCTCCGTATTTAAGGGTCTCGTATGTTTTGTCCCCCCTCCCTGTTTTTACATTAGTTTTACATCCCTTCCTTTATGTTCATCTGTTTTGTATCTTAAATTCCACGTATGAGTAGAGTTATATGATATTTGTCTTTCTCTGACTGAATAATTTCACTTAGCATAATATGCTCTAGTTCCATCCACGTCATTGCAAATGACAAGATTTCCTTCTTTTTGATTGCCGAGTAATACTCCATTGTATATATACCACATCTTCTTTATCCATTCATCCATCGATGGACATTTGGGCTCTTTCCATCCTTTGGCTATTGTTGATGGTGCTGCTATAAATATGGGGGTGCATGTGTCCCTTCGAAACAGCACACCTGTATCCCTTGGATAAATACCTAGTAGTGCAATTGCTGGGTCGTAGGGTAGTTCGATTTTTAATTTTTTGAGGAAACTCTGTACTGTTTTCCAGAGTGGCTGCAAAGGTGGGGCTTTCTTATAATCACATTGTACTATCTCCTGCTGTTTGGAGAAGGAGAAGACCTTTCCTTGGGGCCTGACTGTGGTCTGGAAAAGAGTCTGGGCCAGGACTTGGGTGCTGTGCTCAGAGACAAGTGCCTCACGGGATACAGTGGCGGAACTTCGATCTTAGAGGAGGTGTATGGGGAGACTTTCCTCAACATGACGTTGGTTCATATGATTAAATCCCTCTTATGTTAATTAAATCACCAGTGGATGGAGGTTGTGACTTTAATTGTGGTCTCTCTGGCAGATTCATTATGAAAGATAATGGTTTCGGGTCTGATGACAAATGTGTGGCATGCTATTATCTCCTGCTTTTCTTTCTTACACGATTACAAGTGTCATTTGAGAATTGTATTGTAGATATATTTCTACTTCTTATTTGTAACACTGTCTAAAATCAGAATGCTTATTTGTTTGGGGTTTATTGCTATTAAACCTTCCTTTCACCTAAGACGGGAAGATGGCACCATGAATTATACACCATAAAAAAATTCATTAACAGACTACGGAATAAACACGTGGAAGGAGGTGGGGAGAGACATAAGCAGACATTCTTGTTTTCTCTTTGACAAAACTCCAGACTTGGCCCGTGGAGTGCTTCCTGAGCTGGGCCTCGAGTACCGCACCAACTCATCTGTTCCCACGGCCCTGGCCTCTCACCCAACACGCCCCAGGCAAACTGCTCTCCTCTTGGGGTCTTCAAACAGGCTGAGGATGTCCGACAAATAATAAACGCTCAACATGGTGGAATGGATCGATGAATGAGGGATGTAGAAAGGGCGGGAGAAGGAAAGGGAAAAAATGAGAATAAATGGGTTTCCCCCATCGTGATTTTAAAGTTGGTGGAAACGCTCAAATTCCCAAAGAACTGTAGTTAGAATCCAGTAAGGAAATAGTTATCATATATAACTATCTACTTGGGCCACTTCACGCAACTTGTTTGGAAATTTTATATTAGGCACTGTGTGTTTTGAGTGGAGCTTTCACAGATGAATTATGGCACAATAAAAACACTTTCCTTTGGATTGTGAAAGAAAAGAAAGGAACCTAAAAAATGATTATGCTAGGTAAATCTCCAGTATTTTTTGTCTCATCGAATAAGGTATCAAGTCTCTGTTATTACCCTTTGTGACTTTCAAGACAGTTTATGCTTTGCTGTACTTACTACTAAACAATTCGTATTTCTCATGGTGGTCCGACCACGCACCCTTAACTACATTTATTTATGGAATTTTGAGTGCCTAGACTCATTATCTAGACGTTGGACCAATTTCCTTCCATAATATTTCCTTTGTTTATGTTACTTTTCCAGACTGGAAAACCAGTTCCTGTTAAGTTTTCTACTCAGCCTTCAGAATTTAGCTCTGTCACACTTCCTTCACAAAGCCATCTTATTTAACTCAAGAGTGGTTCCTCCATATTTGAAACTCCTATTGCATTTATGGTTTTATACCATTTATGGATTAAAAAAATTATTTACCCGAGGTAGTTTGCCCTCCATGGACGAGAGCATTTGGGGGCTGGAGCGTATCTACTCCCTCTCACGCATACATCATTCTGCCTCGGCAAGCGCATAGTAGGTGCTCATTAATTATAAGAGGCTTTGTTAATTGACAGAATTGCTGCTGTGAGAACATGAAGAGCAGAGGCTTCTTTGCTGTGGTTGTGAGTTGGAGGAAGCCAAGATGTTATCCATAAATGTATGAACCAAAAGGGCTGGTCAATCATGAAAGCTGAGGCAGAAGAGAGTTCCCCCTCACGTCAGTGCTGTGATATCCAAACACCATCCAGGAGAGAGGAGATTTCAGGGATAATAGACTGACATCGTGGCTTCACTGGCAGAGCTGTTCCTGTAGTTGGTGAGAGGGTGTTGAAGCACCTTTCACCAGGAGATGCCTTTGAAGACCACCTCGTTCCTGTGTTCTGCTTGAAACCCCCTAATAACTTGGCTTCCCATATGCTTGCTTCTCGTTATATAACAATAAATAGGCATTTCGTCTCTGTGAACTTGATTAAGGCAAGTTTGCCTCTAAGGGGTGACAGAACTAATTCCAATGTGTTCAGTAAAATCAGGTTTTTTAACCTTCAAGCCAGATACCGGACCCTGGGGTGCGTGAATTCATCAGGGTAAATGTAACCTTGCGGGAACTTTCTGAGCAGCCGGCCATAACATTTGAAATGTGAAAAAAATGTCTCCGTATAGTAATTTTCCCCGGCATCTTGTAATATTATCTTTGAATAGAGGAAGGAGCATTCATTCCTTTGAACAGCAGCAAAGAAGAAATCCCAATCTAGACTTCTTTACAGGGGAGACAGGACTGTGTGTGTGTGTGTGTGTGTGGGTGTGGGTGTGTGTGAATGTGTGCACAAGTTCTCCTACTTGTGCTATGTCTTCTGCTCTTTTTCTTTTGGGCCAGCTTTCCTGAGCTGCAAAATTTCCTTAAAGAAGAAAGTGGGGAGAACAAACAAATCCTCAACCCATGATGAATTTAGACTTCTGTAGGATTTCCAAAAGTCAACTCAAATTCATATGAGAATCTGTCACCTATTCTTGAAATTCAGAAATAATTTTTAAAATTACTTAGACTGGGGGTGTCTGAATGGCTCAGTCAGTTAAGTGTCCGACTTCAGCTCAGGTCATGATGTCACGGTTCATGAGTTCTAGCCCCACGTTGGGCTCTGTGCTGACAGCTCAGAGCCTGGAGCCTGCTTTGGATTCTGTGTCTCCCTCTCTCTCTGCTCTTCCTCTGCTCATGCTCTGTCTCCCTGTTTCTCAAAAAAAAATTTAAAAAAATTTGAAATTACTTAGACTAATTTTCCTGGGACAAAGTTAATTGCACACATATTAGGAGCATAAGGTAGCTGTGATAGATGAATTGCAGTCAACATTAGCAAAAAGATTCTGCAGCTGTCATTTCTTTTTTTTTTTTTTATTTTTTTTTTATTTTTTTTATTTTTTTTATTTTTTATTTTTTAATATATGAAATTTACTGTCAAATTGGTTTCCATACAACACCCAGTGCTCATCCCAAAAGGTGCCCTCCTCAATACCCATCACCCACCCTGCCCTCCCTCCCACCCTGCCCTCCCTCCCACCCCCCATCAACCCTCAGTTTGTTCTCAGTTTTTAACAGTCTCTTATGTGCAGCTGTCATTTCTTGAACGATTCTTTGCTCTTACTTCTTCTTTTTTAAAATATTTATTTATTTTTGAGAGAGAGAGAGAGAGAGAGAGACGGAGCACGAGCGGGGTAGGGGCAGAGAGAGAGGGAGACACAGAATCCAAAGCAGATTCCAGGCTCTGAGCTGTCAGCACAGAACCTGACGTGGGGCTCGAACTCACAGACTGTGAGATCATGACCTGAGCTGAAGTTGGACTCTTAACCGATTAAGCCACCCAGGCGCCCCTCTTTGCTCTTACTTCTGCTGCTGCCACCTATCCAAATCCAGTACAGTGAGTAGACTCAGCAAATTCAAACAGCAGGAGATCCAAAAAGTATATATTTGAGGACCGTTATGCTGTACTGGATGAAAATTAAAGTGAGACTAATAGTAAGTTTACCATCACATATGCTGTTTAACTTTCTTTTCGACTTAGAGAACAGATTTTGCCATATTAGTGTTATTCCTTTTCTTTACTGAACTTACAAAAAGCTAGAATTCGGGGTGCCTGGGTGGCTTCATCGGTTGAGCATCTCTCGATCTCAATTTAAGTCTTGACACCAGGGTAGTGAGTCCAAGCCCCATGTTGGGCTCCACATTGGGCATGAAGCCTACTTTAAAAAAAAAAAAAAGCTGGAATTCTAAACCCCACATTCAACCAAAACAGAATCATTGTCTCATTACATAATTGATGAAAAGCCTCTGTGAAGAAAGAGGGTACTTCAGATGCCAGTCATACAGAAAGATCAGTGATTCTGAAGCATTTACTCTATCGGTATGTTGGCCTGTGCCTCTGTGCATTGGCAATATGGTTGAGAAGTGATTGTCATATGCTATTGCAGGGTGTTATTCTAGTAATCTCTGAGAACGAGAGACTCAATTTCTTTTAGACCAAAACTAAATTAAATCCACTTGCATTTTAAGAAGATACAGAGAGTACGAAGAAAGAAAGGTGTGAGTGACTCCTGCCACCAGGGGAGTACCAATCCTATCATAGATAGGATTCGCCATCTTATTCTATGCTTGTTTGTATGTGTTATTTCATGTAAGCATAAGAATGAATATAAACATAAATAACCACTCCTCAGAGCAAAGAATCTACATCAAAGTGCTTAAGATATCTTTGAGGAGCACCCATGGCCAGGAGGAATGAGCATTCACAAAGCCAAGTGGAAAAAGCAAGAGCTTCTGATGAGTGCGGAGTTTCATGGACAAAGGGTAGGCGTCCTTGGGGAGGCATGAAGTGGCTTTCCAGAGGTCAGAAATGTGGATTTCTCCAACAGACAGTCTTCAAGTTGTTGAAGATACAGGTAAGCAAACTGACTTGTTCTGAAAGAAAAGTATGAACATTAAAAAATATTTTTAGGAAGATACTACTAAATCTTGAGAGAGAAACAGAAAAGGTCTAATATTTGTTATTTCTTCTCAAAAGGCAGGTTTCAGGGGCCTAATGTTGACTGTCTCTCCTGGGTGAGTACAGGCACAGGACAGTTTAAGTGAAACCCCATTCTGGAAAGTGAGTGAGAGGAAGAAGGTGACATGAAGTGAGGTAAACTGAGAGAGGTCACCAGGGCCAGCCCAGGGACTGTTTAGAATGGGCAGAGGGAGTGGTTAAAAGAAACATGTCCAGGTTTCATCTGGACCAATGCTGGTCTCTAAAAAGATATGATCCTGACATGGGATATGGCAGCTGGTGCTCGGGGGGCTGGGGAGGAGTGTCAGTCAGTTGGGTGTGTGTGTATCCGCGTAGGAGGGATCCATACAATTTATTAGGATTCTTGCCTATAGCACAAGGAGTACATTTGAGACGATTCAATGACTCTACAGGAACCCAGGGTCAAAGTCACGCTGACTGGAGTTTGGGATAGGCTGCTCTAATAGTTTAGGCAGAACCCTTGTCAGATGGAGTTGGACAAAGAGAGAAGTTACCTGGAGGTCAAAGTGCAATGGGCAGGCAGGTGACCCGTGCTCACCCCAGCCCCCCTGGGTGCTGCATTCAGTAGCAATGAGAGTGGTTTCAGACGACACCAGCTGGTAGACCAAAGCCTAATGATTTCCAGCCCACTTTGGTCAAGACCGATTTAGAAATTTGATGACTGGATGGGTTAAACTAGCACAGGGGCCAGAGTAGGCAAGAATGAACACCGAATATAACAGACTCTTTCTTCTTTGATCAAGAAACCAAATATCAAAGCCCAACATCTGACACCTAAGAAAGTACATATGTTAAAACAAGTCAAGACAAGGTTGATTTGTTTTGTTTTGTTTTTTTGATCTCGAAGACTGCTTTGCAGAATTTGTTTTCATAAGGGCAGACTAGGCATCAAGTTCTCAAGTATTCAGGTTTATGCGAAACAAAGAGAATGACCTAAGTCCCCATATTTGATGCTTCCATTGTGACAGAACTCAACAGTGTGCCTCCTATGAAACGTTTTTCTACAAACAGAAATACCCAGCTTGATAACTTATGGTCAATCACTTGAGTTGGCTCTGAACAAAATTGTGGGCGTTCAACCTAGATACTATCTGCCTTCGTTCTAGCCTTTGAGACTCAAATAAAATCGATTTGTCTCCACCCCACAAGTCCTAAGACACCCAGTGTCCTTGAACCATCTCTGAATCTTTTGCTTTTTCTATGTTTGTCTGGCAGACGAGGGTTATAGGAAGTAGGAAGTTGTTTTACATGGTGTCTACTGGGTCTGAGGTCTACTTCTTTGAACTATTTCAGCCTCTGAATGGTGTTGCCATATTTTGCATACTCTCTTTGTTCAGCCTTATGCCCATACCTCTCTCCAAAATACAACATCTCTCCAAAATACAACATATCAAAAACTATAATATGCAGCACAATTTGAATGACTTTTTGTAGCAATGAGGGTGGTTATATTTATTTAATCTTGTTATCTCTCGACACTTTAGGATAGATTATTAGGCCCCATCTTAGAAGTCTTCATTCATTTTGTCATCAAGAATATCTCTCTGGTCAGTTTCTCCAACTTCCAACATCTCACTGTGTTCCTCAGCCCCTTCTCTTTTACCTCACCCCCGCCACTTCTCCCTTTCATCTCTCAATTCCTGCTAATTTTTTAATTCAGAGATGAGTTGACTCTGTGTTTTACTGATTCCTTCCACACTAATGCTTTTCAAGCTGCAAGTTGTGACCAGGTAGTAGGTTGAGAAATTCACTCCGTAAGTCGAAACAAGCATTTTAAGAAAATGAAATAGAATCAAAGAGAAAATATCCAAGTGCATTGCCCATGGTAGAGTGGGATTTTGCTACAGGTTCCATCATGTTGTGAAACATGTTTAATTCCACTGTTGCAGGCCACGTAGTAGAATCTTCTGTCCACCCGAAAGGTGTTCTATCAAGGTATTTTTCCAAACAAATGAAATTTTTCTTTGATATATATGTTCTCAAAAATCAAACCCATTACTCATGGAAAGTTGTGCTCCACCATTGCTGCTCCTAAAAAGACTGTGGCCCCAAAGTCTTATCAATATTCATATTACCTCTCTGTTACTAAGCACTTTTAGGAGGGAGTGAAGCATATGGTCAAGGGAACCAAGGGGGAATGACCTAACTTTCCATATTCAGGGATTCCTCACCTAAGTACTGGTGTCAGTACTGACTAACTAGTACCTGCCCCGTCAGAGTGCTGAGAAAGAGTGTGTGTGTGTTTGTGTTGGAGTGGCAAAGTGGATGATGGGCAATTAGGACAAAGGATGACAGCCATATAAGCAACAAAAGCTGAGATGAATGATTTTATTTTTTTCCCCGTTTGTTTTCTCTGCTTTTGACCACACGCCCAGGATTTTCATGTAAACTAATGACATCTTGGGAATGGTCCTTTTGTCTTCCATCAGGTTTTAGAAGATCAATACCTCTAGAGTTCACAAAATTTATTTCCCAATAAAACTAAAATTTCTTCAAACAAATGCACAAAAATAATTATGAAAATAACTCACAAAGTACACATAGGTGTCACAGGAAGAAGTCTTTATCTACAGCAATGATAAAAACATTCTGTTTTTCCTCACTGAATGGAACTACATGATTGACTGCCCCCGGACACTCCAGGGCAAGGAACAGACTCTCAGACTCACCATGCTTTAAAATTTCTTTATGTTCCAATCTAGTGTTCTGATACACAGAGAAAACCAGTTCTTTGTAGCTCTATTCATCTCGGGGGAGGGAATACTTTGCTGTAGAAGAGGTAAATTACTATAGATGATATTCTCTGGGAAGATTATTTCTCAACCATAAGGGATTTGGAACTATTTGTAAAGCCTATCGATAGACTGATAACAGTACCGCATTTATATTAAAATCCATGATGTTAATGTAAGCTAAGGAAGGGGAACTTTGACCAAGATGGATCATAAAGCTTTAGAGCCTAGCCCATTCATTGTACATCCGTGGTTATTTTCAGTTCACTGACCAAAAATCTTTATGAAAGTTTGATTACAAACAGTTACTGCCTATAACCAACTCCATTTATAGTAAATGCTATTTTAATACATAACAATAGACGTGTCCACTTTAGACAGATGATACGGAATTTCCAGTGGCAGCAGCAGCGATGAAGCTATTTTTCAATTACTAGGATGCAAGGCAGCATTTATTCCCTTTTATTTTTCTTGAAAGAGTACCATATGTCATTTTTCTCTTTGAGGAAATGGTTGTTGTTACTGGAGCACACTTAGTCGTTTCATGAGGCTACAAGGAATAAATTGTACATCATCTTCCTTACATTGAATTTTAATCCGTCATTAAGAAATATCAGCTTCCACTTCTGGTTAAATTGTAGGAGAACATGTTAATCAACTGGAATTCTCATGCATTGCTGGGGGATTCTAAAATGGTACAACCACTTTGGAAACAGCTTGACTGTTTCTTATAAAGTTAAATAAACATCTACCCCAAGACCTATCAATTCTCCCCCTAGGTGATTTCCAAACAGACGTGAAAAGATATACGTAGAAAGGATTTTTACAAGAATGTTCATCTCTGCTTTATTATTTTTTTATTTTTTTCTTAAAAAAATGTTAGGTCAAGGGGGTTTAGTGCTGACTGGCTGTGGGTTGTATTAGGGGATTAAATTTATCATTTGTGGCAGTATGAGAACAGGGTACTGGACCTCGGATGGAGGTCAAGTGGGGAGCTGGGGGAGAGAAGAGCTTCAGAGCTTGGGTGCCAGGCAAGACCTACTATGCTTAGAATTGTGCTACTCCAAAGGGCATATGGACATTTGCCCCTCATTTTTTATTATGATATAGCTGGGGCTGTCCTGTACATGACACCCCAGAAGGTGATTTAAAATATTTAGTGAGCTGTTCCTTATCTTACTGAATACCCATTTGCCCTTGTCCATATATTACATCACCCACCTATCACTAAGAGGTGTGGGGGTAGCCCAGACTTCTAAGAGAATATGCAGCCATGCTCTAATTCTGGTAGTGAGCATAAAATTTTTATTGAAATGTGTGGATAGTTTGAAACTATTTTACAAACAGGAAGACAAGAGCTTTTGGCTTTCTGAGCTTTGGCTGATACTCACGTAATTGGACTCCTGCATGAGATAGAGAAGAAAGATCAGGCAAATTCTATGGTAGGAAGATTGATGTGAGCAAAGGTTTTATTCTTAATAGCCCCTAACTAGAAACAACCCAAATGCCCAGTAACAGATGAATACTACTCAGCAGTAAAAAGGAATAAACTATTGATACACGTAATAACATGCATGGATCTCAACAGAACTAGGCTGAGTGGGGAAAAAGTCAAATGCAAAAGAGTACATACTAAGTTGTTTGTTTATATGAAGTTCTAGAGAACTCACACATCAGCTATGGTGATGGAAAATCAGATCCTTGGTCACCTCAGTTTGGGAATATTGGCTGGAAAGGGACATGAAGGAACTTTGGGGAGATGGAAAAGTTCTGTATGCTGATGAGGGTCAAAATATATCAAAGTGTATGCTTAAAATCTGCGCACTGGATTATATATAAATGGCACCTTAATGAAGTTGATAAGAAAGAAATACCGCATCCAGAATATTGAAGACATACCCAATTGTTTGTTTATTTATTGAATACCTACTGTGTTCCAGAAAGGTTAAGGATATATTGATGAACAACGCTAACGAGGATTCTACCTTCATGAAACTTATGTTCTAGAGGATGATGACAGACAACAAAAGAATAAATAATAGGTGTCTGAGATGCCAGGACATGCCGCCTGACTCCAAATGCCAGAAAGTTAAAGGCTAAAGAGCAACGGTCAATAGGGACAGGAGTAGGTCGTCTGTGTATGTGTGTATGTGTGTCTCTCAGTTTCCTTACTCCCCTCATGTGTATTCCATGTAATTTCCCAGGGGCACTGATCTCTAGTTGCTCACAGAGGTACCTGATCCTTCTATTCTCTAGTGGTCCTTCTTTTCTTCTCTCTCTCATTTCCTCACTCCCTTACTAGGCTTCTGAGATCACCTCTGAAATAAGCTATTTGCATCCAGGTATTTCGCTCAAGGTTTGCTTTTAAGAAGTTTGCTGAAACCCCGTTTATGGTTGTTTAAGGTTTCCTAAGACCCTGGGTAAGGGAAGTGCTGTGGATGGCAGAGTGGAGGGAGGGGCTGTTGACATCAGAGAGTCACAAAAGGCCTCTCTGAGAAGATGACCCTTGAGTAGGGGGAAGGTCAAGGTTGGACACACATGGGGAAGCTGTCAGGATTTGGATGATATTTGAAGCTGTGGAACTAGAAAGAGAGTAGCGTAGATAGAGAAGTGCTTGTGGGATGAGCTCTGAGCACTCCAGTGTTTGGCAGTTGGGAAGTTAAAAGGGCCACAGAAGAGGTGACTAGAAACATCCTGTGAGACAGGAGGAAAAGCAAGAGAGAACGGTGTTTCAGTAGCTGAGCAGAGAAAGTATTTCAAGAATGGGAGAATGACAAAATAGATCCAATGGTAACTATGGGTCAAGACAGATAAGGGCAGGGATTGGCAGTATGGAGTTTGCAGTATGGAGGTCATTGGATTTTGCAGTATGGAGGTCATTATTGGTGACCTTGCCAACAATTATTTCACTGGAGAGATGGGGACAAAAGTCTTATCAGATGCAGTAAGATCAAAAGAGAACAGGAGGGTACAAAATGGAAAATGCCAAGATGATATTCTCTGTAAAGTATAGCTCAGAAATGAGGCAATCATTGAAGGGTGAACGGGGGCTCAAGGAATGGTTTGTTTCCTAAAAAATACAGGTGTGATAGTATGCACATGTGATGCAGGGGATGATACAGCAGGGAGGAAAAAAATGACAGATGCAGAAGAGATGGGGGACAGCAGCTACAATTGTGCCCGGGATCCAGTCTTTCAAATGAAGAGGTTAACTTGGATTGGGGCAGCGACTTCTGGCCATTAACAATGTTAATAACAGGAGGGAAGAATTATGGTCTAGTTATAGGTGTCGTGCATTAGTGGATGGAGTGGTGGAAGTCTGGAAGTTCTCTCCCAATTAATTCTATTGCTCAGCAAGATAGGTGTCAAGTTATCAGCTGACATTAAGGAGGAGAGGAGATTTGGAGGTTTGAGGAGAGATGAGAGGCTGTGTTATGGACAGCTAAGAGAATGGCAGAGAACTGATCAGGTGAACATGTGAATTTTTAGCAGCACTGTAACCAGCTTGAAACCAGTGGTTGTGAGGTTGACTTGAGACCAGGCAGCATGATTTAGTGTGTTTCTTCAATGGTGGGTACAGCACGCATGCATTGGGAAGAGAACTAGATTTAAACCAGGATTGGAGTTTGGCTGAGGAAGTAAAATGCAGGGAAAGAGGCTCAAAGTCGCTGAGCTGTATGCAAGGATGATAGTAAGGGAGCATGGATGTAAGGCTGGATAAGGAGGAAGATGAGGACATGGGGAGACTAGGATGCATTGAAAAGGTGGAAGTGTCCCTGGATTGTATAACCTGTTGGGGTCGAAAAATCGTTGACGTCGGGTAATTAGAGGGAAGAAACGAAAACAAAAGTGGGATCAGAAAGTTTAATGCTTCCAGTTGAAGTATTGGAAGGCTTGGGTTACTGGGAATGACAGAAGCTAGGGTATGACCATGGGAATGACCATGAGAGTATGGTTTGAGGATAAGAAAACAGGGGTTCGGGGAGTTGAGAGCCAGGGTATTGAAAGAGCATGTGGGTCCTGAAATCACCAAGAGTTATAATGGCATTGAAGACAGTAACAATGAGCAAGGAGCTAAACTTTTAAGGAACAAAGGGTGTGAGCAAGAGGTGACAGATGACTAACAAGAGGGTGAGCAGGTAAACTACCTAGGTGTCTTTGATGCTTCTTGAACATGCCGGGCACAGAACATGCTGGGCACACTCTTCCCTTAAGGTCTTTGTTCTTTCCATTCTCTATGTCTGGGATTTTCTTTTTCTTTCTGATATTAGCATTATTTCTTTCTTCACCTCATTTAGGTCTTTGCTCATATTTCATTTGCTCAGTAAGACCATTTCTGATCATCCTATAAAGATCAACGTCCCTACCCATCCTGACAAATTATTTTCCTACTTCCTGTTCTATTTCTCTCAGTAAGAATTGTCACCATCTAGCATCTAAATATATTTCACTTACTTTATTTATTTTTGAGACAGAGAGAGAGAGAGAGACAGAGAGTGAGTGGGGGAAGGGCAGAGAGAGAGGAAGACCCAGAATCTGAAGCAGGCTCCAGGCTCTGAGTTGTCAGCACAGAGCCTGATGTGGGGCTCGAACTCACGAACCGCAAGATCATGACCGGAGCTGAAGTCGGACACTTAATCGATTGAGCCACCCAGGTGCCCCTCACTTACTTTATTTTGTATGTTTCCCCTTTACTAGACTCCACATAGCAGAACTATTTTACTCTGATTTACTGCTAAAACCCTAATGCCCAGGACAGTGTCTGATGCATGGTACCTGCTCAAGAAATATATGTTGATGCTCTGATGACATGAGCTCCAGAGTTTGGGGGCTGTAGAGAGGATACAGGACAAATGTCTGGAAGCAGCAGCGATGAGCAAGAAGGACACGCACCTCAACTCCAGGCTGAGACATTCAGTACGTGTGGAAGACATAGAAAGAAGTCCCTTAAATAGAAGCCACTTAAGAGGATTCCAGGGAGCACTGTTCAGTGGTTTTCACTGCACCAGCGTTTAGACCAAAGGTTGAAAGGAATGCTCCAAGAAGAGCTTGGGATTTAGCTGATTTTGCCGTGAGTTACAGAGGGCCCAGGGAAAGTTTCAGGAGATGGAGAGGGGTGGCAGGTGGCAGGGGATAGAGTTGGACAGAGAGAAGTGGACGCTAGTGTGAGTGTGTTAAACTAGGTAGGGCTCTTCCTATGGTCTTTTAGGAGGTGGTGGTGACAAGGCTTTGAAGATTTGAGTTTGGGAGAGATATCAGTGTTACCAGGATCACACAGGTTTCTAGATCTCTCCATGGGTGTAACACTGCAAGAAAGATACACAGAGTCCAGGTATCCCCACCATCTACTACCTGTGAATGATGTCTAATAAATACTTGTTGGCTAAGATAATGAATGGAAAAATTCGTGCTGAAATTAAATAGTTAATTCTGAAGAGGAGAAAAAACATAGAGTAATTCTTTAACTCCTACGGAGTCACTAATGATAGAGTATGCTATGGACATCCACAGAGGAAACGCCAAAGAAATAAATACAGGACACAGCCCTTATTTGCCCTTGAACACTTCAGAGTTAAACACAAATTACGTTCATCATTATAGAACTCTGAATTGTTTTTAGTGAAGTACAAAACATATAACATACACAAATGCTCTTCTAGTTTTAACAGGCAAGACAGTACATTCGACTAATTAGAGTCAGGAATGTAGTCTACTTTGCATACAGAGGCACAGGAGACAACCGGTTTGTGGGTGATGATGATCAAAGATGGCCTTCATATTGTTCTTGTCGGGGCCAATTAATTGCATAGAATCCTGGGAGAGATAGTTCCTCCCCATGGTTCAGTTTGTTCTTTCTTAAAAACAGTGCTTAGAATTTCTGAGTTATTAGATGAGAAGTGCTAAAAGAGTGCCAAAACCAATTTCGGTTGGCTTTTAGAATGAACTGGAATTTGCTTCGCAGAGAGGGCATGAGCAAAGGAATAGTAAGTCTGGTTCTGGTTACACCTGGGAGTTAGTGTGGGCTCAGGGGCACCTGTGCAGAAGAAGGAGCAACCTAAATGTCCTTCTGGTGGCCAAGACCAGGCTTCCAGCCCCCAGGGAATCAATTTACTTGTTTCTATCACCAAGTTGAGGGCATGAGGAAGTCATTTGTAACTGTGTTTCCAAACTGCTAAATTGTTAAATATCTATTTTAATGGCTCAGACAGGGGGAAAACAAGCAAAGCCCCTTGAAGAGTTCAAATCTGGAGAAACATTTGTCTACTAGTTCGAAGTTATCTTAGCCATTTTGGTAGCATATACAAAGTAAACAGGTCACTCGCCTCTCCTTGAATCTCATTCCTACTACCAAGTATGGGTGTACTACCATGACCACTCTGGAGGGAACATTCAAGATGGCAGATGTCATAGAACCCCCAAAGTCTTAGCCATTGCCTCTACAGCAGTAGTTCTCAAAGTGTGTTCCAGGGACTAATTGGAAAGGGAAGTACCAAGAGCCAAACATGGGAACAGTGAGGTCAAACAATGTTCATAGTTATACTACAATCTTCCCTTTTTTCACTGTCTCTCTTTGGAGAGTGAAAATAGCAGTAGAGTTGCCCAGAGACTACATGTCACGTTAAACATACATTATTTACATTAACATGTAATGAACTCATTATTCTCATTTTAAAAATAAACCAATAAGCGCTAAATTGCTCTTTTAATTTCTAGTGTAAATATGGATATGTAACCACACATAAAAGCACTTGGGAGGTTGTCAATAATTTTTTTAAAGTGTAAAGGGGTCCTGAGGCCAAACACACTGGGAACTATGGCTTTCTGGCAATCTGGAATTCGTTGACAGCTATGGGACTCAGCCTTTCCCTACCATCCTTCCCCTATTAAAAATATATACCTAAAAGCTCTTGTCTCTCCCAGCTGGTTAAATGACAAAATATGAGGCCAAAAGCCAGCTCTAGAATCAGAAATCATAAGACTGTTTGCTTCTGCTGTTTCTCCTGGACCACCTGGGCTTCAGGACATTGGTGTACCTGAACCCACTGAAGGTCTTATAGCTCCCTACCCGGAGATGTGTTTGTTCTCCCCACCCAAGCTCCCATAAGCCCTGGGCCTTGCACACTATTGTGGTCCTGGCCAGATGTCTTCAACCCATTGACACCTTACCAATCATGGGTAAAGAGAGAAGAGAACCGGGGTTGGGGACAGAGGTAAATGGGGAGATGAGGGAAATCCCATATGCCTGTGGCTCTAATTGTCTACACCTGTCTACCTTCCCTTTGCCTTTGATATTGGGAGGTCTTCTGAAAGCCTAATCTGTCTCTAGGGTATATGTTTTGCAGCTAGGTTGGGATATGTATTTTTGAATGAATAACATTCAGTCCTCAGATACATTTTTTAAAAAAATTTTCATTTCTGTTTTGAAAAATTTTTAATGTTTTTATAAGTTGTTTATTTTGAGAGACAAGAGACAGTGTGGGTGGGGGAGAAGCAGAGAAATGGAGAGAGAGAGAATCCCAAGCAGGCTCCACACTGTTAATGCAGAGCCCAATGTGGGGCTCAAACTCACGAACCGCAAGATCATGACCTGAGCCGAAACCAAGAGTTGGATGTTTGACTGAGGCACCCAAGCACCCCCGCATTTGTTTTGTTTTGGTTTTTTTCTGAGCTGGAATATCTGCCAAATGCCTCTTCAGTTTGGACCCAACCTTCTGGGTCTAATACCTCTACAGGGATGTGACCTACTCACCCATCATGGACTCATTTGAAAGTTCTTTGCCGTTTAATTTGACTTGCAGCTGGTGAAATAAGCTTTTTGTTGTTGTTGTTGTTGGCGTTGTGGTGACGTTCAGAAAGGTTCCTCTTAAACTGTGATTTTTTTTCCCCTCCCATTATTTAACTATAATTTCTTTCAAATGTACAGTAACAATGAAAAAGAAAGTTCATAGTGAACGTCCATTTTTCCGCAGCCTAGATTATACCACTGTCCTGATTGATGTATTGCTAATCTATCTATCTACCCATCCCTCTATCCAGTCGTTAAATAAAATTAAAAAAAATTTTTTTAAATGTTTATTAGAGAGAGAGACAGAGAGACAGAACGTGAGTGGGGGAGGGGGAGAGAGCGAGACACAGAATCTGAAGCAGCCTTCAGGCTCTGGGCAGTCAGCACAGAGCCCGTCACGGGGCTTCAACTGAACCACCCATTGGGGGGGGGTTCGACTGAACCACCTAGATGCCCCTAATTTTTAATTCAAACCTTAAACAATCAACTCTACATTCATTCAAAACTCTACATTCATTCAAAAATGAATTGAAAGCTCTTTTTAACAAAGAGAGTTTCTGGGCAGGAAATAAAATCTGGCCTAGTAAATTTTTGTCTGAATCACCTAAACCTTCAGAAGCAAACTATTGTTATCAAAAGACGCTGGAAATTTGGCCAAGGATAGTACACTTCGGCACGAGCACCTTCT
Organism: Panthera leo; assembly: GCF_018350215.1. Classification (NCBI taxonomy): domain Eukaryota; kingdom Metazoa; phylum Chordata; class Mammalia; order Carnivora; family Felidae; genus Panthera; species Panthera leo. The sequence goes on along the minus strand of NC_056685.1, from coordinate 18,952,827 downwards.
TTCCTTTTCTTGGTTCACAGTGAGGATCAGCATATTTACGGATTTTTTTTTGTTTTCTGGAAACTTCTCAGATGTCTTAAGCTATGGAACCAGTATTAAAAAGTTATTAGGAGCAGCCGAGTGGAATTTAGGCAAGAGGTGAAGCCACTGGATTTTCCTGAAGAAAAAAATGGCTCCTTTCAAATCTTTAAAAACATATATGGATCTTGGAACTTGGGTTCCGCAGTAGGAATCAAGTTTATAGGAAAAGAAAAATGTTTTTCTACTGTTCTTCCTTCAAGGTTTGGGAAGATATAAAGTTGCAGGGAATAATTAGAGCCTATTCAGTTCATTAAGGTTTATCTTCTCTTAATATTCCAATTCCCTTAGGACTCTGGTTACCGTAATTGTTTTTTGAAAGATCTCCCAGCATTTAAATTTTGCTATCTTTTCCTGGCAAGCTATTGTGTACACAGTAGCCCACGATTTTTCTATAATTAAAAAAAGTTCAGAGTAGGGGGGACCTATTTTATGACATCCGTTTCAAGTGTATTTTTCCTCATTTTGCAATTATGCTTGGAGCTTTCTTATCTGTCTTTTGAAGAAATAGTAACTGTGCTTGGCATCAACCAGGCTGGTTAAGACTTTTATACAAAAATTAATTTCCCTTGAACTGTCTTTTACAGGCTCTAAATTTCAGTTTTTATAGTTTCCCTGTATAGTTTTCCCCTACACTTTTACTAACAACGTTGTCTCCTTTTAAAACTTAAGAAAATGAGGTAAAAACCAAAAGAGATAGTAGTCAGGACAGACCATCAATCTCCACCACTTGCCTATCGGGAATGTGACCTCCCCTCACATCCTGGATCTCACTTTTGGGTTTTTGCACCATTACATTTCCGGCTTGGACCTTGGCAATTTGAGGGACTCACGACATTTTCTTCATTTCACTGACATAATTTCAGGTGCCAGTGGTCATTGGATCCCTTAATGTGTTGTATTTTTATATTCATCTTTTTGCATGAGACAATCTGAAGTTCATTTTTTACTATTCCATTTCCTAGGAAAGTCGTTTAGATGGAAATAAGAACTATTCATCCTTCAATAATTGTGACTAGGAAGTCATATCAGCAAGAAAGTACTTCCCCACCTAAAGTACCGATTTCAAGATTCCATTCACGTTAAACTGAGCTCACTGGATAGGAGAGGTGATTTCAATCTCTCCCTTGTTTGGAAACCTCATATTTCTAAATAACCCAGATCTGGCAAACACTTAAACAGGAAAGTCACAAGATATTCATTTAGGTGGCCTTGTTGTTAAACTTAGCCTATAAAGCGAAAGAAAATAAATTGCCAGAAGACATGAAAATTACAGTGGCTATTTAACTATGTGATAAATATAAAATATATATTCAGTCGATGTGCCTTAAAAATAAGAGAGCTCTTTACCAATGTCTCAGTTTTTTTAAAAAACAGCATGGATCTGGCTTTCTGATTCTTCTTTCTGAACTGATACATAACCCCTGTTGAGAGAAGTGATTACCATCAGACCACAGGATATGAAAATTCTCTGGCCAGCTCTGATCTCCAAGTAAGCAACCTCTTGTTGCTAATTTAATAATCGCCATCTGCCACCTTATTGGTCATTTACAAAGCAGGATATCTTATTATTTGTTGAAAAACGAATGCTGTTTCTTCTTAAGGGAGCAGCATAATAGAGAAACTCATTGGACTTGGAGTGAGGAGACCAGAGGAGCATTTTCATTCTGGCGTGGCATGCAATTGTTGCACGGGCTCTCCATTGGATGGTTCTAGTCACAATGGCCTCACAAGCTCCAGCTGAAGTAGGTAGAGGTTGTGGCTGTTGGCTCCTGGGTCTGCTGAGGTTATCCTGGGAAGGAGAAGTAGCTGTTCCTTGTCCACCTTCTGTAGTGGCTTCCTCAGTGGTTTCAAGCACTCATTAAAATAAAAGGTTATAGGGGCTAGCTAATCCCTCTACTTCTAAACGTCTTCCTTTTTCTTTTCTTTTCTTTTTTTTATCTTTTCAAAATGGCTTGGTTTATATGCACCACTCAGTTTGGGTTTATGATGAATGCATTTTGTAAAAAGACCATTTTATCTCCTGACATCAACTCTTGTCCCTTAGAAAACACAAAAAAAGCACTTCTCTCTGTTTCCTTTAGCTAGACCTGGTGACTGACAGAGTGGAAGTATTTCTACAAGTGTTTCCAGGTGCCATATGTCTATGAACTCTGATGTAAGCAGCCATTGTTTTAACATAGTATTTCTAAAGTTGATTTGATTATGTGGTTGATGGAATATAAAAAGAAGTTTCTTTTCTCCCAGTTAAGCTACACAAATTGAACTGGACAGAAAGCTCAAAGCTTTCAAGAATATATATTTCAGCTCACGGTAGAGACAGCAGTGGAAGGGATGGAGGCTGAAAAAGGGAAGGACAAATCTTCAATAAGTTTTCATCTTTAATTTTATTTCTGGGCCAAATGTCCACCTTAAAAAATCCTGAGGTAATGGACCCTCCATTTCTACTATTTATCCATGTGACTCCTCATCTGACAAATTTATCCCTGTCAATTCCAGAGGCTGAACTTCCAGTCTATTTGAACCTGAGCTTGAGTGTCTTGATTACAACTGACTTATTGATGAAATCAAAAGCATTAGCTTTTGCAGGAAAGGGATCTATCATGTGCATATGAAGAAATGTTTCATTCTGATGTAGCATATAGTTGCTGCTTTGGTTTTTCATTGGATGATTCTGGCAATGTCTTCACAAGTTTCAGCTGAAGTAGGTAGAGAGTGAGGCTGTTGAGGACGGGGTTTGCTGAGTTTATCCTAAAGAGTTGGCATAGAGGTTCCCCACACTTGAACAACTGAAGGAGAGTTTGGAGCTTCTAAAGAGCACTAATGATGACCACCGTAGGGAACCGTATTATATAAAAGGAAGGAAGCCTGAGTTATTGAGGTAAAAAAAAAAAATCAATCAAGTGCTTTATGTGCTATTTTCCAGAATTTTTAATACACAGACTGAAGAAAAGCAATCATTGTCTACGATTTTAGAAAAGTATATGACTGAGAAGAAAATGTTGTATCTGACAGGCAAGATGGCAACTTTTCCACTGTTCCTGTTGGGCACGTCACCTTCTTGGTTGTTTTATGGGATGCTTTTGTGCTGTTGTATGCCATCCTCTCTTACTTTGGCCCTTGATGAAAGAGATAACCTGGCACAAGGTTCTGGGAAATGACATTAACTGTGGATTTGTAGCATGTGTCAATAAAAGTATCCTCATTTTCAAACACTGTCCTAAAATCACTTCCTTGAATTTGAAAGTTGAAATCTTTCCAGACTACATGCTTTAGCTGAGTAAGCAGAGTGAATAAATAGGCATCCAGCCAAATGTGCTGTTATGGATAATGAGCAGAAAGTGTTCCGTTGCCGGGACAAGGAGGCATGCATTCCACTCCTAGAATTGCCCCTAGCGGTTTGAGCGTGTGTATGGTTGTGTGGGTGGGAGAGAAGGGTGAAGAAATGTGAGAGGATAGTCAGGGAAGAAGAAAAGAGAAGAATCATGAATACAAATTCAACCTCGTCTTGTGGGAAGAGCTTGCAAATGATGGATGCCATGTATGGACCATTCTGAGCAGCCAGTAGCATTTTTTTTTTTTTTAATGTCATAGCAGTGACTCCAATGTATTATTCTTGATTTGAACAAAGATATCAAAGAAACTCAGTGGAGGGGCTAAGAGAGAGACCATTTCTGAGGAAAATAAACAGGTGAGAAGGCAATTTAATGAGCTCCTTAGCATGAGGGAAGGAAGGTAAGTGGTTAAGTGAAAGAAAAGAGTTCAGTCAGCTAATATGCCTCATTTGAAAAAAGTTTCCAGTTCTGAAAACGCTCACATTGGAAGGTGAAGTAAAGGGCATCTGAATGCTGTTCAATTCAGCACCGAGGATTCTATAAGGACTAGGAACCTGTCATTTTAATCTGCATGGTGTTCTCTGTTCTTTTCTATAATTATATTGTTCTTCAAAGAGGAAGCCAAGTAGGCTGGGGAGATTTCTCTGAGAAACAAAACCTGAGCAATCTCCACAGGGATGAATCACTTACAATGAAAGAACCCTTGATGGTGATTTTCAGATCATTTCACTCCATCACAGAATATTCCCTTAAGAAGTGACATGAGGTATTTAAATGGTTCCCTTAGGTGGTATGGCTCCCCTCCCGAGAGGTGACTTGTGTGTGGGGAAGAGTTGAGAGCTGAGGTGAGAAGTAAAAGGGAGCAGAGTTAGAAGGTGGGGTATGGTCTCCCCAAAAAGGCTTCTCTAGTATCTCAGATGAGAGGGTTCTTGAGGATCAAGCAAGTAACTTCTGACGGCTGAATATGCTCTCCTAGAACTGCCCTGGGGAAGGGAATGACAGGAAAGGCAAGGGTGAGGCGGGCTTCTGTGTCCCATTTATAACCACCGCAACTCTGCTTGACTCTGCTTAATATTGAACTTCTCTGTACAGTTCCACACACCAAAGGGTTGAGAAGTATGGTGGATGCCATACCATGCACTGCCTCGTCCTTAAGGGCCTCAGTACTCCTTGTCTCAGCTGCCATGGGAGTTGGCTGCTTGCTGACCACTCACAGCTGAGTCCCTCTCCGGGTGTCCATTCCTAGACATAGCCCACATCTAATGACAAAGACACAGCCTCAGCCTCAATTCAGGAGATCACAGAAGGGCCAGCACCCCTGGGGGCTTGGCTGTGGTCTGCATGGCAACTGCTCACGGTTCACCGTCTTCCTTTTTCCAGGTCCTGCGGCCCTCACTCCCTTACAGATGTTGCTCCTGAGGGTACCTCCCTGGTACACCAGCTGCACACACATCTCCAGCTTTGCAAGTCTGTTTCCCAGGAAACCTGGCCAAAGACGAGCCGCTGAAAGACACGGCTGGACCGTGAGAGTGACTGGACCAAATGATAGTGGCCGCTCTTTGGCTATGTGTACGTTTGCTCACCCAGTAAATATTTCAAGAGAACCTACTATGTGCCAAGAGTTACATGATTCAATAACTGTGGCTGGAGACATCAGAGGACTTTAGAGTCTTCAGGGTGGATTGATTACACTTGAATTTCTCCTCGAACTCTTTGGAATCATCACCCACGTATAACCTTAGGATACTGTTTGCACATTGGTAGCCTGTAGGTCAAATCTGCTTAAAAGTGGTGTTTTTGTTTTTGTTTTTGTTTTAATGACCCATAAAGAGGTTCTAATATTTTGATTTAGTCACAAATTTAAAAAATAAGGTGATTTCACCTAAAATCAAAATTCTGGCCGCTTTTAAAAACAGAACACCTGGGGCGCCTGGGTGGCTTAGTCAGTTAAGCATCCAACTTTGGCTCAGGTCATGATCTCACAGTTTGTGAGTTCAAGCCCCCTGGTGGGCTCTGTGCTGATGTCTTGGAAACTGGAGCCTGCTCTGGATTCTGTGTCTCTCTTTTTATCTCTCTCTGCCCCTCACCCGCTTGTGTTCCCTTTCTCTCAAAAATAAATAAACAAAAAAGAGAGAGAGAGAGACAGAGAACATCTGGCAACACAAGACCTACGTTCTTGGAAGAGAGCCATCACCCGAGGCTAATTAATGGCTATTTTGAAAACTGGTACCTGTTCTAGTTTTCCCCAGTCCCCACTGTGCCCTATTGTATCATCGCTGGCCCACGTTGCTTATACTTCCGCCTAGGCCTCTGTAGCTATTCAGATTTGTGACCTTTCTCCCAACTCTAGGTCCACAAGAGTTTCTCTCAATCTCCAGACTGATCTCAGTGACTCTGGGGCAGAAGAGATTTTGGCTTAGCCCTTAAGCCTGTCCTACCCATGTGAGACGGTCTCAAAAGTATTTAACATTCTCCTTTTGAAAGAGAGCACAGCATTGGAAAAAAAACGCTCTTATTCCTCTAGTTTCTTCATTCTTGAATAGTGCTTTTTAAGAAATCGTCATTCAGTGTGCACATCACATTAAGCACAGGGACCATTACAGAATTTGTGAGGTGAATCTATTCTCCCAGCCGCACACTTGCCTTCCGCAGCTGAGGAAGCCGAGAGAGGTGGGGGGTTTCCCCAAGTGGCAAAGGTAGGACTGGATCCCATTTCCTCCCACTCAGGCAAGTGCTGTGGCTCCAGGCTGTCCTGACTCTGGTGCTTTATCTCAACACAAATGAAGACGCAGCAGGCGCTCAGCCTTGGAAGAGGTTTTGCTGAGAGAGACAGATTTCTTCTGGCAAAGTTGAGGACATTGACCATTAGCTGGAATGTTCCCAGCGGTCTTTGGCATCGAGTCCAAGTCAAGTGGGGTTAAGAGACTGAGCTCGCGAACAGAGGAGGAAAAATGTGTGCTGTCGGGCAAACCAGGTGGGGGTGAGGGATTCAAGGTGCCCAGGTGAAATGGGATGGCCCCTTCCTGTCCCCATGTCACCAGAGACTGGTGTGGAAACGAGGCCTAGAACTCTGTCTCCTCTGTCTCTGCCGAGACTCCCCTCCTGCCCCTCAGTATAAATGACACAACTAACGATAGCATACGCTGTCTCCTAACAACGCAAATTACCAGTGTTAACTATCTGCCTCGAGAACATCAAGACCATTGTCATGATACCCTTCATCCTTGCTCCTAGCAGTCCCCACAAGAAACACAGGATCCTTATCCCCAGACTTGAATCGCTAAGCTGGTGTCGCTGTTTCTTATTTCACTAAGAAAACAGGAGTATTCCAAAGGTAATTTCCATAAACTTTTACCACCACATTTACTATCGTCCCTACCCCTGGGTCTTCTAATAAGACCTCCTCTTGGAATAAGGAGGACTTTTCCCAGCTCCTGTGAAAGGTCAACCCATTCGCCTCACTTACTCAAGGACATTGTTCCTGCCACGATTCCTCTCTGGTCTGCATCATCAGCTTTTCTGTCTCCACACTTCCATGTTATTATTTCTTTTATCTTAAAGAATGATTTATTAACTCTATATCTTTTTTCACCTACTGCCTATCTTTATCCCTTCCTTCTTCATTATAATATTCCTGGGACTTGTCTTGATGATTAATTTTATGTGTCGATTTGGCTGGGCCTATGGTTGATCAAAAAATTACTCTAGATGTTTCTGTGAAGGTATTTTTTTTTTTTTAGATGAGATTAATACTTAAGGCAGTAGACTTTGAGTAAAGCAGATTGCCCTCCATAATGCAGGTGGGCCTCCTCCAATCAGGTGAAGGACTTAATAGGAAAAGACAGGAAGGAGAGGGAACTTTTCTTTCCTTTTTTTTTTTTTTTTAATATATGAAATTTATTGTCAAATTGGTTTCCATACAACACCCAGTGCTCATCCCAAAAGGAGAGGGAACTTTTCTAACAGACACCTTCAGACTCCAGCCATAGCATCAACTCTTCGCTGGGTCTCCAGCCTACTGGCCTGCCCTGAGGACTTTGGATTTGCCAGTCTTCACATTCACATGAGCCAATTCCTTCAAATAAATCTCTCTCTCTCTCTCATGGACACATACCTATTGGTTCTATTTCTCTGGAGAACCCCAACTAATACATTATCCATATCCATTATTTCTACATTTTCTCCTGGTTTCATTTATCCCTACTCCAATGGCCTTCGGCCTTCATTACTGCACTAAAAGTTCTTCTGACAAAGTTTCCAATGATCTTCCTATGGAAAAACTTGAAGATCAATTCCTTGTCTTTATTTCTCTTACTCTCTTGATAACATATACTAATCACATCCATCTTATTTTCCTTACCCAGCCTCTTGGTTTTTCTTCTACCACACTGGTTGCTCCTTCTCTGTCTCCTTCACTTGTTACTTCTCCTTGTCCTTCTAAGCCCATTGCCCCAGGACTTAGTCCATAGACCTTGTCTCTTCTCTATGTCACTTCCTATGTGATCTCACCCAGTCTCGTCTGGAATTCTCCCAAATTTTTGTCTTCAGCCTGGACATCTCCCCTGGACTACTTGAAGCTTCTATGTAGAAGTCTAAGAAAGATCTTCAAATGAATACGTTCAAGACCAAGCTCCTGATATTCCCCCTTACACCCAAAGTGGTCTTCTGGATATTTTCCTACCATCCTTTTAGTTGCTCTGGTCACAAATTTTGATCTCTCCTCGACTCATCCCTTTTTTCTCACATCTCACATCCAATTAATTTTTCCTTGTCTTCACAGTAGAGATCATATTTTCTCTACTGTTAACATATACACAGAATTTCATACTGTCTCACCGCCTCTGCTGTCACCACCCTGATGCACTCTTCTAGCATCTTTGGACTATTTCAGTAGCCTCTGAACTATTCTTTCAGCTTCCATCCACTCGGCCCTTAGTTCTATTTTCAACAGAGTACACAGAGTGAGCTTCTAAACTCCCTATCGTAAACTGCGACACCACCACTCTGGACACATTCGCCAGTGCCTTCCTACCTCACTGGAGTAAAAGCCAAAATCCTTACCATGTCCTAGAGAGTCCTGTGTGACCCAAAAGCTCCTTACTTCTCAAACCATTTCCTACCTCTTTCCAGCCGTTCTTCTCCTCAGACACACCAGGCACTCTGACTGTGCTGGTCCTTCTGTCTGAAATGCCCTTTCCCAGATACCAGCATGGTTTGCTGTCTTACCCCTTTCCCATTTCTGCTGGAATGTCCTCTCAGCGAGGCCTTCCCTTACCTCACCTCCCCTCTCTACCAACCCCCCTCACTTTACGCCTGTCCATTACTGCCACTTGACATACGGTACATTCACTCGTTTATTTTGTTGCAGATCTTCCCCTACTCAAATGTGAGCTCCATGAGGACCGAAGCTTTGTCTTTTTTCCTTACTACTTTACCTCCCAAGCCTAAGGCAATGCCTGGCATGTCATAAGTACCCAATAAATATTTTCTGAGTAACAAATGAAGGTCATTTCTATGGCATATTATCTGAAAGTGGCTAATTATCTGAAAACGATGACCATCAGCACCGCTACAGAATTTACATACAGAACACATGTCTGAAAGTGTATTCATCTTAATTTATTTTTTTAAAGTCACAGTCAGCTCATTTTTGATGCTTAGAACCTTCCAGAACGTACCAATTACCTTGTCTCCCTATCGACAACAGCCTGTTCTTTATTAACCTCTGGAAATTTCTTTCTTTTTAAAAATTATCTTCAAACGCTTCCATGATGGTGCCTTCAAAATTTTGATCTGTAGTCATATTAGGTCTGAAATACACAGTCCTTATCTTTGGACAACAAAGCAGATTATATGCCTTGAAACCCTTTATCTAGGTCATTTGCTAAAATGGCTTTCTAAGTAAATAGCAGTTGGGACAAAGGGTCTGCTGTAACCAACGTGTAGCCCTGAGAGCACAATGAGAGGAGGGGCCCAGGGATCCTGAAGGAATGAAGCCCAGCCTTAGACAAATGTCACAAGGCCACAAGTAAATAGAAATCTCCCAGAGCAAGGACGTCCTCCATGCTTAGGAGAGCCCTCAGCGAAGGCAATCCGTCAAGCCAGGCTCACTAAAAAGGAGGAGACCCAGTCCTTGAAGAGCTTTGCCAGAGGTCAGCAAACACAGGATAAATCCCAGACATGGTAAATTGGACCACGGACAAACAGACACATTTCAACCGGAGATAAGTCTGCAAATTGATGAAATGTAATGAAACCCATAATTAGAAAAAAAGAATAAGTAGGCAAAAATGCCTACTCCCAGGAGGAGCAAATTGTATTTATCCCCCCTTAGAAACGGTTATTTGGACATTATTATCTTTCAGAAATGGGTTTTCTGGAGCCTCGGGCAAAGGTTTTGCTTAGCTTGGCCTCACAGAGTTAACCCTGAGCTGCGTTCGCTCTCACTGCCATGACCAGATAGAAACATTTATTTTTAAAGCATGGGGGATGAGTCTTCCTTGACCAGGCACAAAATGGTTACTCCAGGGTCTCCTGAGATGAGCACCAATCCGACCTAAGAGAAGACTATCCAGACATATAGTTCATTATGTATTTCATGACAAACAAATGAATCGGCTCTTGAGGAACTACGTGATTTTACCTAGCTGACAGATCAACTGTCAATCAGTTGGCAATCAACTCTCAGATCGACTTTGAATCCTGATTTGTTCAGTTTCTCCGTTTCGGCTTTTTACTTAAAACACCTGAAAACATCTACAAACTCCTTGCTCTGTGCCTGTTCCTAACACTCATCTAATACTTATTCTCTCTTTTCGTCGAAGCATCTCAGAAGCATAGGCTACACCCGCTGGGTCCATTTCTACCTGCTATTCATTCCTCAGCCATTTGCAGTCTGACTTTGGCTCCCTCCACCGTCCTGGAATCATTCTTGCCGAGATCACCAAGACCTACTACTTGGGAACACAATGGAGAATTTTTTTCAGGTCTTATTTTACCGAAACTCTTTGGTGCCTTTAATGTGATCGATCATTTCCATCTTACCCCAACTCTGTGGTCTCTGAGAGCTCAGTTTCCTCGCGTCTGACCACATCTGCTTGGCCCCTGCTCTTCTTACACTGCGTATTTTCTATGGGTGCCTTGTCCCGTTCATGGGCCTATAGTCCCTTCTTCTCATGAAGTGGAGATAACAGTGGAGAGTGACTTCTGTATTTGATCTGAAATCACTTCATGGAGACAGCTTGCTGTTCATAATGAAGGAGAACCATAAAGTCTAAAAAATTCCTTTAAAATATTCCTCTTCTAGAAATTTCCAGGTTGCCCTCTGAGTGAATCACACTTGCTCTGGGGCCCCGAGACTGTTTGGAAAGCTGATGAATCCCACCTTCAGGCACAGTGTGGGGACGGCATGGGTATACCTAAGGTAGTTTGCAGCACGAAACTTGGTAAGAAATAAAGGGAGACTGGAATGAAACTCTATGATAATTTTCTGCCTCTTATTTTGCTGATATTTCTGTTCCATGATTATCAAAAGAATGTAAGTGCTGGCTTGCCCCAAAGAGGGAGGCATTCTCAATTTTACCAGATTCTAAGACACGGTGTCAGTTGATTTCTTAGCTGAGAGTATTGTTCACTTGCTATCAATTTAAAGCAGAAAGCAGAGATGTCACTGATTATGGTTGTCTCCTCACCCCCTCCCTTCCTGCTCCCCAGCCACAGGGACCTTTCAGCTAAACCATGTTCTCTTCTACCACAGGACTTTTGCACATGCTGTTTCCTAAGGCTGGAAACCCTCCTGCTTCTTCCCTAATCCACGTCCATACCGAACAAATTGCTATTTAACTACAAATAGTTAATTATCGTTTATCCTTCAGATTTTAGTACAAATCTTTCTTCTCCTGACCCTACATGTGGCCCACTTTCAAGAGTGTCTATTTTCCTGTGATCTCTTAGGACCACGTATCTTTTCTTTCCTTCATAGCATTTTGCTCCAGTATGTGATAAAACAACCAATTGGATTGCTATTTGATTAATGTCTAGCCTCTCCCCACTGTGGTGTGAGAATGAGGAAAGTGCAAGCCACCTTCGTTTTTTCCAAAATATTTTCACCACCCTCAGTCTTTGTTGGTTTCATTCTTTATTTTTCTTGTTTGTTTGTTTTTTTCTCACTCAACACGAGATCTAGCTTCTTAACAAAATTCTAAGTGCACAATACAGTATTATTAACTATAGGCACAATGTTGTACAGATCTCTAGTGTTTAACTGGAACTTTATTCCTGTAGAATAGCAACTCCCCCCCCCCCCGCCCCCCACCCTGCAACCACCATTTTACTCTGTTTTTATATGTTAAATAGACATTTCTTTGAAGAAGACTTGCCCAGGGCTGAAAGATGCTCAACATGGCTCATCATCGGGAAAATGCGAGTCAAAACCACAATGAGGTATCACCTCACCTTTGTTAGGATGGCTAGCGCAAAAACAAAACAAAACAAAACACCGAAAACCAAAGAAGCCAGTGTTGGCGAGGATGTAGAGAAATTGGACCCCTTCTACGTCGTTGGTGGGAATGTAATTTGGTGCAGGAGCTCCTCTGGAAAATGCTATGGAACTTCCCCCTGAAATTAAAAATAGAGCAACCATATGATTTGGGAGGCTCACTCTTGAGTATCTAACCAAAAGAATTAAAACCGACGTCTCAAAGCCGCATCTGCACTCCCATGTTCATTGCATCATTATTCATTTCAGCCAACGTATCGAAACTTGTCGGACACATTTGCTTTTTTTTCACTGTTTTTGTTTGTTTTGTTTTTTATGAGTCACTCGTGCCTCTCACTGTGCCTGCCTACACGCGGACAGCACTCAATAAACAGTTGCTGACTTAATGAATAAATGACTGAGCTCAGCGCTGTCTTGACATAGCAACTTTTCTTCACTGCAATCCTCTCTGTCTGATGCTAATTCTCCTCAGCGGACAAAAAAGTTGCCATCGCGCATTACGTGAGCTCCGGTCTCTGACAACACTGTTGGAGAAGAGTTTGAGGGGGGGGGTCATTTTGCTTTTCCTCACATTCTTTTGAAGTGCGTATGAACAGGCCTCAGAGGATCCCAGTTTTTCTCTAATAGCCTATTAGATATTTCTAGTGCATAAATTTGCCATCTTGACACATTTCTTCAACATATTTTTGGTCTATACTTCTCTGGGGTGTGCTTTGAAGAAGTGTATCAGGTCCCTTCTTAGGTGGTTTTGACCCAGATTTTAAATACTTCGCGTTCATCTTTATGAAGCAGGACCCATTTTCCCAATCTTCCCACCCTCAGGCTGCTTTATTTGCCTCCTCTTGCTTTTCTCACATAGAGATAACATTCTTGAGGATCTGTTTTGTGTTGGACATTGTGCTCATGGGGTTTTTTTCCAGGTTAGTTCACGTAACACACAAAGCAATGATCTGATATGAGGACTATTATTATTTCCATCTTAGAAATCAGGAAACTGAGACTTAGTGTGTTATTTCACTGGCTCAGGTCAAATATTTGTCAGGTGGGGGAGAATATTCTGATTCTAGAGACCACTCTTTGGTTCACTGTGTGAATCTGAATGGAATTTTGAAGGTTTGTTTTTAATAAATGTGAGTGGCTAGAATGACAAACACATTATGGCTATTACACTGTGACAATTAAATGCTCGAGACAAATAACTAGGTATTTGCTTATAAATTTTTATATCTCCTAATAGCTGAAGAAATCGGGTTTTTGTTAGGAGCTTTTGAAGAGTTGGCATGCAGGGTCGCCTGGGTGGCTCAGTGGGTTGAGCATCTGAGTCTTGATTTCGGCTCAGGTTGTGATCTCACGGTCATGAGATCAAGCCCTGCCTGGGGTTCCACACTGGGCGTGGGGCCTGCTTAAGATTCTCTCTCTCCCTTTCCCTCTGCCTCTCCTGCCCCTCTCAAAAATAAAATAAATAAAAATAAATAAAGTGTGAGCATGCAACTCCCTGTCGCTTTAATTCATTCATTCGTGATGCCAGAGGCCCACGTGATAACTCCCCCTGCCCAGTCCTGCCAATACCCCAGGGCAGGAAGGTCTAAAGCAGAGGCCAGGGCTACTGAGACTTATCCACCATGTTCAGGGTGATTTGAATCCCTTTCCCCTCCTTACTTTGTCCTGCTGACACATTTATCTGTTATTTTATGGAAGAATTTGCAGCCAGATGTATTGCCTTAAGATTTATCCTGGTATGGCAGGCTCTTTACATTGAGAGGGTTTGGGGAAGTGAGGGGAAAGACTTTTCATAACCCCAAGACCCCCTGTGCAAAGGTAAAATGATATTTTGTATTTTGCCTGCAAAACCAGCCTTTATCTATTTAATCAGTGCATTTTACTAATTCTCGGTCATTTGTGGTGATTGGCTGAAGGCAAAGTCAAGTTCTAACGCCTACATTTGCATTTCTTGAGGGCGTGATTGGAGTGATTTTTGCTCTCAGGGAAACAGGAACTCCCTGGGCGGAAGGAGGGGAGAAGTCAAGCAAACCTCTGAGGGTGAGACCTTGCTGGCCCTTTGGTGTGTGCCCTCACACCAGGATTTCTTTTGGCCCCAGGTTACTTGGAGCAAAGGAGTGAGGAGTTTCACTAGCTCCCCTGTAAAAATGCAAATGCAGAGCAGTATAAAGAAGCAATGACTGAAATTCATAGTTACAGGAATTTGTTCAGGAGCCCCTCCCCCAGGAGCATGAACGTTGCATGGGGATTCCATAGTTCAACAGAGAAGTCAGAAGACAGAAGTGGATCCAGAGAAATCTTAAGGGGGTCGGGGGAAGCTTTCTCATGTCACCTGGGACTTATTTTTTAAGTTCTTTCCTGAATCTGCCAACTGCCTAATGGCGATTTAGAGGAACTTCTTAAGTGGAATGTAAAACGAGGCAATGATACATGAACGTCAAAGTCATACTAAAATCAGTTAATTATTGAAAAGTCCACATATTATAAAGTGAGAAAGAGTAAGTTGGTTTTTCAGTCAGTTCCATGGTCAAAGTCTAAGTCATATTCAGTTCTTATCTAGCAAAAGGCGTTTAGAAAAATGCACAATGGTGATATTTGGAGAACATTCCTTGCCCTTTCACGGTTGGCCATATCCATCTCTCCGGGCTTCCACAGCTTATTCTGCAAGACTACCACCAGAGTTAGCCCTTGAATCTCCCTTTGGGGCAATGTTTATGCCCTCATTGTAAAAAGGTGCCTCTTTCCATAGTCTTTGCGTTCTCTGATGGGCAGCCATAGATCCGGTGTGCTGGCCTGAAGTCGTGACGGGGTCCCTCTGGGTATGTGTCTTGAGGTGGAAGAGAAAGAAACATTGTCAGATATTGTCCCATGGGTCCTCAGCTCACAGACTCATAAATATACTTAAAAGCACCGTGACAATAGAGACATAGCTTTTTGTTGAGACACAAGTTGGCTGGAAAACACTTTGTGTGTCTAAAATGCTCCTTTCGACTTACCTATCCAAGAAGTGGAAAAAAAAATCCAGAAGAACAAAAATTTTCTCAGGTAGGTACATGCGTGAAGCCACATAGAGCGTACTGATTATCACATGGTCGTATGACACCCTCTTACTCACTCCTCAATAAACTTTTGGCTATGTATCTATACCTGGGTGATTATGTGTATGTGTTTATGCACATATACGTTTTATTTCGCAGAAGATTAAGTTTGAACATCTATTCTAGCGATGGCCATATTTTTTTTATGTTTGCTGGAATTCACTTGTAAAGTAAGCTTTGGGATTTTCAGAACCACTTAGTATGCACCAAGCAGTACCTGATACCTAGCAAAAGCTTAACAAATATTTGTTGAATGAATGAATGAATGAATGAATGAATAACTCATGGAAAATGTATTCCTCTTCGCTTGAGCATTCTAAGAGCTCTGGGTACAGACCTGGCCATTTCCACCTACCACTATAGGTGACCAGGGAAGATTTCTGTTACTCATGGCAGTTTCAGGAAACGTCCTCAAGTCAGAGTCCTGGGGTTAGAATGAGTACGCTCCTAAATTCTTATCACTTCAGGGTGGCCTTTCACGTGTATTCCAGTCTCCTAGGGTACACTGAGGGATGTATTGTTAATGCATAGTTAGGTACTTTTGCAGGAGGACAGGAGAATTTGCTGGATAATTGTGGAAGCAGTTAAATTATGATAAGGACAAATATCCTGGACCATACCCACAGTCTGTAATGTGTTGAGCCATTCGTAGATCATTGAAATTGGGACTCTGTATGCAGGTCTTTTTGGTCTGGCCATGATCTCTTCTTTTTTTTTTTTTTTTTTTTTTTAACGTTTTTTTAAATTTATTTTTGAGACAGAGAGAGACAGAGCATGAATGGGGAGGGGCAGGGAGAGAGGGAGACACAGAATCGGAAGCAGCCATCAGCCCAGAGCCCGACGCGGGGCTCGAACTCACGGACCATGAGATCGTGACCTGAGCCCAAGTCGGACGCTTAACCGACTGAGCCACCCAGGCGCCCCTCTCTTCTTTTGACATCTGAGATATCTAAAATTGTTTCCTTTCCCAAAATAAAAGGAATTACTAATTATCAAAGCCTCATATGCAGGAAGGCAACACGTTGATTAAACCTGTACCTAAAGTGTGAATAAAAATTCAGAATCTGCTTTGTTATATTTTAGACAGCATGTTACCCTCAATCTGTGGAACAAGTCTAAAATCAAAGCAACAGACACTTTTCCTCAAATGCTAAAGAACAAATTGATAGTTGCCGCAGCTATTTTAAAAGATTTTGAGGGGCGCCTCTGTGGCTCAGTCGGTTGAGCATCTGACTTTTGATTTTGGCTCAAGTCAGAATCTTATGGTTTGTGAGGCTGAGCCCCAAGTAGGGCTCTGTGCTGACAGCGAGGAGGAGCCTGCCTGGGATTCTCTCTCTCCCACTGTCTCTGCCCCTCCCCTGCTCATGTGCGTGCTTGTTCTCTCTGTGTCACACATTAAAATAAAGATTAAAAAAAATAACTAACATTATTATTAAATGTTATTATTATGAAATAAATGTTATTAAAATAAACATTAAAAAAATAAACATTAAAAAAAAGACTTTGGGGTGCCTGGGTGGTTCAGTTGGTTGAGCGTCCGACTTTGGCTCAGGTCACGATCTCACAGTTCGTGGGTTCAAGGTCCGCATCAGGCTCTGTGTTGACAGCTGGGAGTCTGGAGCCTGTTTGAATTCGGTGTGTGTCTCTCTCTGTCTCTGCCCTGCCCTGCTCGTACTCTGTCTTTCTGTCTCTCAAAAATAAATAAACATTAACAATAAATTTTTAAAAAAGATTTTGAAGGAATTGTAGAAATAGATTAAAACTTGCCTTATTAAACTTGCTTTGATCTACGATCACCCGGATAGCCCTTTCCCTGAACCCTGCCCCTCCCCACCCCAAGATGCTGACAAAACCAGGGAAATACAATTGGAAAGTGAAATGCAGCTAATAAACATATTGACCACTGTTTCCTGACAGAGTTTGTGTGTCTGCCTCAGATAATGGATTCGAGTTTCTTGCCCCAATACAAGGCAACATCTTCCCTGAAATCTCAGGGAAACAGGCTCATTCTCCCCAAACTGCATGAACTCACGTGAGGAATTTTTTTCCCTTCTCCTAGATTAACTGCTAGGAGAAATGGAGCTTCACAGTAGGCAGCACAGTCATTGGTGCTCAGGATAAAGGCCAACAATGGAAAGGTGACATCGGCTTTGCTGCAGATGAGCAGGGAGGGTATGATTTAACAGGAACCAGATGGATTTCACTGGTGTGAGTGAGCCCAGCCTGTGGAAAGAAAGAAGACGCCCACCCTCTGGGAGACTGAGGGACAGGTGATTTGTTAGTTGCATTGAATCTTATTGATCTGACAAATTCCTACAGATATTGGTGTGCCTTTGGGTCGAATCAATATGTCCCTTCTGTCTTGTTCTGTACTAATAAGTTGAAGTTCACTCTTACCGGAACTCTGGATGTAATATTCAAATAAAACCGAGGCTTGTGATTAGGATCAGAAATCTTTGGGTGAAAATTCAACTTTTGCTGACTCAGTCAAGATATTTAAGGCAGTGCAACTTCTATTATTTGACTGATTGATTCTCTGTCCCACTTCAGTCAGCTCATGTGGCCTTACGCCCAGCAAATTTCTAATGTGCAAGTTCACCGTTCAGCCTCGACAGCCTGTCTCAGAAGCAGGAAGAGGTAAGCAATTCCATCCATTTAGTGGACATCTCCGAGCATAGGAAATTAAGAATAGAGATATTTTAACATATCTTCTACTTTTAAACAACACTGTTCACTTCTTTTGGATGGCTACATGCTTGAGTTAATATACTTCTCTATTCTTACAGTACTAGTAACCCTCTAATAGTAATGATCCCCATTTTACTGCAAAACAGTTTCCCAGTAAAAATTTCCTTTTTTCTAAAATTTTTTAATGTTTATTTATTTTTGAGTGAGAGAATCAGACAGAGACACAGCGTGAGCAGGGGAGGGACAGAGAAAGAAAGAGACACAGAATTCAAAGCAGGTTCTAGGCTCTGAGCTGTCAACACAGAGCCTGACATGGGGCTTGAACCCACAAACCTCAAGATTATGACCTGAGCCGATTTCAGTCACTGAACCCACAGAGCCACCCAGGCGCCCCTCCCCCAGTAAAAGTTTGCAACACCACCTTCCCAACAAGAGTAAAATATATTTTATAAAATCCTTATAAAGAGTTTTCTAATTCTGAATTAGGTATTGTGATTGTATATTGTGTCACCACAGTACGGTAATTACAAAATGAGAAGGAGAGCCATGCGTATAGTTTGCTTGAAAGAAAAGTCTACAACCTTCTGTGAATACGGCTTACCAGCAAAGCAAATGCCTAATTCAGAGAAATCTGCTTTCAGGTTTATTTCATCCCAGTTGTGCTAAGAATATAGAAAAGATCAGAGCGCAGACATTTAGAGAAGCAATCTAACTTTGAATGAAGACTGCCAAAGAAAACTACAAATACAGAAAAAAGACGTTTGGATTAGAAAGAATTCGTGCTAAATCGGTCTAGATAAATATAAATCAAAATATTAAATGTGATTACATGAACAGAGCCTACGTGAGTGAAATTGAGATATGAGTTCCATAAACGTTAAGTTTCCGTGGAACCTCATCAGGGCTGCTTCAGAAGAGGTAAGGGCAGAGAGGAAGGAAGTAGGGGAAGGGAGAAATCTCCAGGCCTCTGCCCCATCTTTTGTGAATCTTTGGCACTATCTAATTCAGTGTTAAAAATAATCCCTCTATTTTTAAAAAAAGTATGAAAACCACTGGCTTTGTAGGTGGATTCCGGAGTAAGTAGGTTCACCACTTTAAAATTTTTTGATCTTGGGCAGGTTACTCAACCTTATTAAGCCTCAGTTTCCTCATCCATACAATGGGAATAATAATTGTTCCTCCCCTTTTAGTAGTGCTCTGAGAATTCAGCGAAAAATACAGGTAAAACTCTTAGAACAATGCTGCAATAGGATTTAACTAATATTCGCAATATTCTCTAATACAATAAAAAAGCAAACCATCCTTCTTCACTAGAGGAAGAAGAAAACGACCCATTGGCTTTAGAAAAATCAAGAACAGTCCCTTTGTTAGGAGATTTGTGGCCTGAAGAATACAGAAATGAAATGAACAAATGGTAAATGCCCCAGTTAGTTGCCGCTGAGGAAGAAGTTTGAAGAGTACACACATGGGCATCATAAGGGCATGGACCTTTGCCGTGGGTAGCATGTAAAACTCAGACCCAAACTGAGAGACCTTTCTTGTTTCACAAGGCATGTTTCTCTGTTTCCGGTCACAGTGAAACTTTTCAAGCGGGTTGACGATCATTCTGCCTCCCCCTCTCTTTCACACTTTATCCCTTCACAATATTAATTCTGCCACCATCACTCCACCCAAATTGTTCCTATCGCTAATTCATTTTAGGTTACCCAACCAGTCTACTCATTTCTCCGTATCGTCCTTGAACCCACAGCAGAACATGACAGCTGAGCGTTTCCTTGTGTCTTGAACATCGCTCTGGTCTTCCACGAGACAGCACACCCAGAGTTTCCCTTATCCCCGATTACTCTTCTCTTCAGCCTCCGACTGTTGAAGTTCATCAGGGCTGGCTTCTAGGCTCTCTTCTTTATCTTCATTATATCCACTCCCTTTGGCTTTAAATATCACATATCTGCTGAAAACTCCCAAATTTACTCCCAGTTAGGACGTCTCCTCCATTGCCACTGCCTACCCGATATCTTCCTGTTGATGTATAATAGGATTCTCAGACTTAACGTGCCCGAAATGAAATCCTGGATTTTTCCATTTTACCAAAACTATTTTTCTCATAGCCCCATCTATCACAGAAAAATGAATTATTATCTAGCAATTCCTCAAGCCAGAGATTTAGATAATATCCGTGATTCTTTTCTCTACTTCACCCATGCATCAGTGAGTTCTGCAATTACCTCATCTAAAATGAAAAGAAATAGGCACATTTTTATTTCTTTACTTTACCATCATCCTAACCCAAACCACTTCTCTGGTTCGTGTGGATTATATACTGATCTCCCTCTTCCAATGCTGCTTCCCTTATACCTAGTCTCCACTTGGTGGCCAGGTGATCTTATTTTAAAATTAATTAATTAATTAATTTTTATTTTAGAGAGAAAGAAAGAGTGAGAGTGAGCAGGGAAGAGGGGTTGAGGGGGAGAGAGAGAGAGAGAGAGAGAGAGAGAGAATCTTAAGGACACTCCACGCTCAGCGTGGACCCTGAGGGGGGGCTCGATCCCATGACCCTGGGATCGTGACCTGAGCTGAAATCAAGAGTCTGATGCTCAAGAAACTGAGCCCCCCCAGGTGCCCCCAGAATGGTCTTTAAAATTTTTTTTTAATGTTTATTTATTTTTGAGAGAGAGACAGAGTGCGAGCAGGGGAGGAGCAGAAAAAGAGGGAGGCACAGAATCCCAAGCAGACAACAGGCTCTGAGCTGTCAGCACAGAGCCCGTAGTGGGACTGGAAACCATGAACAGCGAGATCGTGACCTGAGCGCAAGTTGGACGCTTAACCTACTGAGTCACCCAGGCGCCCCCCAGAATGGTCTTTTTAAACTACAAGTACTTAAAGCCAGAATCATGCATGAAGAAAAGGAAAGATGTCTGTGGTCTGTTTTATACACCCCAAACACGGAAGGATCAGCTTTCTTTCCCAGCCAGCCTGGACCGAGAAGACTATCTACTAAAAAGAGAAGGATTCGCAAGCCAGTGCTTCAAAAGCAGAAAGAATGATGGACATATCAGACCAAAGAGAAACTATTCCCTATGAGAAGACATGGGAAGTCAATAGCAGAGGGCATTATATCATCTTGAAGTTTGCTAATATTAGATTTGTTAACTACCATCTCACTCTCTAATGAGCATCTCATTCTCTAATGCCTCGGTGAATGCTGCTCTTAATTTTGGCTCAGGTCATGATCTCAGAGTAATATGGTTTTCTCTGTCTGGATGTGTGCCATATTACGGTTGTCCCCATTAACAAAGAGAGAGTGTAACAGTCTGAACAAATCACCTGGACCCCGATTAGCGAACTACGCAGGGTGGCTTAGCCGTGCACCCATTACTTGCTTCTATATACAAGGTCAAAGGAAGAGTCTTTCAAGTACTAAAAATGTGTTATTAAAACAACAAACACAAAGGGTTTGGCAGGTACTACACTGAGTCATAGTTCCTCAATTCAATCCCATTCTTGAAGGTCAAAATTAATTTTAGAAAGGAAATCATCTTGTAAGGTGAGAATAGTTCCAAATTATACTGAATTCCTGTTAATCTCCCTCTCTTCTTGTATTAGGGACTGTTTCAAGGACTCAAAGGAGCTCCAGCTCGGAATCTAGCTGGTGATAATAATAATTGAATAATAATGATCTTGAACACTTGCCTTCAGCTCTCTGGATCTCAGTTTTTCTCATCTATGAAAAAAGGAGGCAACAAGAAATAAATGTAAAAATTTTTTCTGACTCAGATATATCTGGAATTTCATCTTATTGCTTTTTAAAAAATATTATTATTATTATTATTATTTTATTTTTGAGAGAGAGGGCAAGAGGGAGAGAGGAGCAGAGGGAGAGAATCTTAAGTAGGCGTCAGGCTCAGTGAAGAGCCAGATGCGAGGCTCGATCCCATGACCCTTGGATCACGACCTGAGCCTAAATCAAGAGTTGATCGTTCAACCGACTGAGCCATCCAGGAGCCCTGCATCTTTCTTTTTCAAAGTAAGTTATTACAAAAGGTCAACAAATAGGTGCCCGAGGAGAACTCTGTACCTTAGAGTAAAAGTGTATTGCGTTGTGACTTGACAGAGACATCCAGTTCTAAGGTTAAAAAAAAATCACTGTTTCGACACCACTTTTTCTCTCCGAAGTGGAATCTCTACCTTAAACAGATGCTGTCATAGATGTGTCCATAATTAAGGAATAACCAAATGATAGCATTTAAAAAACTAAAAACAAAAAACAAAAACAAACAAAAAAAACCAGGGGTACCTCAGTGGCTCAGTCGGTTAAGCCTCTGACGCTTAATTTTGGCTCAGGTCATGATCTCAGAGTTTGTGGGATCAAACATTGCATCAGGCTCCGAGCTGACAGTGAGAAAGGAGCCTGCTTGGAATTCTCTCTCTCCCCATCTCTCTGTGCCCTTCCCTCCCCCACCCTTTAAAATAAATAAATAAACTTTTAAAAAACCTAAATCGCAAACCTACTTAGATTTGCCATTTACAATTTTTTACGTTGCTTTGTATCTCAAAAATTGAGTATCTAAAATGCTCAGTATATAAAACTATACATATATATATTCCTTTCTGTGTTATTATATAATTTGTGTATGTCCACCTTTTGTCTGTGATGATGATATCCTGGAAAATATATCGTTTGTAAAGGAAAAAATATGGTTCAAATTCCAACTCTGCCACCTACTAGCTCTGACCCTTGGTTATCAGCTGTAAAAATAAGAATATTAATGCCTGTCTCATGAGGTTTTAAGTAGGTAACATACATATTCATATAATAACATTGGTAAAATAGCTCAGACAAAGCCTCGTACAAATAGGCATTCCCAAATATAGTCTGCCAATGAGTTATAATGTAAATTTAACATATTGTATAGAAGAGTCGGGTAAAAAGAGGGCTTTTGAATTCAAAATTCAAACTATAATTTATGAAAATTTTCCTTAAATAGACTTGAAGCTGAGTATTGAAAAAGGCATATCGTTTGTGTGTGTGTGTGTGTGTGTGTGTTTGTGTGTGTTTTCTTTTCAGGAAAAACTGATCCAGAGGACCAAAATTGTGGGTTGTGCAATAAAATTATTATATCTTACACCCACTGAGCTTAAAGGAAAGCCAGGCAAAAGGACCAAGTCTTTTAGAAATGGAAGAAAATCCGCTTCAAACAAACTTTGTTTAGGTTTTAAATGGTATGGTGTTTTCAGGTAACATGAGTGTTGCAAAGCTCTGCTCTTAATTTTTAATCCTTGTCAAGTTTTATTAACTTAAGTACCTAATTTTTTGTGTAAATATGACCTAGGAAGGAAAAAATGGATGTTGGTGATGTTATTGGTGTTCTGAATATTAGATCCGGAGTAAGAAGGAAAACTGAAATTTAAGTTAAGTTAATGTGATTTCCAAAACCCTGGAAGGTATTTATTATACATTATTATTTGAAACGTACAATACAATTTGAAATATTTATAATCAGATAACTTCATAAGCTCCCCATCCCCCTGGTATTTCACCCTCAAACAAAAAGACAGAGCTAAAATTTTAAAAGCAACTTGGTAGCTAAGTTAAAATAGTTTTTTCCTTGTATCCTGGTCCCCAACACTGAAAAATTGTCTGTCTTACAAACACAATTTTCATGCTGAATATCTTTTTTTTTTTTAAGTTTATTTATTTTGAGAGAGAGCACAAGCAGGGGAGGGGCAGAGAGCAGGGGAGCCAGAATCCCAAGCAGGATTCACACCATCA
Organism: Panthera leo; assembly: GCF_018350215.1. NCBI lineage: Eukaryota > Metazoa > Chordata > Mammalia > Carnivora > Felidae > Panthera > Panthera leo. Next base: position 18,929,361 of record NC_056685.1, on the reverse strand, counting down.
GCACAGAGCCCGATGTGGGGATGAACTCATGAACCATGAGATCATGACCTGAGCTGAGAGTAAGAGTCGGGTGTTTAACCGACTGCACCACCCCGGCGCCCCTCATGCCGAAAAATCTTAATTTTAAATAAGAACGAGTTAAAACAATATAACAGAATACTGCTGCTAAATGTATTGTTCAATGATTTTTTTTTTCCATGAAAAGTTTTGTGACTTTTTTCCTGGTGAACATGACTTGAGAGAGACCCATATACTGAAAGAATCAGTTAGGTTGGATATTCGGAATGAGACTGTCTTCAGTTGCTATCAAACGATGCTGGTACCAAGCTGCCATTCTCCTGAGATCATTAAGGTGTGATCCTGCTTTGGGAAGGGAGATGGGGTAGAAGGTGCTTTAGGTTCATCCACCCTTAATTTTCATGCTCTTGAAAGTGCTGATTGTCTTTGGTTAAGAAGGAGCAAAACAGGAACTGGAAGAGGAAATGTTTCCCTCTGACATTTTGGACTGGGAGATCCCTGTTTACAGATGAAAATGTAGGAGGGAACAATCAGAAACGAGCCGGGGTCCTCCTAGGCCCAGCTCTGGGAACACCATTTTGCTCTGGAACACACGACCTTAAAGTCTTTTGAATCCCCGGGCCAGCAAAGGCCATCGTCTCCAGCGGTTAAAAAATGTTAGAATTATTGTTTAGTGCCCACATATAAAGGGTGAGCCCAGGCAAAGCAAAGATCATCAGGAGATACCGTGGAGACAAGGAAGTCATTGGACATAGGTGAGGAATCAGAGAAAAATTATTTTTCAGAGAATGATGGGGTAACTTCTCTAGTTCAGGCTTATGATTTTCTAGTTGTGGTCTCCCTTAAAATCAAATAGAAAACCTACAACCCCATTCCAAGAATGCACATGGGGAGCTAACAAGAACTAAATAAACAATGCTCTGTTTGCTCAAATATTTAGCAAATAGCTCTGGGATTACTGCATACACCATCGTTGAGATTTTAGCCAATTCTCAAAGATGTTTCTATGCTCTACTAATAAAACAATTCATGTATGTATAATGGTGCATTGTAATTATTTCCACATGGTTAGCACTTAGACAAAACCTGAGGGGAGAAAGTCAACATTTGATGAAATTTTATCAGAAATCAACATTTATTACAGCACAGACAAAACCCAAATCAAAACGAGATAAAACCAACAGTAGCAATCATCTGATATGTCAGTACACATTTTTTTTCCCCTATTTTTTTCTTCTATTTTTTTTCTCCTTATCACTATTTTTTTTTCTCGTTATGACTTAGGTAGTTGGATGATAAATTTACAGGAAATAACATATTGAAGTTTTGTAGATAAAGTCTTACTAAGTGTTCAGGGGTGTGTCTGTCTACTTTAGCCATAAATACTCTGCAAAGCATTGCCTGTGATGTAAAAATTTGTAGTGGGCGAAACCTCAAAGAGATTTCTTTTGGTTGAGCATCTGGGTGATGGGACTGTATCCAAGTGATTATGATTTGTGACTCTAATCTCAAGCAAAGCCTTGTTCTGGGATTATTCATTCTTGCTTCAGCAATTAACTTACATAGTTGACTTTCTACATGAGGTAATAGTTGAATAGACAAGAATAAAAACCTTTTCAATTTTATAGAGCAGAGATATTCCATTTAGAAAGAAGTCACAGATTTTCATAGAAAGGCTCAGCCATCTTTATTCCTAAAACTTGATTTGTGCCTGTCGGTAATTTGAAAAACAAATAATGGTATGGCTAGTTTCAAGTAACCTCATGTTTTACACTGGTAACCAAATCTCAATCTATTGAATGGAATTTAGTACTTATTGGTATTGAGAACTAATGGGTTGGATTGGACTATATTTCCATTTGTTATTTCATTTGTCTCAAAAGTTAAATCTCTTGATCATTCGTTCACTCATTCATTCTGTAAATATTTGTTGAGTGTGTTCTATGTGCAGGAACTGTTCTAGGTACTGGAGACAGAGCAGTGGGTAGAACAAAGCCCCTGATTCAAGGGGATTATATTTTGGAGGAAAGAGTCAATAAACAAATATATAGTACGTATATATAGAATAATGTTACCATATTAGTGCACATTATGAAGCAAAACAAAGCACAATAGAAAGGACATATTGAAAGTAAATGAAGAGACTGTTTTGTGTAGGGTGGTCAGGGAAGACTTTGGGGCTTTAACGTTCAAGGGGAGACACCAATACAATGAAGAGAGAAAATGAGCCATGAGAAAATTTGAAATCTGGAGGAAGGAAGAACAAATACAAACATTCTAATGCAGGATGACATTTGCCTTTTGGAGGAACCTGTAGGAAGCCAATTTTGTTGGAGTGGAGTGAGCAGGTGGAAAATAACACATTTTAAGCATAGATGGGGTCCAAATCAAGAAAAGACTCGTGAACTCAGATTCGGATTTGGATTTTATTCTACATGCGATGGGAATCTCTTGAAAGATTTTGGGAAGAGCAACAGTTCAGTGATTAAGGATTTTGCACATCTCTCTGGCTGTACTGCAGAGATAGACTAGAAGAGAGAAAAATGGTGGAAGTGGGGAGGCCAAGTGCAAGGTTATTGTGCCAGTACTGACCGTAGACAGTGGGGCTCCAGCCCAGGGCAATAGTGATGGAGCAAGAAGTGGTTAAATCCTAGATATATTTCAAATCCAGGAATGACAAGATCTCTCTGATGGATTGGGTAGGTGACAGGAAAAGTGAGGAATTGAACAGGATTCCAAAGTACTTGATCTGAGCCAATGGAAAATAGTTGCATTACTCATTCTTTTCTCAAGTATCAATGAAATGCAGACTGTGCTAGGCACTGGAGTAGGCGCTTAGGTAAGTCACTGAGCAAAATAGACAAAGATCCCTGGGAAAAAAGGACAACAAAAACGAACGTAAATCAATACATTTTAAGGTATGTTTAAAGGTAACAAGTATTACGGGAAAAAAAACAAGAGGAAAGGTTAAGGGGGTTGGGTGGTAAACAGTTTCCTTTATTAAATAGGGTGGTCAGGATAGGTCTCATCGAGATGCTGAAATCTGACAGGGGCCAAGAGACCAGTGTGGCTGTAGCCCAGTGAGGTGGGAGGAGAATGGTGGCTGATGAAACAAGGCAGATCACCAGGAGACCTGTTGTGTAGACTCTTGGAGTCCATTAGGATTTGGCCTTTATTCTGAATGAAATGTGGAGTCATTTCGAGGGCATTTGAATAGAGAAATGGCAGGCTCTGCCTTATGTTTGCAGTTCACACTCTGGCCACTCCTGTGAGAATACATTACAGGGCAGCAGAGATAAAGCAAGGAATCCTATTTAGGGGCTACTGCAATAATCCACATGAGAGCTGATGGTGGCTTGGTAGAGAGAGATAGCAGTGAAAATGGCAGCAAGGGACCAGATTGTGGATAGACGTAAAAATGGAGGCTTCTTGATTTTCTCATAGATTGGGTCGAAAACGCTAGAAAGATGGGGTTGCTGTTGACTGAAAGGATAAAGACTGATTTGCGGGTGAGGTGGGGAAGACCAGGAGTTCTGTTTCGGGTGTTTGAGTTTGAGATGCCTCAGACACATCAAAGTGAAGGAATCAGGCCGACAGTTGGATTCAAGACTAGAGTTCAGGAGAACGGTTGGGGCTGGAGATTCACACTCTCAGGTGGAGGCATTCGGTCAGTGTTTAGAACCACAGGCAATGGATGAGATCATCCATTCATAGGGAGTGAATGGAGATAGGAAGAAGGTCAAAGACTGAGCCCTTGGGTAACCCAACATGCAGAAGTAGAGAGAAGAAGAGGAAGTAGCAAAGGGAAGAACCCAGTGGCTGTGTTGTCTGCTGAAGAGAGTGTGTTAAAGGGGCGGTTGTGATAACCTTGATGAAAGCTGCTCAGAGGTCAAGTGCGACGACTGAGAATTGACCACTGGAGGTAGCAGATCATTAATGAGTTTTGAGAGCAGTTTTGAAGGAGTCACGGGGTAGAAAGCGGAGACGGTGATGTTGGGGGGAGGAAAAGTTATCACTCAAGTAAGAAAATCCGGGAGAAAAACAGATAGGGGTTGAGGATGAAGGGATTAAACCCGTGTGATTGTATGCGTTGTAACTAATTTTCCTTGTTGGCCACATACAGCCAAGTTCTTGGGCAAATCTGAAGGAATGCTGAGTCATTTATTTTCTCAGCGATTAGCACTTAATCACTTCATTAAAATATGTGTTGCTTTTATTCAAAATCAATTTTGTACTTCCCTATTAAGCCTTCTGAAAATTCATCTTGCCAAAAGAAATATGAATCCCTATTGTAGGGCTTTTATGACTCAGAGACAAAGGGCTTCTTTCTTTCTTTTTTCTTTCTTTGCTTTTTTTTTTTTTTATTGGATTATTTGTGTTACCGAGTCTGGCTATGTTCTGAATCTCATATTGTAATGAGTTAATATTTATTGTAGTGCAAGCATAATAATGTAGTGCTTGGCATTGAGTTAACTATAAAAAAGAATTAGATTTTATATACACCTTTCCAAAAAAGGCAAAGACTGTTATTATGCACTTTGTAGATAACATTACAACGCTTCATGGTTTCTCTCGGACAGTATCTTGATAATAATTAATTCTTGTATTATTGATCTTATTTTTTCCTATTTAGATCGTAAGCTTTTGGAAGGCAGAGACAAAATGCCATGTGTATGCCTCATAGCAAAGAGACAGCTGTGTATTAAATCTTGTATCTGTTCAATTGAATGGTGAAATTAATGCTCTCTTGCTTAAATGCTGGGTAGTAACAAAGGCAGAATGTTCTGATACAACACAACACAACTAGAATTTCTTACAGTTTGTGACTTAGTCTTCCATAGGGCTAGTCCTTACCGAAACAAGATCAATATTTTTAGGGGCTCTTTCGTCCTGCTTATACTTTTTATTTTCCGTTAAGCATTTGATCTTTGAAATAAAATTGACCCTTTGGGGAGTGTTACGTTGTATATCTCTTTCATCCTAATTAGAAATAGGGTTTAGTTCGAATGACTGTCTTCAATCTTTTTTTTTTTTATTTGATGGCCTTTGTAAGTCTTACAATTGGTAATTGAGAATGGGCATATATTTTGATCCCCACTTTATTGATTTTATTACAGATTTCTTTAGAATGACAATTTTTCAATAGATTTTGATCTTTCCAAAATATTTATCAACACATTTTTCCAAATGTATGCAATTTTGTTTTGTGATCTTGTAGTTTCTTTTTTTTAAATTTTTTAAATGTTTATTTATATTTGAGGCAGAGACAGAGAGACAGAGTGCATGAATGGGGGAGGGGCAGAGAGAGTCGGAGACAGAATCTGAAGGAGGCTCTAGGCTCTGAGCCATGAGCAGGGCTGACACAAGGCTTGAACTCACGAACCGTGAGATCATGACCTGAGCGGAAGTTGGACACTTAACCAACTAAGCCACTCAGACACCCCTGATTTTGTAATTTCATACAGGCTTCATCACATAAAAATTGGCCATTTACTGTTTTGAAATCTAACTTATTTTCATGTGAAAGATGTGCTCTGATAATTTTCCCATTTGAAATATCTTTAAAAACAAATAGACGGGCTTGAGTAAATACTGTTAACTGCAGGGGATTAGACAGCCAAGTTACCAAACGAAATAAGTGCTTTTTGAAAGAAACATCTGCATGAGCAATTTCTACTTAGTGCTTCAGATGAAGAACATCACAGAACATTCTTACTAGAAAATCTCCGTGGCTTAGCTAGTTTGCTTTCTCTTCCAGCTTAGAAGCAGCCACATACTTTTCAAATCCTTGCAAAGCAGCTAAATATCTCTGTGGTTCTTAAGGATTTGATAGAGATTTGGGACCCAAATCAGTACAAGCAAGAACTTAATTTTTTGCAAATTTTGGTGGTAGAAACTTTAGGTCATAAATTCCTGCCACAGAAAAAATAATAAAGGGCCCTCTGGGCCTGATATTTTAGTCTGCCACTTACATAGCACACTCTTAAGCCTTGCCATATGTCTTTAGATTGTATGTTTTTCCGTTATGTTATGTTATGTTATGTTGTGTTATGTTATTTTAATTCCAATGTAGTTAATGTACAGTGTTGTATTAGTTTCAGGTGTACAATATAGTGATTCGACAATTCTATACATCACTCAGAGCTCATCTCTGTAAGTACATTCTTCATCCCTTTCCCCCATTCACCCATGCCCCACCCACCTCCCCCCTGGTAACCATCAGTTTGTTCTCTATAATTAAGAGTCTGATTTTTGGTTTATCTCTTTTTGTCGCCTTTGTTTTTGCTGTTGATGTTGTTTGTTTCTTAAATTCCACACATGAGTGAAATCATACAGTATTTGTCTTTCTGACTGACTTATTTCACTTAGCATTAAACCTTTTAGTTCCATCCATGTGGATGCAAATGGTGAGATCTCATTCTTTTTTGTGGTCGAGTAATATTCCATTGTATATACCACATCTTATTCCACTCTTCAGTTGATGGACACTTTCATCCTATGCAATAGCAGAATAGATTTTTGTGCTTGAAAATTTATAGCAGACTTAGGTGTTTTTAGTGTTAAGACATTGTGACCAACTCTCTCTACATAATTTATTTCTTTTTAAGCTTATTTTTCTGTTATAAAGTCCAATGGAATATGAGGTATTTGAGGGGATATGATAGAGCTCTTACTCCAGTGGAACACACACTCACGTAATCTCCATGAACCGTTGGTCACTACTACGTGTCAGGCCCTGTGCAATTTATTGGAGATAAAGAGAGAAAAGACGATTCTCTCCTTCGTGGAATTAGAGGCCAGTGGATTCATTTTATTTTAAAAATGTGACCAGGTGACAATTATTCAATGATGGCGTGTAGCCTTTTCACTCCTCTTGCACCCTGTGGAGTTCTGATTTCTTCCCCATCTCTCACCAGATTTAAAGAGGATTCAGCCACAGCCAGATGAGTCATAAGCCTGTGGGCAGAATCACAGGTGAGGGGAAGCCAGGGACAGTGAGAAGGCCCGAGTGCTAGGGCTGCGGGGAGACTGCGGTCGATCGGTTCAGCGATCACGCCTGTTCCCAAAACATGAACTTGTTCCAACATGGTGGATAAAATATGGGATTAAGGAACAATGGGGACATGGGAATTTTGTGTTTGCTTGTGGGCAGTTTCATCCACGAGAAACAACGGGTGAAAGTAGAAAATTGCACCAGCCACACACGGCTGCTTAGGAATACATCACACACACACCTCAAACACCTACGAGGACCTCAGTTCACCGTGTGGCATAAGTCACACTCATTCACATCTGGTGTGGACGGCTTCTCTCCCAGGCCCCTCCTCCCCTCTTACAATAGCTGGAAGGCTGCCTTACAAGCTTGGCCACTTCTTTCAGCAAACAGCAGGTCTTTTGAAGATAAAGCACCGTATTTATTGCGGTGGGGGTGCATTTCTTGCCACTTCTCGTGTGTAACACTGGGCTACTGTTTTAATCAAGTTTCTGTCTTTTTTGATGCGTCACTGCCAAAGTTTCCCAACGTTGCTCCTTTAACCCCTTTCCCCAAAAGCCCTGTGACGCCAAGCGCACGATTTCTGGATGACATTGGTGGTTTTCAGAAACATGTCACATTATAGCAAACCTGGCTGTATTTTCCATGACTACCATGAATCCCATTTTTCATATTTTGTAGGAAGAGTAAAATTGGGAGCATAAATGCTTGAGAAAACTAAAAAAACCCCAGAATGTTTAGCTCTATCACTTAGACTCTGTATGACTTTAATAATATGTGGAAGACACAAGTGAAGAATTTGAATGATGTGAAAATCACTGATGTGGGGAAAAATAGAAAAGTCAAAAAGTGGGAGACGAAAGCTGAAGTCAAAGCACGACTGTTCAATGTGAAATCTTGAGCGGTCTTGGTGTCCTGGGCTTGGGCTCGGGCCGGCCACTCTGGTATGATCTAGGTTAAGTTAGTTGAGTGATTTCTTTGCAATTCAGTACTTAGCAGCTAAAAGTCAAAATTCCCTGGGACCTCATCTGAAGCTATGTCTGTGTCCTGGGTAACAGAATCAACCCCCCCCATCCCCTCCCCCCCCAGCCTCCCTAAGGGTAGGGACTGTTCATGCTTGGAGCAAAGAGACATTTCTTAATCTGATCAAAGATCTCATTCGCCAGGCTGGCAGACAAGACCATGTACGACAGAGCCCAATGAAGTGGCTTCTCAAAGGAGTAGGTCGTGGCTGTAAGTAGCTCTTGAAGACAGGAACAATGACCCTGATTTACACTTGATAACCCCTCAGTTTCCTAATAAACACAGAGAAAAGTTTAGCAAATATAAGATACAGATGACTGTCCTCGATGCACTCTACAGCAAGTATTAATTGAACTACTGTCTCCCTTGTTATCTAGATGTTATTATTTGCTAGGTAGCATTGCTATAGGTAAAGATATTTTCAGATTCTGGAACAAAAATTTGCTGAAAACTTGCCTTTCTCAGGTCAGTGGTACGCGCGAAAAGGGCAAATGAATGCAAATATGTTTCCCGGAAGACGTTCTGGACCCACGTGCTGACCCTGGAAGGCTGAACTGAACTTTAGTTTTAATTTAGTCTTCCTTGGTTTTTCAATCAAGTCACTGCGTTGAAAAATAATAGCAGGAAGTGATTTGGCAGGTCTTTTCCTGTGTGTAGCCCAAGCTCATCTCAGAAATACATACTCTTCCTTTCCCCTTGTTTAGCCCCAAATCCATCACTATTTATTTTGTTGTTGTGCTTGTCATTGCACGGGGGCCTCTTCACTTGCAATTTTTCCCTTGGTCGTGACACATAGTCACACTCACCCTACTGCCCTTTGGTGAGCCTAACCAGATCATGCAAGGGTTATCAGGCAGAACCAGAAACAGTCATAACTAAGCCTCCTCAGTTTGTTACAATTCCCAAAATAATAGTAAAGAACTGTTTTGTTTGGTTTTTTCATTCTCTTTATTTCTAGGTAATAATGAGCTACTCAGGTGATATAGATCAGAAAGTACAGAGTCGATTCTCAAAACAAATCTATGGCATTTTCTGCCATTTTCTCAAGGCTGGCTAGATTGGGATTTATCATTTCAATGATTTCTCATTTCATTCTCATAAGTTAATCATTGTGATATAAATGTTGGTCCATATATATTTTTCTTTTCCATGGCTACCTTCTTGCCTGTAGAATAAAGTCTGAATTCAGCAGTCTAGCAACTTCCACTGTCCTCTGTCTTCTCCTGGTTAACATCAGTCACCACTGATCTCTCTACTGCTACTTTTCTTTTCCACTTCCTTCAAAAGAATCTATGTCATTGCCTCCACTTCTGCCCTGCCCATTAATTTCCTCTCCTCCCTATACTATGGCTTCCTTTTCTCTTCTCCCTGCTCCCCCACCAGCACATACAATCATTTCCTAAAACTGTTTTTGCTAAAGCTATCACTAACTTCCCAAGTGCCAAATTCAGTGATTGTTTTAAAATTTCTTAAAAACGGTTTTCAAGTGTGGGGGATTGAACACATCTGTTAACCACTGACCCATTCTCAAGTCTCAGTTCATGACAGTTATGGGCTTTTTACAAAAAAAGGGTTCAAGGAAGAAGAGATGGAAGAAGAGAAATAATCATCAAGTTGCAGAATGTTGAAGACAAGAGAGCGGCATTTTATCTGACAAGTCTGAGAATGTGGGTTCCTAAGGCAACCCCCTGAAAAGCTCTGGGACTGGCAGTCCCAGGAGCATCTATTTTTTTTTAAGTTTTTTAAATGTTTATTTATTTTTGAGAGAGAGAGCAGAGCGTGAGCAGGGGAGGGGCAGAGAGAAGGGGAAACAGAATCTGAGGCAGGCTCCAGGCTCCGAGCCATCAGCACAGAGCCTGACGCGGGGCTCGAACTCACAAGCTGTGAGATCGTGACCTGAGCAGAAGTCGGATGCTCAGCCGACTGAGCCAGCCAGGCGCCCCATCCAGGAGCATCTAAAAGCAAGGTAAAAGGTGGCAAAAGAGTGACATTGGCAAGAAGGTGCAATAAGACATCCCCGACTCCTACCCAGATCAGAAAGAAGTTAAATTGACCCTGTTTGCAGACATGATCTTATATATAGAAAACCCTAAATTCACCTCAAAAAATTCTAGAATAAATGAAATAAAGTTGCAGAACGCAGAATCAACGTGTAAAACTCAATTGCATTCTATACACCATGAACTATCCAGAAAAGAAATTAAGAAAATAGTCCCATTCATTAGATCATCAAAAGAATAAAATACGAATAACCCTAATCAAGGGGTGAAGATTTGTACACTGAAAATTATAACAATTCATGAAAGAAATTAAAGGAAAATACAGATAAATGGAAATCTATCCCGTGTTCATGGACTAGAAGAATTAATATTGTTAAAATATCCATACTATTCAGGGGCACCTGGCTGGCTCAGTTGGTTAAGCATCTGACTCTTGGTTTCAGCTCAGGTCATGATTTCATAGTTCATGAATTTGAGCCCTGCATTTGGCTCTGTGCTGACAGCGTGGAGCCTGCTCGGGATTCTCTTTCTCCTTCTTTCTCTGCCTTTCCCCTGCTCTTGCTGTCTCTGTCTCTCAAAAAAAAAAAAAAAAAAAAAAAAATCCATACTATCCAAAGTGATCTACAGATTTAATGCAATCCCTGTCAAAATTCCAATGCCATTTTCCACAGAAATAGAAAAACAATCCTAAAATTCATATGGAACCATCGAAGACCCTGGATTAACAAAACAGTCTTGAGAAAGATGAGCAAAACTGGACGTGCTACATTTCCCGTGGTCATTAAAACAGTATGATACTAGCATAAAAACAACACATATCAAAAAAAACTGGGGAACAACAAGAACTGACACATAAACCAACATAACAGAGAACCCAGAGATAAGCCCACACATATATGGCCAACTAGTAATTGAGAAGGTGCCAAGAACACAAAATGGAGAATGGATAATCTCTTTACTAAGTGGTTTTGGGAAGATTGAACATCTACATGTAAAAAAATGAAATTGGGTCTTTTTTCTTGTACTGTATACAAAAGTTAACTTGAAATGAATTCAAGACTGAAATGTAAGACCTGAAACCATAAAACTTCTAGGAGAAAACATAGGGAAAGAGCTCCTTGACACTGATCTTGGCAATGAGGTTTTGGATACGACACCAATAACACAGGCAACAAAAAGAAACATAAGCAGGACTACATTAAACTATAAAGCTTCTGCACAACATAAGAATCCATTAACATACGGGGCACCTGGGTAGATCAGTTGGTTAAGCGTCCAACTTCTGCTCAGGTCATGATCTTGCAGTTTGTGGGTCTGAACCCTGCATTGGACTTTGAGCTGACAGCTCAAGCTTGGAGCCTGCTTCGAATTCTGTGTCTCCCTCTCTCTCTGCCCCTCCCCCGTTCACGCTCTGTCTCTCTCAACATCAAAATGGGGCAAGGGGCTGACTACACATTTTCCCGAGGAAGACATACAGGGAACCAGATATGAGTGTACAAAAATGTGTTCAGTATCACTAATTATCAGAGAATGCAAATCACAACCAGAATGGGATATCACCTCACACCTCTTAGGATGTCTATTATGAAAAAACTAAGAGATAGCAAGTGTTGATGAGGGTGTGGAGAAAAGAGGACCCTTATGTACTATTGCTTGGAATGTAAACTGGTACAGCCACTATGGAACGCAGTAAGAAATTTCCTCAAAAAATTAGAACTAGAACTACCATATGATCCAGCAATCTTACTTCTCAATATATTTCCAAAGTAAACGAAACGAGAAGCTCAAAGAGCTATCTACACTCCTATCTCCATTGCAGTATTATTTACAATAGCCAAGATATTGAAATAACCCAAGTGTTCATCAGTGGAAGAATGGATAAAGAAAATGTGGTATATGCGAATGGTAGTGTTATGCCCAGAATTCGTGATCCCCAAAGACCACCAGGGAGCCGAGTCCGATGCAAAAGCAAAGAGCCTTTATTCGAGCTAGCTCAAGCTCAATCCCCTGCCTGCACCGACGCAGCAGTGAGATACCGGAGAGAGAGAGCGGGTTTCAAAAGCACAAAGGTTTTATAGGGATCATAGCCTTAGCCGATTGGCTGGGGAAGGGTCGTGGCCTCAGCTGATTGGCTGGGGAAGGGTTGTGGCCTCAGCCGATTGGCTTGCTAGCCGATTGGCTGGGGAAAGGTCAGAGTCCCCTCACGCAGGTTGCCGGGCGTGGTTTGATCAGGAAGTTTGAATGGGTGAGAGGGAAGTTACTCAAGGGGAGGAGGCGTGGTCTGAGGTTTGAGCGGGAACTTCTTTCTGTGGCCATTCTGGGACATAGTCACTCAAGATGGAGGATACAGAACAAGATGGAGTCGGCTGGCCTAGGTCTGCTCTTTCAATAGATTATTATTCAGCCACAAAAAAGAAGAAAACACTGTCATGTATGACAACATGAATGAATCTGAAGGACATTATGTTATGCTTAATGAAATAAGGCAGACAGAGAAAGACAAATCTTGTAGGCTCTCATCTATATGTGGAATCTAAAAACATTGAACTTATAGGAGCAGAGAGTAGAATGTGGTTGCCAAGGGTATGGATGTAGGGGCAGATGGGAGATGTTGGTCAAAGGGTACAAACTTTCAATTATAAGGTGAACAGGTTCTTGGGGCTTTATGCAGAGCATCATGACCATACAGTTGACCCTTGAAAAATGTCGACAGTTAATAATGGTTGGGGATGCTGACACCTGCAGTCAAAAATCCACAGATAACTTTTGACTCTGCCCAAATTTAACTAATAGTCTACTATTGACCAGAAGCCTTACCAATCACATAAACAATCAATTAACATATATTTTGTATGTTATTTGTATTATATATTATATTCTTACAATACAGTAAGCTAGAGAAAAGAAATGTTATTAAGAAAATCATAAGGAAGAGAAAATACATTTATAGCACTGTATTGTAAAAATCCACATATAAATGGACCTATGCCATTCAAAGTCATGTTGTTCAACGATTGGCCATAGTTAGACATACTGTATTGTATACTTGAAATTTGCTCAGTGATGAGGTCTTAAGTGTTCTCACCATATGCCCTAATGTGTTAATTAACTTGATTGTGGTCATCCATTTCACAATGTCTACAAATATCAAATTATTGTATGTATACTTCAAGTATATACAATTTTTATTTGCCAATTGTGCCTCAATAAAGCTAGAAGAAATATGACCCCAAATAGAAGTGTTGGTGGGAAGTCAGTTTAAAAGCAGTTAGACGCTTAGAATTTCCCTCCTTCTCCATCATTCCAGCATAATATTGAGGTTATTTCTTAGAGATGTGTTGGATCTCTCCCAAGTGTTCCTCTAGGTGCATTCTCCATCCTTTGCACTCTTCCTTGGCCCTAGGAGGCTAATCTTTATGGATTAAATTAATAGATCCCCTTCTCCTTTTGTTTCGCACTGGGTTTGGTCAATGGAGAGCCCTGACAGGAGATCAGAGGTTGTTAAGAAAGTCAAGACATTTATCTTGCAAGTTCCCTTTCCGTGAGTTTCCCTTGGGATGACTTCCTTTCTTCCCTGAAGGTCACAGTTCCTCAGAAGTTGGTCTCTTTATAGGACTTTTTCCTTCCAGGTGCTGACAACCTTGGGCCTACAGGCAGTTCTGACAAGAGGTTTAGCACTCTCCCTGGGGGGTTCCCTACACACTTTACACCCTACCTATACCCTTGTAAAGAGCCCCCTTATTAAACCATTTTAAAGTTATCCTAATTTGAGTTGCCACCAGTTTTATGCTGAGACCCTGGGTGAAACAGATGGTTTTGGGTTGCAAGACTTTCCAAAGAATTGAGGGGGGAGACACCATTCTACAAACAAGAGGATTAAGTGAAATTTCACAAACGGAGTTTTGAGACACCCAACCTCTTCCTCACTTTGGCTCCCCAAACAGGTCAGGCCTTTAGCTTCAAGGCAAGAGACTGGAAGAGTCTTCACTGGGCAATCTGACTAGGCCAATGGAAAAAAACCTCTGCTCTCAGGGTGTCCAAACAAGAAGGTCCAGTAAAGGTCACCCTTCACAGCTGAGAAGACTCATCAGCCTGTAATTGTAATCAGTTTTTTGTTTTTTAAATGTGAACTCTCAAAGATCACTAGTCATCTGAGAAAAGCTGCTAATAAGAAAGTTGACAAAACAAACACAAAGAGAAAAGTAATTTGAGAGAAACCAAGATGATGCCAGGAGGGAAAAAAATAAAAAACAAAAATAAAAACAGTTTTATTTTAACAGAAAGATAGGCGCAGATATCTATCTAGGCCACCAAAACCAAAACCAAAACCAAAACCAAAAACAGATTTTGTATAAATAGAATAATCAGCACACAGCAACAAAAAGAAAGCTCCAGGAAGTAAAAATATGTTCGAAACAAAATATTCAGCAAGAGATACAGGAGAATGAGACAGAAAGGGAAAACACAAAAAATAAAGATTTATTCTGTAAATTCTAACATCTGAATAACAGAGAAAAAAGACAAGGGAGAAGAAATTATCAGAACAAAAAATTTAAGAAACTACCCAGAATTATGGAAGATGAGTTTGTAGATGAAAAGGGTCCACTGAGTGGACAACAAAATCTACAAAAATAGAAATACACTCAACACTCAATTGTGAATTTCAGATACAGGGGCAAAAGAAAGTACCCAGAAGCTTCCAGATGGGGAATTCCTACAAAGGATCAGGAATCAGAGTGGCTTTGACTTTTCAAAAACAATACTGGAAGCAAGAAGCCAGTGGAAATACCTTAATTACCCTGAGGGAAAATGATTTACAATCAAGAATAAAGACACCTTTAGACCAAGGCTTTGTAAAATTTACTTCTCACACACGTGCTTTCTGAGGATGCTATTGAGAATATGCTCCACCAAAAACTGAACTAAACTGACAATGAGGAAGATACAGGACCCAGGCACAGGATTCTAATCTTAAATTTGTGGTTAAGAAAGAGGCAGCTGGAGAGATGGCCCAGTAAGAGACCAGTCCAGACCAGAAGATGTCAGAAGGCTATGTCTCCCCTGAGATGAACTTATTAAAAGTACTACATGTGCTTGAAACTTATGAGAGGGAGTATAAACACGGGAGCGCAATTTTGCAGATGAATTAGTGATAAGTATTTACAAAACTAAGCAAACAAAAACGTGACAATTATTAACTCCAGGTAAATAAAAAACATTGTGCAACATGCACGGAAAAATTGTTATCAATTAACATATGTTCCAGCATTTACATAAGTATATAAGGTAAGTATTTATATGTTTTTTAAAATGTTTATTTTGAGAGAGCTCCATTGTTCTTCCTCTTGTGCTTAAAAGAGCTATTTGACTCACCTATGTGCATTTATAATTTTCCTGAAAACAAAAACCAAACTGAAAAGATAAAAAGCAGAATAAAACAAGCAAACGGGAGAGGGGCACCTGCTGTTCAGTCAGAATTCTGCCCAAGCAGCCTCTGCACTGTCAGCACAGACCTCGATGTGGGGTTCCAACTCAAGAGCCATGAGATCATGGCCTGAGCCAAAATCAAGAGTCAGAAGCTTAACTGACTGAGCCACCCAGGTGCCTCAATAAGGTAAGTATTTGATAGTAATCTAACCAAACTTGGTGATATGATACTGGTAGTTGGTTGGGTTGAGAGAGAGTGAAAGCAACCTAGATCTTCATCTTCCATGGGGGAAGCCTATAGATGATTCGTAAAACAGAACTATCCAAAGAAGCATTAGAGGCTACTTAGTTATGGAGATTACTATGAACAACAGTAACAAGAAAGCTACCAATTGAAAATGGCTGCCACTAGAGGGTGGGAAATGCACATATGTGCTGGACAGTGATTCCAGAGCTCCATTGTTCTTCCTCTTGTGCGTAAAAGAGCTATTTGACTCACCTATGTGCATTTATAATTTTCCTGAAAGCAAAAACCAAACTGAAAAGATAAAAAGCAGAATAAAACAAGCAAACGGGAGAGGGGCACCTGCTGTTCAGTCAGAATTCTGCCCAAGTAATTTTCTTTTTTAAGGAGTCTGACATCAATCTTCTAGCGAAATCTGCCAAGATTGTGGATTTATTTTTAATGGATTTCTGTAGAGAAGAAGAACATGAAAGTGAACCTGCCACCTAGAATTCGAGTAAATTGTTTCCCAACAAAAGAGATTTATAATGAAAAAATGACTTGCTGATTTGCTATGTGAAGATCGTAACGGTTATTTTGAAAATTGAGTCTTCGGAAAGCCTTATGATCCCGGAGCATCTTCAAGGAGAGAATCCTGCCACGAGATTGAGCGTTCAGCATCTGCATCTGGTATTTGGTGCTTCGGAACACCAACACCTGCATACTTATCAAGTGAAATGATTTTCTGTTCCTAAATATAAATTCATTATCTGATGATTCACAAATAGAAATGTGCTCGGTTAACAGCAACCAAGGCAGAAAAAAAATGTCATAAAACTCAAAGGTAACTTTATACGTGAGTTGTTTATATGGCTAGGAAACAAAAAAACTTAATAAATACATGTATTAGACTACAAGACTATTTGTACATATCATGCCTCCTAGGAGGCATGATATATACAAGGCTACCAGGATGAAGGAGGAGACAGAAATAGTGCTAACTGCTGTGCTAGGTTTCTGGAGAGTTCCTACTTAGTTACGTGTAAATCTGCAGCTAGTGTGTATACCAACAGTATTGCCTCCACTTCATTATTTCACCAGTGCAGTAAATAATGATGTGGGTTCAGAGATTTGGAGATTAGGCTTGAGCAGAACGTGGCTCAAAATTGATGGTGGGGTGGCCTTAAGCCAGTCTCTTTACTCCTCTTGCTAGCGCGCCACCGTGAGGGTCAAATGTGACCATGCGCGGAAAGTGCTTAGCACGCTGCCGGGCATGTAGTAAACATCCAACAAATACTAGAAAAATTATGGGGATGGGAATAGAAGACATGACGAACGGGATGAGGAAGGAGAAAGCAGGTGCATCCAGGGGAAATTGGTGTTCAGTATTCAAGTCCTTCCATTTCCTTTCTGGCTTGTTGTCTAAATTTTGTTTCCTCGGGTCTGACTGAAATAAAGATATATTTGGATGACGTTATGTGCTTTGGCAATTAGCTTACAGTTCTCTCTAATGCAATTCAGGGTGTTTTCAGCCCTGGTAAAACCAGGGTAGATTACACAAGAGAGGAACAGATTGCTGGCAGTAGAACCCAACAGTCACGCACTGAGTCTTGACTGGGTTGGTCATTGGCGCTGGAACCTCTGGGAGGACGGTGGGTGAGGTAGCTTCTCGGTCCTTAAGGCGTCGAGTGTACTGGAAATCGCATTATTCCAGTTCAGTTCAGTTCCATTCAATTCGGTTTATTTTAGTTCATTTCATGCTTCAGCCAGTTGTAGAATGAAACTGGATCCTAAGGTAGCAGCATAAATTATCAGAGGGCTCTGATCTTAGGTCATTGTGATTTGAGAGGGGAAAAAAGGAACAAAGAAAAAAACTCTGCTAATCAGCCTGAGTGTCCTCTCTTCTTGCCTGATTGTAAAAAAAAAAAAAAAAAAAGGAAGTTATCGAGTGAATAAAGGAACCAAGATGTATCGCTCATATAATCATAAAAGGGCAATAAAATTATGTTGATGAAGGGGATCAAGAATTCTTAGAGCCAAAACCAAACCAGACCTAAACTGTTCTCTGAAAATGAATTTTCCAAGAGGGCGTCGCCCCTCCCCCCACTTGAATCCTTCATTTCTTCTGTCTATAAATATGTCCATTCTTACATAAAAGTTAGTAAAAACAATTGAATAATTAAACGAGAAAGCTAAATATCTAAATCTGTGCCTTTAATGTACCTTAATCTCAAAAAAGAATTTGCTTTTGAACTGAAGAAGCAATTCTATATCTATCTACCTATCTATCATCTTTTTTTTTTCTAGACCACCAGTAACAAACCTGTAGTCTGACACAGTCAGAAATCTAATCCCCAAATCCTGGGAGACTGATAAGAAACCTGGCACGGAAGGGCCAAAGAGGTCATCAGACCCTCGGTTCAGTGAAAAACTCCTGCAGTTGTGGACAGAGAAGACTGGACAAGATGTGAGTCAAGGTGTCTCAAATGTGTTCATTATTAGAGTGTTGGTGCATTGAGGGGCTCAGCCAACTCCCAGTAAAACCTCCACTTCGTGAAAAATCTAATGAGTTACAGATCACTGCGGACAAACCTGTAGTCTGACAAGATCTGATATATTGATCCGCAATGAGGGGCAGGGGGTGCCTTCAGAAGCGCCCAGAATGCACAAGGGGAAGTGTCTTTTACAGACTTTGTGTTCTCACTGAAAGGTTCTGAGGAGGGTCCAGTGGAAGCCAGTGGGAATCAGTTCTAAATCCTTGGCTGTTTCTCAGCAAGTTAGTGAAGATTAACTAAGAATTACGTGTGGTCATGTGGCAAGGAACGTTTAGCAATTAGATACCCCCCGTAATAGATGAGTTACAGTGATGTAGGGCTGTGAGCGTCTTTGGTGACAAAGCAGTGTTCCCTTAAGAAGAGAGTTGTTATGGCATTTTACACTTGCTGCATATGGCCTTGGGAGGAACAGCATTTCCTTTTGATTACACAGCTGGCTTTATGGGTGTCCCCTCTGCCTGATTACCAGCAAGGTTCCTTGTCGCCTTTGCAATCAGAATGGACTGTCACTCTTGCAGTGCTGGACAGGTTTTCCTTCTCATACACATATATGAGAGATTTATATGTGAAAAATAGCATGTAAAATTTGGAAACGGGATCCCCATTCATTTATTCAAATATTCAAATTCTATGCTAATAGATGCCTACAGGTTTCAGGTTAGAGAAAATTTCTATTTTTAAGCTGCAGAGACCCAGTGGGTTGGAACTGAATCTGAATTACCTTAAATATGAATCTGAATGATTTTAAAATATTAGCACATTTTGGGGGGGGGGGGGATGTTAGTCGGGAAAGGGTTGGGACAGCCTGTAGAAAGGCCCAAATTAAATATTCTGTCTTCCATGGAAAGCAACTCAGCCTTTCCTGAAGCCGTAGAATGATGACAAACATTCCCCACTTATTCCGGAGAGAATTTAGATGCTGTTAGTGAAAACAACAACAACAACAACAAAATCTATCCCCCCCCACAGGTGTTGTCCACACAGTGAGGGCTGCATTTATGTACTGTTTCACTTCCTGACATATCAAAAAATGGCGTGGCATGCTAGAGGTGTGGTAATTATTTCCCTGTCATTAGATGGAATCTTGGTGATGGATGGAGAAACTCTATTGGCAATTTATAAGTTGTGTGACCAATACGTTTCTCTGGGAATAGATAAATGTCTTGTTTTGTCAAAATCTTATTATTCTGATTTATTTGGTTGACTTTTGTGTTGTCAGAGAAGTCCTATGATAGATTGGGATGCATTCCGTTTTATTTATTATTTATTTATATTCATGTTCAAGAATTAATGTGTTGCCTAAAAGCCACCCGGAGTGAATACGTTAGTACCTCTCCTTTTTTGTCTGCACTTTTACAATGATTTGGGGCCTTTCGGAATAGTGCCTACAGTTACTATGAGTTAATAATATGTTGCCTCAGCAAAACTGTCTTTGACGGTCGTGGGATGGATTTTCCTGAGCTTTTTCTGAAAAGCAGCAGCAGGACCACCATAGTCATCATCTTTATAATTGCAATCAAGTGATATCACTTCAAATACCACGGATTCAAATTAAACAGAGACAGCTCTTGCTTTCGGGAGAACTAAAATGTAAGATGAAGACCACCATCATAAAACAGATACGTTAAGACTATAATCAAATAAATACGTGAAGAGATTAAACGTGATGCTCCTTTAGGGTCAAAAGCTTACAAAATTCAGCAAGAAAGAGAAATTTGGAGGCTTATAAATTTTGGCTTCTAAAAACGTTTCCCTTTTCAGTATTTAAATTGGACTCTGTAATCTCTCCCCTACCTCCTCTTACTGTGTTTGGATTGTTTACATCTTAATGTATAGATCTGATTTCCCTTGAGCATAACGAGGCACAGAAATTATTCCCAGTCTCTTAGAATAAAGGCAAAATCAGACGTAATGCGTCTTAAGGTTAATCTCCACTTAAATTAACAACTGTATAACAATATTTATACTTATGTATGAATATATCACATTGACACCTGCTACATATTTTATTTTATGAATTAATGTGAAATATGCATTATGGGGAATTGTTATCTACACATCCCCTCCTTAGTGTCTGAGGCTTCTGAAGAGCAGGCTTCCCACCTGGATTAATTCAACCCAGGTGTCTTATCTGTGTATCCTGAATTTGAAAATCATTCGATCCAAATTAGTTGAGATCACACCACTTACATTCTATGGACTATTCTGATTTGCGTTGCCAAAGATTCTCTCCTTGACCAAACTCTATTTAGGCTCCCTTGAATTTCTCAACCCGGCTTCGACTTTTGGACTTCTGTGTTCCTCGTTGCATTGTCCAATTTTAGCAAGAACCCTGCTAAGTTGGTTCAGCTAGAACCCTTCGTGCTCCATATCTGATAACTCTGGATATTTAACAGGGGTTCTTCATCTTCCATTGTCTGCCGGGTGATGTCTACTCACTCTGGCCAGCCTTCAGCACAAATCCTATTACATGGGTTTAGCCAGAATCCACCCTACCCCTGATATCTTCCCTTCATAAGTTTCCATCCACTGACCCCTCCCGGGTTCCTTGGCTCCTCCCTTATCCCAGTTGCCCCTGTTGTATTCGAAGTTGAGTCCAATCTTGTCCTCACTGCAAGGTGCTATTTCAGGGGTCCCTATAACCATTGTGATGTCCCCCTTGAATAAAATCTTTCTTATCATCTTTATCAGGTGTCAGTGAGGGGCTCCTAGGTGACTCAGTTGGTTGAGCATCCGACTTCGGCTCAGGTCATGATCTCCCGGTTTGTGAGTTTGAGCCTCACAACCCGGGGGTTCTCCACAGTGTGGAGCCTGCTTTGGATTCTCTATCTCCCTCTCTCTCTGCCACTCCCCTGCTTGCACGCCCTCTCTCAAAATAAATAAACATTAAAAAAAAAGCCCAAGTGTCATTGAATAATAATTTTTTCTTTCACAGTGTTAAAACATATTGAAGCCTATATAAAAGGATGGTTGACCCTATCCAAGTCAGAGTTCTGTGGAAACAATCATAAGGCATATTTACCTATAAGTGAAGAGCTGTTGATTATCGGGTACAAGGCTGATCATAAAACTACAGCAATATTGGAAAGGCAAATGAGATCCAACCTCTGTAGAATTACTTACGTTATTCTGATAGTTGAATGATTTTGCATTTGTGATCCATCCAAAATTAACATTTTTCTCAACATAAATACATGATTACTGTAATAAATAAATAAATAATAAATGATAAATTATTTATTTATTTTTTATGTTTATTTATTTTTGAGAGAGACAGAGACAGAATGCGAGTGGCTTAGGGGCAGAGAGAGAGGGAGACACAGAAGCAGAAGCAGAAGCAGGCTCCAGGCTCTGAGCTGTCAGCACAGAGCCCGATGCGGGGCTCGAACTCACAAGCTGTGAGATCATGACCTGAGCCGAAGTCGGACGCTCAGCTGACTGAGCCACCCAGGCACGCCCCCCCCCATTTTTTTTTAATTTTTTAATGAATAAATGATAAATTCTGTCACTTGGAGAAACATTTTCTTTCAGCCTTTTAAAACCATTACTGATTTGAAATACATACTTCTTTGTAAAATTTTAAAATCATACTGTTCTTACACATTTTTCTTTTCACTTCATATTGTCAGCAGCATTTCCCTATATCATTAAACAATCTTCAAAGAGTGATATTTAATGACTTTTAAAAATTCCATTGTGTGGAAGTGCTATCCTCCCCTCCCCCCATTTATTTCCTATTGTCTATTGGGTTTGTGATTCCTTTCAGGGTTTCTCTTTGAATTAAGTGTATTGCATAACCGTGAAGATACGTGTGTGAGGGCATATCAAATAGCCTAAGTTAGGGGCTAAGTATAAAAAAAAAACCTCTAATTTTTATATAAACGTTCCAACTGCTTTAGGAAATGTTTTTAAACAAGGTTTTATGCATTTCTTCTTAAATATGCTTTGTAAAAGCTAGGAGTTTAAAAAGAATTGATACATTGTGGGTGCAGGTGTTTTCAATTTTTTGACATTATGATTTAATTTACTTGACTAACTCTAAATTCCTCTAAATCATCTCCCTATGACCTCAGGAAACCTTGGTATTAATGCTTGGGGAAGAGCTAGGCTAGAGAATTATAATGTGAAGCTCCAACTCGTCCTGATGGCTCAATGCGAATCCTGCATAGTTTAGCATTGCCTTTGGGCATGGTATCTAATTCTGTGTTTACAGTGTTTGATGAAACGAAAGATGTCACAGTTTATATTGTACAAGTCAGAACTTATAGAAGAAAAGCACTTGTTAAATCTTGAAGAAAAACTGCACACAATTAACTGATAGTGGAATTTCTGGAATCCTGGATTCACTGCCACAGTTCAATGAACACAAGTCTATTGATCAATTGGATTACTCCTGATTGCATTGATGTCCGGAAAATCAGAAGGTGAAAAAAGGAGAAAACTGTTTTCAGTGTGAATATAAGAGTAATAAATGGCATGTGGATTCTGAAAGGCATTTGGTTTGGACCAAAATTTAGATCTAAAAACTGTATTTTTCTCTCTGCAGGGATATATGGATATGTGTGTGTGTGTGTGTGTGTGTGTGTGTGTGTGTGTGTAGAGGGAGAAAATCGATTACAATAAAAATACTCTAGCCATCTGTCATTGTAGAATGCAATAAATAAATATGCAAAATATGAGAGTCAACTTGTGAAACATGAAGGAAACTTAGAGCCTATCCAGCCATTAGATTTTGGAACTAAGGAAACTGAGACTCTGGAAAGGAGGTGACTAGATTCCAACCACCCCATCTAGAGCAATTTCCGCTGTACTGTAGAGTTAGAAGACAAGACAGACTTTGGTTATTAAATTATCACAGTACCATTTCTGGTCTACGGTCACTGCCGTTTACAGAGACATGCATCTTCCTGACGACTACTGGATTTCTAAGATAGTAGTCATCTCTCTGGGAATGCTTTTTTTTTTTTTTTAGGTCTTTGCATTGGAAGACAGATAAAAAAGAAGTCTTATCTTCTGTCTGAAAGGCCGATGTTTTTCCTATCACTACTCACTTCCTGGATGACCACATATAGACACATGACTTTGAACTGTGTGGAATGTGTCCAAAATGTAAATATTTAAATGCACTCCCAGGGCGCCTGGGTGGCTCAGTGGGTTGAGCGTCCCACTTCGGCTCAGGTCATGATCTCACAGTTCGTGAGTTCGAGCCCCGTGCCAGGCTCTGTGCTGACAGCTCGGAGCCTGGAGCCTGCTTCACATTCTGTGTGTCTCTCTCTCTGCTCCTTCCCTGCTCACATGCTGTCTGTCTCTCAAAAATAAAGAAAGATTAAAAAAATAAAATAAAATAAATGCACTCCCTTACACGCCTAGCTGGTGTATCAAAGGGACTGCTTGACATTCCATTCAGCTGTCTAATAAAATAACCCAGTGTGACAAGTCCCAGACTGAAATCTTGGTTCCTCAACACACAAATCTGTTTCTCTCCACATTCCCCATTTTAGTAAGGGCAACTCCATTTTTCTAATTGTTCTGATCCCCAAATTGGAGTCATCTTTGACTCTTGTCTGGACCTTCTGGTCCAGTTTCCTTTCTAACCACTCCCATTGCTATCCCTGTGTCCCAGCCGTTAGCATCTAGTACTGGCTATGTTGCAAAAGACTCCACGTGGCTCTGGAGCTTTCCTCTGGCTCCCCATGGCCCATTCTCCACATGAGGGCAAAATCACCTTGCTAAACTCATAATTAGAGCAAGACACTGCCTGTTTGAACTCCTGCAAGGCTTCCCATCTTTTTTTTTTTTTTTTTTTTTTTTTTTTTTTTTTTTAGCTTTTTTATTTATTTGGGGTGGGGAGCAGAGAGAAAGGGAGAGAGAGAAAGCCAAGTAGGCTCCACGCTCAGCACAGAGCCCAGTGCAGGGCTCAACCCCACGACGCTGGGATCATGACCTGAGTCAAAACCAAGAGTCAGATGTTCAACCGACCGAGCCCTCCAGGCACCCCAAGGCTTCCCATGTTAATCAGAGTAAAATCTGAACTCTTTACCACAGATCATAATATTCTTCTTGCTCACTCTTCCTCCTGTTCACTTTAACTGAGCTACACTGGCCTCTCGGGTGGTCGTAGGATACCCCGCACATGTGGCGGCCACACCGTATGGGTCTTTGCTGTTCCTTCAGCCTGGAACGCTCTTCCTTCGGATACGCATATGGCTCACTTCTTCACTTCATTCCGGCTTCTTGCTAAGATCTCCTGCTCAAAGGGGCTTCTCTGTCACCTTGCCGAAAATAGCACATTCCATCACTCTTTATCCATTCCCTTCTTTATCTGTCTTCTTAGAGCTTTCCATTGCTGGAAAAACATTTTATATTTATGTGTTGATGTTTTCCTCCAGGTTACATTAGAATGTAAAGCGCCCCGAAAACAGAGACCTTTTCTGTTTTGTTCTCTGTTGCATCTGCAGTACCTTCGATAGTTATTATTTACTTGCTGAATGATAAAATGTTGGTTTTTCATGTGCCAACACCGGAGCCAGGACTGACTTCTAGCAAGAGTTAGGAACCCAAACAAGCACCTTCGCTGGCCTTGACTAGGAGGTCTTAACTGGTTCTAGTCTTTCTCTGCCTCTCCGTGACCACAGTGATCAGCTCTCACAGTTGAACTAAGCGAGAGCAGCATTGGTTTGGTGGCCTGTGATCTCTCTTCTAGTTGCACTATGTCTTTGATTCTTCTATCTATTGTTAAGAGTCTTTAGTTAGGGTCCAGTTAAAGTTAGGAACACAAGAGTGGCCGTGAGAAAAATCCCAGTCATACCTGGTTATACCCACGGGCAGACTTCAGGGGCAGGCTACTTTGCAGGTGGCATCTATCTACATGCAGAGAGATGTTTTATTAGGGCTATGAGATAGCAAGAAGGAGGTATATGGGTCTCTGCTCCCAGTGCCTGGCATAGAGCTCCTGACATGCTTGCGATCTCCTACATCATAAGAGCATGAGGAACATCTTTCGTTCTGCTATCTGGTCTGTGACCCCGGTTCCTGACACAGAGCTCCTGAATCCCTTGGAATTTCCTGGGTGGTAGCAGTGTCTTTTGCTCTAACGAGGCGACTCTCAGTGGGCTCCTGGATGGGGGATGCTCACTAGAAAGACCAAACCATGATCAGCCCTGCCCCCCTTCTCCGGAGAGCGGAGGGCTAGACATGAGTTAATAATTGATCATGTTTATGTGAGGAAGTCTCCATAAATCCCAATAATACAGGCTTTAGAGAGCTCCCAGGTTGGTGAACACAGGAGGACGGTGCACCCAGCTCGACAAGGACGGACACTCTGACGCTTGGGAACCTTCCAGACCTCACTCTATGTATCTCTAAATCTGGCTGTTCATCTTTGTCATATCCTTTACTAAACTGGTAAAGGTAAGTGTTTCCCTGAGTTCTCTGAGCTGTTCACATAGTCAAATCCAAGGAGGGTGGAGATCATGGAAATGTCTCATTTATAGACAAGTCAGACAGAAGTGGTGGGTAACCTGGGGACCTACCACATGAAATGGAAAATAAAATGGGGGCAGTCTCATGGAACCGTTCCCTTCACCTACGGGATCTGATGTTATCTGCCGGTAGTTAGTGTCAGAACTGAGTTTAATTGGAGGACCCCAATCTGGTGCCACAGAATTGCTTGTCGTGGGACAATCGCCACACAGCGGGTGTCAGAAGCATTGTGAGTGTGGTAGCAGCGCGTGAGTAAGAGAGAACACAGGAGAGAGACTGAGGTTTTCCTACACAGGGCTTCATAAATAACCAATTAAAGACCAATAATAATAGGTGAGTTAAATTAAAAACAGAGAGTTTGAGATAATGTTAAAATAGGCTTTGATTAAAATCAGGGTTGGGGCGCCTGGGTGGCTCAGTCAGTCAAGCGTCCGACTTCGGCTCAGGTCATGATCTCACAGTCTGTGAGTTCGAGCCCTGCATCGGTCTCTGTGCTGATGTCTCAGAGCCTGGAGCCTGCTTCCGATTCTGTGTCTCCCTCTCTCTCTGCCCCTTCCCTGCTCATGCTCTGTCTCTCTCTGTCTCAAAAATAAATAAAAACATTTAAAAAAAAATCAGGGTAACCGTCAAAAATGAATTTTATGGTTTTTGAGCTCGCTGACTAATGCATAATAAATGTTTTTCCCTTCACTGTCTTTGTCGGCTTATTTTATGTAAACCTTTCACTGCGACGTGAAGGAAAAGTTTGGGTTGATCTGAAGGTTCTTCATGGTCTCCTAGTCATTTTCTAAACTCTACGAAGATGTGGGAAATAAAGTCAGCAGCAATTCCCATGAGCGGACAAGGGCTGAAAAATTAATAATAATAATAATAATATAATATATATGTAATAATATATAATAATATATAATATATGTAATAATATATAATAATATATAATATATATAACAATATATATTATAAATAATATATAATAATATATACAACATATAATATATAATATAATAATAATATAATAATAATAATAATAATAAAGGGCTCCACGAAGTTCATGCCCATGCTTACCTGTCTGTACCTAGGAGAAATCTCCCTGCTGCGTAGCACACGGCCCTTCAGGGCTGCCTCGGTATGTAAGGTTAAGCTCCTTTCTTACAGCAAGGCAAACTGACTAAAAAGAAACTTTGCTACTTGCTTTCTCTTCCTCTGAAAGGATAATCATCTATATTCTAAATCCTCTGGCTTGTTGGCTTAGAAAAAGTTACTGCACTCGTGCTATGATCATCATTTTTATTTTTTTTAAAAAGGCCATTCTTGAAAAGAAGTTCAACAGATAATTTAAGTTTGTGATGTGAAACTCATTTCTGCTAATGGGAGACAAATCATTAT
This sequence comes from Panthera leo, assembly GCF_018350215.1. Classification (NCBI taxonomy): domain Eukaryota; kingdom Metazoa; phylum Chordata; class Mammalia; order Carnivora; family Felidae; genus Panthera; species Panthera leo. The sequence continues at coordinate 18,902,253 of NC_056685.1, read as the reverse complement.
TTCTCTAAAGGCTGTCTATTCATAGTAATAGAATAATTCAAGCAAATTAAAAATGTGAAGACATTTTTCATCGAGCCACAGCGAACAATCAGCCGACACAAAGCGTGGCGTGCTAGGAAACAGATAATACAACGATGAAGCTTTTCTATAGAGAGAAAAGGACTTCAATTAAAAAATATAAACTTACTCAATAGGCTACATGGTACAAAAAGAAAGAGTAGCTCCAGAATTTGTCCTTACCCACCGGGAGTTAAATCCTCCGTGAAGTTGACCCAACTTAATTACCAAAATAATTATTTTCTTTATGTTCCGGATGAAAAAATGTGGAAGTCCTGAGGTTTACTAAGCCAGGCAAGGACACACAGCCACTAAGGGACAGGGGCCGGATTTGAGGTTAGCCCTGACTCCAAATGTCATGTTTTTCGGCTTCACCGCACTGTCTCTCCTCCGTGCCGTTAATTTTGCATCGATCTTAAGAGCTGGTGTTATATTGATTTTTCCCAGCACAAGCATTTCAGCTTACTTTTCCTCCTAAGTTTCCCTGGAAGCGTGATGCTCAGACTTCAACACACCCAGCGATTCAGGCTCGAGTGATTTGGGGAACGCTCGGTACGCTTTGAACTGCTGGTCTGTCCTTCTGTTACATTTAGGCTCACACCCCTTTAAACAACCAGGAGACTCACGTCCCGAACGCGATTGTAGCCAGCGACTGGAACCGAAGCCTCAAAGAAAGGAAACTTGAACCTGCTTCAAGAGGAAAGTCACTCTCCTTCAAGAGAACTTGGCAACAAGAAAGCAGAATTTGGTTTGTGACTTGACCTTGCCTTAATGATGGCGTTGGCTCTTTTTCTGTCTTCCGTTCGGTGTCTCTGTGAAGGTAGCCTGCTGGGAAGTCTCCACTGGGTATTGTCCTTCAGCATTTTTTGCCCCCGTTTGAACTTAGGTATGAAGACTAGATATATATATATATATATGTATATATCTATATGTATATGTATATATATATATGTATATATGTATATATATATATATATATATATACATATATACATATATACATATATATATAATCACCGTCTCACTTGCCAGTCATAAATTTTGAAATTCTAGCTTGGTGGGTCGGAAGTGGAAACTGGCAATTTGACGATCCACAGAGTGAATGCCTGATGACCGTGGGCCAGCCCGGCGGTCGGCCCTCTGCGAGAGACGTTCAAACGTCTCTCCCAGGTAATGAAACCCCTCCCGGGGAATGAAACATCACTGGAGGCGTGCTGGATAACTTTTGCGAGGGATACTGGGACAGACTGCTGCAAAAGGAAAAGGGAGGGCCATTCGTGTTTAGGATGGTGACCCCCATTCCGTATGATTCTGTCACCACGGATACAGGACACTAGGCGTTTGTCAAGACCCATAAAAAGGGGTTGACAAAAGGGGGAACCCTCATGTAAACTATGGGCCTTGGTTCATAATAATTTTTCAGTGTTGGCTCATCCGTTACATCAACTGTACCACACCAAGGAGAGAGAATAATAGCAGAGACCGTGCGGGGCCAACTCATTGGATCTTCTGCTCAAGTTTTCAGTAAACCTAAGACCCAAAAGGGTCTACTAATGAAAAGCAAAAGGAAATGGGAGGGGCCTGCTTTAGTCATGATGGAAGCATGCGTTAGTCACAGTCAGTAGCTGCCTCTTACTCCTAATGCCCCTTCTGGAGGATGGGGTCCTAATTTTAGGGCTTCTCTTTTGTAGGAAAGGGTGTTAAGTCTGTAGCCAGTTAAATTGCTCTGGGCAATTAAGGAGAGACAGATGGTTTGCATCTTGTGTAAACAAAAGCTGAATGCACATTAAAGAGCATTGGCCCAATGGGGCACCAAATGCGACGCCCAGACAGCCACATGTTGGGGTTTCTGTGACTCCTATGTTCCGAGACTGATGGGCAAAGCTCACCTGAGTTCTGGGCTCTGTTTCCTCAAGGGCTCCTGTCGCTGGAGCCTGATGGGATTCTAGCCCCATGTGTGAGCTACTGTTTGCTGCTGGGAGGACAGCTGAGAGGCAGGGACACACAGAGGCCAGGGGACAGCCTCCTTCCCGGCCTCCCTGTTCCTTCTCCTTGGATGCACTGGGGACCCACTTTAGGAAGATTTCATCCTGGATCGATATTTCGGCATGGCTTTCAAGAATTTGAAGGTTCTATGAAGGGTTCCCATTGATTTTTTTCAGGGAAAGAGGGACATAAAAAGCTAATGTTTGTGAAGTGTCTTCATCTGAGATTATCTCTATTTAATGCCTATTCCTCCCAATGAAAAGTTTCACTTTTCAGTCTTGGAACAAATGAAAGGATGGCTAGTTTGTTGTTTATTCATTTTTAACAGATTTCCTGAGGTGCTCAAATCACTTTGTGAATACAAAATATTTCAGTATATGATATTAAAGCAGTCCTACAAAGCAGGCATGTGCTCGATTAAAAAAATATCTGCCTCCATATCTGAAAAAAAAATAAACAAGAATGTTAAACAATGTTAAATGCAAACGGGGTATGTATTTTATGATATTATAGAAAAAAATGTCCTTAATGGAAATTACATGATTGGTTCCATTTGAAAAGTTTAAAATTTTCCGTTTTCATGTAACTTTCTGGTTAATAATATGAACTCATATTTCCTGATAGACTTACTAATGGTATGTGTTCTTCTACTTGGCTAACTGAAAAAGAGAGACCAAAAAAGAAAAAGAAAAAAAAAAAAAACAAAGAAGAAAAGAAAGCAAAATTTGGAAAAGTATACTTAATGAAGGAGGGATTATAGAGTAGAAAAATGTTCTGATGGAAGATTAAAAGATCATATAGTTTAGCATTTTAATTTTAAATGTGTGGACCCAAATCACAAAATTAAAGGCAATGCAATACTGTGGGGCTCCTGGGTGGCTCAGTTGGTTGAGCATCTGACTTTAGCTCAGGTCATGATCTCGTGGTTCGTGGGTTCGAGCCCCACGTTGGGCTCTGTGCTGACAACTTAGAGGCTGGAGCCTGCTTCCGATTCTGCGTCCCCCTCTTTCTCTGCCTCTCCCACACTCATGCTCTGTCTCTCTCCCTCAAAAACAAATACATGTTTAAAAAAAATTTTTTTAAAGGCATGCAATATTGAGATGCTCTATTATGCTAATTACCAGCCCCACAACTCATGGGCCCAGAGGCCACTTCCGGTCTCCCTTGAACACACTCACATCAGGCGTGTCCCTACCACTGCTCTGAAGTAACTCTTGTCAATGTCCCCAGGGGTTCCCACGCTGCCTGGGCCAGTCATTATTTTGTGGTCATCCTGCCTACCTAGGAGCAGAATTTGGCACGGTTAACCACTCTCCTTTTTACACTAATTGAAGTAGCTTTGGGCATGTATGCCCCTTACTTATCACCAGACTTATTCAGTCTCCTTAGCCAGTTCAGCCTTATTAGGTCTCTAAATGCTGGCGTGCCTTCAAGTTCATGTTACCTCTTTCCTTATCATCTCACCTGGTAATCGCCTGCCTTGTCCAGTCCTGCTCTCAGAGGAAACACCTGGTAATGTGTTTTGAACTTAATATGTCAAAACCTGCACTTTTAATGCCCTCTACTCCTTAACCTTGCTCTCCTGTCAGTAAATGGCAACCCTCTTCCTCTTTAATTGAACCAAAATCTTGGTCCTCTTACCAGAATAAAAAAACCCCAGGGAGCTTGTAAAAGGCAAGGTGTTGTTGCATAACGGTGTTGTTGCATAATGCTTTGCTCACCGCCCATTCTCCAGCATTGTCACAAAGATTTCGGCTCTCTTTCTTGTCTATTCCTGGGTTGCATGGGTCTTGCCTGTAGAACCACAGCACAGGCCAGGAATGTGGATGGAATTTGGATGGTTGCTAGGTTACCTGGTACATTCTACCCCTGTTTACTGTTCGCAGTGGAGACTCATAGAAGTGTGAGGTTTTCAAAAGGAAAAGAAACTCATTTGAGGCTTACTTATGAAAAATCAAAGAGTCAGTGAAATGCACAAATAAAAAAAAAATCCCTGACATTCTTCCTCTTTACTTCTAGAAAATATATTTCTAAGTGTATAAAATAGGATTGAAATTGGAAAAAAAAAATGAATGCTTTCAGAATCTTAGTGTCAGAACATGAAGTATTGACTGTAGACTGAGCCTGAGTGAAAATATTGCACTGAACCTAGACGCTGAGGTATGGTAGGTTTCATTTAGATAGAAATGCACATATAAGAAAGGGCTGCTATTTTAATTTTATGATTTTTAGATACTGTCATTTACCATTCAAATCAATGCAAGAATGATTATATTAGATTCAGAGTGTTTAGAACAGTGTTTTTTTGCTTTATAAAATAATGAATATACTGTGCTTGGATACCGGGGTACATTATTGTAAGATATTTCTCTGGGCAATCGTGAATCACGGGGCCCCTTTCATATGACCGCTTGCTGAAGTTCAAAGTTCTCAGAAGCCCCTCAGCTGATGCACTGCTTTCAGGGTGTCTGCTGGGCCAGCCCCTCCTCTCTAGACCTTGATGATGACATTGTAGTGAGCTTCCGGCTCTCCATTTTTTTACATCCGGGAATCTCTTAGTTGTCAGTCAAATATGTCTTTTATTTGGCATACTGCACCACCATGACGTAGAGAAATAAAAAAAGGAAAAGAGTTTTAACAGGTTAACCAAAAATACGGTGTATAAAAATGTTACACAGAGAAATAATAACTCCTTAAACAGTACGTCTAAAAGATACTTCCTAAGATCCAATTATTACAAATTGCTGTCTTGTTTATGGCCACTGGTAAAGCTAGTAGATATAACTAAAATGATAAAATAATATATTTCTAAAATACGTTAGAATAAAATCATGTGTGTTCACGTCAATTATATCCCATATAAAGAGAAATGTATATTTTGACATATATACCACCTATTTAGAAGAAAAGAAATGTCATCGAAATACTCCATTTTAAATATCCTAAAATAAGTCTAAGGATCCACAGATGATGTACAAATCTAAACATAAACTATAAATTCTCTTCAAGTGGTATATGCTTATGTCTAGGGAAAAGTTTGTTTGAAATGGATAACTATTTTTTTCATGCATTTTCTACATGGACACACCCCAAATTAAAAGCGATTGAGGGGTGCATGGGTGTCTCAGTCAGTTAAGGACTGGACTCTTGATTTCTGCTCAGGTCATGATCTCGCTGTTGTGAGATCAAGTCCTGTGATGGACTTTGTGCTTGACATGGAGCCTGCTTAAGATTCTCTCTCTCTCTCTCTCTCTCTCTCTCTCTCTCTCTCTCCCTCTGACCTTTCCCCCAATCACTCTCCCTCTCTCTCTCTCAAAAAAAATAGGGATTGAAAGTGAAAATATATTGCCATATTGGGCGTGAGTTTCATCCTCTGTTAATGTTTTCCATAATAATATTTAATAGCTGTCCAAAAATATAATTTTGGAAGGTCGTCTCTGTGAATATTTCAAACAAAATACAGGTATTGGGGGTGTGTGTATGAAGGTGGCATTTCGTGATGGTGAAAAGCAAAGGAATACAGTTCTTTAAGACTTGTAGTCAGTTCTACCAGCCAGGTAGCAGTAGTGAGGTGAGAATAGTTAAGATTTGGGTCTGTTTGATGGGAGGGCTCACAAAGTTTGATAAAGGAGTCAAGGACGGGTTCAAGGCTTTCGATCAGAAGAACAGTCTGAAATAAAATTGCTATCGACTGAGATAAAGAAGACTAGGGAGTGGGGCAAGTTTAGCGGGATGTGGCCATCAAGAGTTTGCTCTGGCACATCTAGAGATGCCCTAGGAATGTCATAGTGGAGAGTGCAAATAGGTAGAGGGTTCCGACCTGGTTAAACAGAAACACAGAAAGAGCAGAAGTGAGATGAACTCGCAGCCCAAATGCAGATGGGGCCCGTCTTTATTTTCCCTGTCCCTGGAGTGCTCTGAGGGGTGCCAATGCCAGTGACACATTTTGGTGGAGGTGGGGGTCTCTCCAGGAGAGAAATAGCCCAGGTTTTGAGACATCCCTGCCATTGTAGACACAGGCTTACATCACCGTTCAGGAACCACAGACATCAATGCAACCGGGAAACTTGACAAACTTTGACTTCTCCCGGTTCTTAGGGCAAATATAACCACGCTCGGGTGACTCCAGCTCCACGGTGTTCCGGAAAGCCTCCCAGAAATGCTACAGAAGATGCGTTAGAGTCTCTAAATATAAAAACTTTTTATACAGCAAAAATACCAAACGCACAAAATATATGAACCCATATAATTACCACAAATACAAAAACTGCGATAGGGCAAGACTCCTAAAACTATTTGCAAGGCGGTTAACAAAAGTGGTTAATATCAATATTGTACAAAATAGAGTTTACAAGCCTGGTAAGAGAAAGACAGTAAAAATGGTCGAAGGTTATGAATAGGTACCTCACAGCAAAGTGACTCCTCGTGGTCAACACACACAGGACTACGACGCTATTGATTTATATTGGGGCGATAGCAATTCCGACAACTTTTATTTTTGCTCCAAATGCTTGCATATAAGGTGTGAGTTTTGTATAATAAGTATGCAATATTTAAATAGAGGGGAAAAAAAGAGCTATTTTCATTGTGAACAAGAAAAACAATCTTGAGGAGACAGAAATAACGAACGGGTGCCTGGGGAGACGCGGGAAACGACAACAAAGAACGCGAGCAGGGCTCACAGCATGCAAGTCAGTCCTGGTGGTTCTGGAGACTTGTCAGCGGTTGGCGGAGCTCAGGCTGATGCCTTCTATCGCTCCTACAGTTTTCTCTTCCTGTAATGATTTCCCCCCTCATCACACATGCTGTTTGCCTGCTTCTACGAGTTTCCCAATAGTTCCCCAACATAGTTCAAAGGTACCTTGGAAATCTTAATTTATTATCTTCTGTTGATGTATCTTTAAAATAGGCTCCTAAAAGTATTCCAGAGGTTCCCAGCGTGTGCGTTTCGCATTGGACCGTGGGCAGGGAGAGGAGGGGTGTGTGGTAGCATTTGTGTCTCAGCAAGGGACATCTGAATACATGCATAGGATTTTCTCAATCAATGAATTCTCAAATTAAAGGTGCCACCATGGCACTGAAAGTGGGGAGCGGGGTGGGTAGGGAGTGGTAGAGAGAGCAAATCCGCGGGTTTTTTTTCCCTAGGTTGAAATTATAGCTTTCCAAGTCTGCTATTATTTGTCGAGAACAGAGAATTGCGTTTAATTCAGTTTAATTCGTAATTAAGCAGCTATCAGGTCAATCAGGATTGTGTTAAGTATAAACAGAGCTTTATAAGAGGTAGGGGATGTAGCCCTAATACTCATAAAACTTGAACTTGTCAGGAGATAAGATTTGTACACATGTGACAGTTCAAGACCATGTGTAATATAGCCCATAACAATTTCACACCAAGAGCTATGGGTGATCATTGTATGCCTTAATTTTGTAAATCAAGCTCCCCGAGGGGGATTTATTTCCCTCATGTTTCCTGCATTTGGGATATGTTGCCACCAGAGGACATAGTATTTCTTTTTTATTTTTATTGTTTTAAGGTTTATTTATTTTGAAAGAGAGAGAGAGAGAGAGAGAGAGAGCGGGGGAGGGGCAGAGAGCGAGGGAGAGAATCCCAAACAAGCTCTGTGCTGTCAGCACAGAGCCCTACACGGCTGGAACTCATGAACTGCGAGATCATGACCTGGACTGAAACCAAGAGTCTGAGCCTTAACCGACCGAGGCACCCAGGCGCCCAGTATTTCCTAATTTAAAGGAAAAAAAAAAAGATTTTAAAATTCCAGTCTGAGACTATCCTTAAGCTTTTTCTCCTTACCACTTCTCTCTAGTTCTTAATTGTATGTGTAACAATATATTTTTCTATAATAAGTATTATAGCTGCTAAGGACTTGTCTTTATAAAACTTCTTTGACATTTGAGTTTAGAGCAAATTTGGGAAATAAACAATTCTAGAGTATAATGAGATATCTTCCACCTTTTGTATATGTTGTCATCCTCCTTTCCATTCCATGATTTTTCCTTCCTTATTAATCCTGACTTGAAAGATACCAGGACCCTTCTGATCCATTAATTATCTTTGAGATAGAAACTTTTCAGTTTACCTTCAACTCAGGTTCAGATTTAGCAGCATCAGATGCTAAAAGTTGCCATAGACTTCCTTTAGGGTCCCGGTGGCTCATTGATCCTTCCCGAAGCTGTCATGTAGGTTTATATAAAAATTTCTGTGGGTTTCCTCATCTATAGATGCTTGTGGTAGGTGATCTGAGATTTACAGTTCTGTTCTTTGATAATTCCCTTTTCAACTTCCCTCTCTCGGATAGCATGAAGAAAAGTCTAGTAGGGGAGAAAATAATCTTTACTCTCCCATTAGAGAATCTTTCTAGCCACATTTTTTTTTTCCCCAACCAAAAAAAGAAAAAAAGTATCTGTGCTAGAAAATGTAAATCCCTGAAATTACTGTAACCTCATGTACACAGAACTTTCCTGTTTTACTGTGTATATCTGTGCCTCATGAAGGAAGTTCACTTCACTTCTAAATGTCTTCAAGCTAGGAGTCCTTGGCTTGATTTACAATGCAACTCAGAGGTTACCCAACTTTTCGGCAAATGTCCTTTGGAAAGCAACCTAGTAACTGAATTCTTCAAAAATTGCCACACACACACACACACACACACACGCACACACACACACAAAGGCAGCCTGGTTCACGATGGAATACACTTGAAATAAAAATTTAAAGAAAAGATTTGTGAGGATCATACAAGATTAGAAATGGCCTATCAATAATTGGTAAGCTTTGAATAGACGAGCAGTGGCGGGTGAACATTTTGGAAAGTTTTGGAGACAGGGTTTTTCTTAGCCATACTGATCACTTTCTCTCTTTAGTCTGTTAGTGCTGACTTAGTTCTGCTGAAACTGCACTTGTATCACGTGAATAGTTCAACAAGTTTAAAAATCTTTGAAAAACGGCAATCGTATCTAAATACTTTTATCATTCTTAGTAGTAAAAGAATTAAAACACAGCCAGTCATTATAAAATGATAGTTTTTGTTCCACCTTTGCAAGAATTTATTTAAATGCACCAGACTCCACTGCCAAGAGAGAAAGAGCATTCTAAATAGAAGACAGAATTAAATTGCCCTGTGAGAGCCCAGTTACTGGAATCCTGTGTTCCTGGGGACTTGAGAGGATGGGTAGAAAAGCGGAATCGTGTTCAGAATCTGACCTTGGTCAGCAACTGGGAAGTTGCAGTAAGAGAATTTTCTATGAAAACATCGGGCGGTAGTCAACAACTCTTTGACGGGTAAGCACTACTCTTAAAATTAATATGCTCAAAATGGCTAAAGCCAAAACTACAAATTAGAATCAGTCTGTGGTGTCTAAGCAACAGAATGAGTCAGCAGCTAATAACATCCTAAAGTCACACTGAGGCAAGTATACAGTGATTTAATATTTACCAGCTTAATGTATGACAGGAATATCTGTTGGTGGTTGTGTATGTGTACGTTTCAGATTGCAGATCTTACCAGAGCATCGTCTCCCTCAGTTCTCCCAGAGAATCAGTATTATTTATATGCATTGCTCTTTTTCAGAGACCCGTAGATGTTTGCCTTTTCAAAGTGCATTGGATATTTGGATCCAATGCATAATGAGGTAGCTGGTTTCTGGCATAGTGACTCAACCTGTCATAAAAAAAACGTTTGTACAATAATTTGGTTCTTGACCACAGATCTTAACCACTTATCCAAATTCTTTATAATTGGCTCATCTCGAGACTTCTTCCAGGCGACTTTCCTTCTCCTCAATCCACGGTGCACTGACTTTTCCCACCCTTTCTTTGTTTTATGGAACCCTGGGATATAGTGTTGAAAGTTTACATTACCTATTTGATAAGATTTAGATTATTATGAATGAGTTTGCATTTGTATCTGTTAAGGGAATTACATTGAAAAAGAGAGGTAAGGGAATTTTAGAGAAGGGAAAATCTTAAAGTTGCAAAGCATAATGCAAAAGTCAGTGGGTTAGTGGATTTTCATTTCCTGAAGGAAATGATACTGTATTCATGAGAATAGCTAACTTCATGCATACAGGTTGATGGGGACAGTGTGGAAGTCACAGAATTCTGAGGAAGGCTCAGAATGCAGGAACTAAAAATGGCTACCCAATGTAAATTGCTACTTACATGACTTTAAAATATGTCTCTATGGGGATGTTCTGGGAGCTCCAAGACCCTCAGGAAAATTCCCTTCCAGGGGCTTGAATCTCTCCAATATCCTTCAATTGATATGTTTCTCTTTCTCAGTAGAAACAAATACAATTAGCAAATTGTGATGCTTGCCCCCACTTATACCGAGGTGCATCTTTCCTAGAATACAGTTATATGTGCATTGCAACCAGTGAAACATGTAATCCTTATAAAATTGCTGCAGAAAATCCTCTGTCTAGGGCTGTTTATGTTGCTATGGGTTATGGGTTTGGCCCATTGGAAATAATGTAATTACGATTGACTATTACCCATAACCCAATCTTTCTGTCCCAAGGAAGTAATAAAACAGGCCTCTGGTTTGGTAATTGCCTGGTTGTACCCCCACCTTCTGGCTAAAGGATGCAAACAACCCCCAGTGGGTTTGCTCCCCAAGACAAGCAAGCCATTGCAGCTCAAAAGTTCTATGACTCAGTCTTTTGGCATGAAGACACCTTTGGCTGTGGCCCATGAAGCAGTCTATATAACATTTGTGTGTTGCATAACGTTGCCTTGGGTAAAGCACAAAGACAAGTGTGGAGGACCACTTTGATTCTCTGTGTCTTATAGCTGAAATGTCCATCTTAAAATCATACTTAGTTCAGATAAGGTGGTCACTCCTGATTTTGGCAAAGAACTCTAATGGTGGTCTTCCCAGGTAACAAGCAAATTAAGTAATTCCCTCCCCATCCTACTTTCTTATAACACAAGGTTAATAGTTTCATACTGATGAAAAATGCATGTGCACGTTCTTTGACACAGACACAGTTATCCCATCAGACAACTGTAGGGATGCCATGAAGCCCCAAGGGAAGAAATTTTTCTAGAATTGTTCTGAAATCTTAATTTCTTCAACAAATAATGCTGTTACCAATCAATGTAATACTTTAAATATTGTTTTGCATTGCTCTTTTACTGTATTATATGTATTAAGGTGGTTTCTCTAATTTTTTTCCAAAACGGTATGATTATAAAACATTGTAACAATTTTCCTAATTGAAACATGTAATGAATGAATGTCGCCTGTTTAGAATAGTCACCTTGAGTGGCACCTGGGTGGCTCAGTCAGCTGAGCATCTAACTCGTGATTTCAGTTCAGGTCATGATCCCAGGGTTGTGCGATCAAGCCCTGGTCCTGCCTGGGATTCTCTCTCTCTCCCTCTGCTTCCCTCCCCAACTTACTTTCTCTCTCTAAAATTAATAATAATAATAATAATAATAATAATAATAATAAAATAGTCACCTTGAAAATTTGCATTCATATTTTGGTTATGCACCTACAAAAGTTTAAGACAACAGATAAGATAAGATAGAGGCAGGTAGGACTTTAGAGTGATCACCACATTATAAGTCTTGTCCTTGGAAATGTTATTTCATGTGAAAGTAGGCAATTTTCTGGTCCTTTTTCAATCACAAAAATGAAAGATGGTCCCTATGGGAAATTTGGAAAACCTGAATATTAAAAAAGGCACTATACAGTCAGGTGTGGATGCACTGCCCAGAAACCATCACCCTGGTTCTTCCTGACTCTAGGGTGACTTCATGGAATGAGTTTCAATCCAACCACACTATCTCCCACCACTGGCCCATCTCATCTAGCCCACTCCCAGCCCTGCTTCTCCCATTTCTGTGCTAACTGCAACCATTTGTGTAATCAAGATATGAGGTGCTAAATACCTGTGTGTTCAATTTAACCAAGTGATCAGAAGTAACACATTCAAGAGTATTCATTTAACATTAACTGAGTGCTTCTTGTTTCTTAGGCATGGTGCTAGGCACGGAGGTGCAGTGGGGATCAGGACCATCCTATATCTCAAGGTGTTCGTGGTCTAACGGGGAAGTTGGACATTTACTCCCATAAAATGATTACAATGAAGTACGTATGATTTAATAGGTGAATATGCAAAGTACTAATGGAGTCAAAAACCAGGGCATTTCATAGGTGGATTGACATTTGGGCTGGATCTTGAGAAAGGAAAGCAATAAAAATTTCCCATGGTCTATCACCGATTCAAATCTCAACTTTAACACAGGGATAAAGATAATGAGATCTTTCCCCCAAGTCAGAGCCAGAATTATTCATATATCTGTAAAGGGACAAAGACAACCCTGTAATAATGGTAGCACTAAAAATTTATGGCCATTTAATTAAAAAAAATTAAGTAATAAAGCAAAAGCTCTGGGTCTCATCAAAGACTTCGCTGTGGTGACATTTCTCCAGTGGTAAAATAGCTTAGTATTTCTATAACAGATACTGCCAAACAGCTCCCGGAATCAATTTACCTAGCACACAAATGAAAATGAGTTTATAAGAACTGTGAACACCTCCAACACAGACACAACTTTGTAGATAAAGCCACAAGACTTCTGAATTCTGTAATGAGTTATGTTGCTGGCCAGCAGTCAGGGAACAGAATGTACTGCCCCTGTCACCTGCTGCCTGGACCTGAATGGAATGGATGTTTCCATCACACATCAGACTCTTCTAGTATACATAGACCTGGACTCAATTATGGAACTGACATATCCAGTTTGTCTGAAGTTCTTCGAAAACATAAAGAATAATAAAAGCTGGGTTACCTCTCACCGTTACCCATTGGAATGCTCTTGCATTCTCGGTACTCTTCTAGAAGCTAGCAGTCAGAGTTGGAAGAATGCTAGAAGATTCTTTAGTGTTACTGATCATTTCCAGATTGAAGCCATTAACCTTTCCTCTGCATTCTTATGACTATTACTCTCTGGCTGATTCATTAAGTTAATGCAATCCTGTGTGTGTTTCAATATTTTTTTGTTTAGCTACGTTCTATTACTTAAGGTTCCTTATTTTTATGCCTTGTGTAGCTCACAAAATTATGGTTACCTTGATGCCCAAGGTCTCAGTCTTATACTTTCTCAAACACTTCTTTCTTGTGGCCTGGCAGTGTAAAACATCTTTGATGTTAATTTTTTTTTCTACCAGGATGGTTCTGTCTCAGAGACTTTTCAAAACCCATGTTACTAAAAATCTAAATCCAAATATTATTTGGGCCATGGGTTTGTGTAGGGGTTTAAGGTGAGGGACCCCCAAGTACGATGACAGCAGTAAGCATCTCGGGTTCCATCACTGAAAATAGAGTTGAAGGGCAAGAGCTCATTTGTCCTTGTTATGGTACCCAGGACAAGTTCTGCCGACTGTCTAGGGGTTGGAAACTCTAACCCTATGCAGAGGAGTTCTCTTCAGCATAATTGGGGGTAAGCAGAATGCACAACCTCTCTAAGTGCCTTCCTTTGCCACTCTGCAGTGGCATGATCTCAGGAAGGAGCTGTGCCTGGTAAGGCTGAGGGGGAGGGAGGCCGTGAAGGCAGGCAGTACACAGCTGAGGATTTTCTGAGAGCAGGTTTTCAGATCAGCAGGGGTTTGCAAAGTTTCAGCAGGGGGTTGACTTCCAACTTCAGCTCTGACAAGCAAAGAGCTTAGAAGCTCTCACTCCCATCCTCACAGACTTTTCTTGGACACATTAGAGAACTGACTTTTTTGGTGGAGGCTTTAGGGTTATGTATATGTAAAATTGCATTATCTGCAAATAACGATAATTTTACCTCTTCCTTTCCGATTTGGATGACTTTTATTTCGTTTTCTTGCCTAATTGCTCTGGCTAGGCACTTCAGTACTATGCTGAATAAGTGGTGAGGCTGGGCACCCTTGTCTTGTTCCTGATCTTAAAGGAAAAGTTTTCAGTCTTTCACCATTGAGTATGATGTTAGCTGTGTGTTTGTTGTATGTGGCCTTCATTATGTTGACATATATTCCTTTTATAGTCAATTTGTTGAGGGATTTTCTCATAAAGGAATGTTGTATTTTGTCAAGTGGTTTTTTCCTACATCTATTTAGAGGATTATATGATTTGTATAATTATATAAAACCATCCTTGTATCCCAAATCCAGCTTTTTTCAATTAAATAATTTATTTTTTATTTTTTTAAATATGAAATTTATTGTCAAATTGATTTCCATACAACACCCAGTGCTCATCCCAACAGGTTCCCTTGTCAATGCCTGTCACCAACTTTCCCCTCCCCCCCACCCCCCATCAACCCTCAGTTTATTCTCAGTATTTAAGAGTCTCTTATGGTTTGCCTCCTTCCCTCTCTGTAACCCCCCCTCCCCCATTCTCCTCCCCCCTGGTCTTCTGTTGAGTTTCTCAGGATCCACATATGAGTGAAAACATATGGTATCTGTCTTTCTCTGCCTGAATTATTTCACTTAGCGTATCACTCTTCGGTTCCATCCACGTTGCTACAAATGGCCAGATGTCATTCTTTCTCATTGCCAAGTAGTATTCCATTGTATATATAAACCACATCTTCTTTATCCATTCGTGAGTCGATGGATATTTAGGCTGTTTCCATAATTTGGCTATTGTTGAAAGTGCTGCTATAAACATTGGGGTACAAGTGCCCCTATGCATAAGCATTCCTGTATCCAAATCCAGCTTTTAATGTGCTTTTGAATTGAATTTGATACGTTGTTGAGGATCCATCTATATTTGTCAGGGATATTGGCTTGTAATTCTCCATTCTTGTAGTGTCCTTATCTGGCTTTAGTATCTGGATAATTGTTGCCTCATAAAATCAGTTTGGAAGTGTTTCCTCCTCTTCAATTTTTTGGAAAAGTTTAAGAAGTATTGGTATTAAATCATCTTTCAATGTTTGGTAGAATTCACCAGTGAAGCCATCTGGTTCTGGACTTTATTGTGTTGGGAGGTTTTTGATCAATGATTCAATCTCATTACTTATTGATCTGTTCAGATTTTCTATATCTTCCTGATTCAGTCTTGGTAGATTTTATGTTTTTAGGAATTTATCCATTTCATCTGGATTATCCAGTCTGTTGGCATATAATTGCTTATAGTTATAGTCTCTTATGATCCTATGTATTTCTGTAGTAAGAGTAGTAATGTCTCCTTTTCCATTTCTGATTTATTCATTTGAGTCCTATCTCTTTTTTTCCTTAATCTAGCTAAAGGTTTGCCTATTTAGTTTATCTTTTTGAAAAAAACAGCTTTTAGTTTTGTTGACCCTTTCTACTGTTTTCCTGGTCTCTATTTCATTTATTTCCACTCTAATCTTTATTTCCTTCCTTCTGCTAATGTTAGACTTTGTTCTTTTTTTTATTTCCTTCTGAGTTCCTGAAAGTTGTTTATTTGAGATGGTTGTATTTTCTTAATATATATTTTTTGCTATAACCATTCCTCTTAGAACTACTTTTGCAGCATCCCATAGATTTTGGTGTTTTGCATTTCTATTGCATTTGTTCTGAGATACTTCTTTATTTCCCTTTTGGAATCTTTGACAGATTGGTTGTTCAGGATTGTGTTGTTTAGTTTTCACATTCTTGTAAATTTTCCAGGTTTCCTCTTGCCGATTTCTGGTTTCATACCATTGTGGTTGGAAAAGATACTTGGTATGATTTCAATCTTTTTAAATTTGCTAAGACATTTTTTTGTGTCCCATCATATGATCTATCCTGCAGAATATCCCATGTGCTCTTGAGAAGAATGTGGATTCTGCTGCTGTTGGATGGAGTGTTCTATAAATGTCAGTTAGGTCCATTTGGTCTAAACTATGGTTGAAGCTCAAGTTTCTTTGTTGATTTTCTGTCTGTGTGACCTCTCCATTGCTGAAGGAGGCATACTGATTTTCCCTACTACTACTGTTTTGTTGTCTTCTTCTGACTTCGGATCTGTTAGTATTTGCTTAATAAATTTAGGTGTTCTGACACTGGGTGCGTACGTTTTTATGACTGTTATAGTTTCTTTATGAATTGGCACTTTTATCGTTATATAATGACCTCCTTTGTCTCTTGTGCCATTTTGGCTTAAAGTCAATTTTTTTCTGATATAAGTGTAGCTACCCTACTTTCTTTTGGTTTCCACTGGCACAGAATATCTTTTTCTGTCCCTTCACTTTGAGCTTATGCACGTCCTTGAAACTGAAGTGAGTCTATTGCAGGCAGCATATAGTTAGGTCTTTTTTTTTTTTTTAATCCATCTAGTTACTCTGTGCCTTTTCATTGGTGCATCCAATCCATTTACATTAAAAGTGATTGTTGATACGCGAGGACTTACTAATGCCATCTTCTTTTTCCACTTTCAGGTTTATTGTATTTCAATTGTTTCTTTTTCCCTTTATGTCCGCCTATCTTTGTAAATTGGTGATTTTCTGTGGCATTATGCTCTGTTTCCTCTATCTTTTGTGCATCTGCTCTAGATTTTTGCTTTGTGGTTACAATGAAGCTTACATAAAACCTAGATATAACTGTATTTTAAGCTGATAACAACTTAACTTCAATTACATACAAAATTCTGCCCTTTTACTTCTCCCACCCCGTTTAATGGTGTTGAGATCACAATGTAACTGTTTTTAATATTGTGTATCCATTAACAAAGTATAGTAGCCATAGGTATTTTTAGTACTGTCGTTAAGGGGTTAGCATTGCACCCTAGGCCAGCATTAGAGTTTTCTAAATCTGACTGTACATTCACCTTCACCAATGTGTTGTATACTTTCCTATATTTTCATGCCCCTGATTACTGTCCTTGCATTTCAGATTGAAGCACTCCTTTCAGTGTTTCTTGTAGGTGAGTCTAGTGATATTAAAATCTTAGCTTCCCCCACCCCTCAGGAAAGTCTTTATTTCACCTTCCTATCTGAAGAATAACTTTGCTGAATAGAGGATTGTTGGCTGGCAATTATTTTCTTTCAACACTTTGACTATGTCATCCCATGCTCTTCTGGCCTGCAGGGTTTATGCTGAGAAATCGGTTGGTGCCTGATGGGGCGTCCTTTTAAAGTTACAATCTTTTTTCCTCTGGCTCCTTTTCAGATTCTCTCTTTGTCTTTGATTTTTGACAGTTTCCCTATAATGTGTCTCGTAGGAGGCCTTTTTGTATTGAGATAATAGAGTGAATCTATTAGCTTTGTAAACTTAGATGTCCAAGTTTCCCAGGTATGGAAATCTCTCAGCCATTATTTAAAGTAACTTTTTGCCTTTTTTCCCCCTTTTCTTCTGGATTCTGATTATTCTAATATTTGTATGTTTGAAGGAATCTCACAGATCACGTAGGCTTTCTTTGCTCTTTTTCATTCTTTTCTCTTTGTTTTCCAATTGTTTATTTCAGAATTCTTGCCCTTTGGATCACTGAACTGTCTTCCATTTAATCTACTCTGCTGTAGATGCTCTCTGTTGCCTTTTATGTTTCATCCGTTGCATACTTCAGGTCCAGAATTTCTGTTTGGTTATTTTTTTATGATTTCAATCTCTTTTCCAATTCTCATTTTGTTCATAAAGCTTTTTCCTGATGTCATCAAATTGTCTTTCTGAATTTTCTTTTAGATCATTGAACTTCATCCCAACAGCTATGTTGAATTCTTTATCAGCCAGTTCACAAAATTCTGTATTTGAACTCAGTTTTTGGAAGACTATTGTTACCTTTTGGTGTTGGCATGTTTTCTTGATTCTTCCCGTTCCTCGTAGTTTTGCCTTACAGCTTTCCCATCTGAAGAAGCAGATACCTCCTCAAATCTTTACTAGTTGCCTGCAGCTAGGGTATACTGTTCATTGATTCTGTTATACCTGGGATTTTCTCTGACCTCATATGGATACATCTGCTCCACACTTTTGTTTCCCTGTTTGGCAGAATTCTTAAGCTTTCCTGTCTTTCCTGATCCTTACAACTCAGCAGGCTGGCTGCCGGAAACCTCTCTTTTGTTTTCCAGAAGATGGCACTATCTTTCAAGTTTGTGGTTACTTCCTTGTCCACGGATTCTCACCTGGTTTTTGGAAAGCACTTGGTTTACGGAGCTCTCAGCACCGCACTCCTGAGGGTACACAAAGAGCTGGCTGCAGAGTTGGGGGAGGTATGGACTTAGGACTCAGGAGCTTGGGGGTGCCTGTGGACCTGGTGAGGAGATCCTTGGGTGAGGTTCTCCCACAGGCTTCCTGCCGATGTCCTGATTGCAGTCAGCATGAACTGCATTCCTTTCATTCCTTTTATATTCTTATCTATTTCTTTCCCAATATTCTCCCTTCTCCAGGTCATACAGGTCCTACCCCAGTAGTCTGGGTGCTGCTGGAAAGCAATGGGTTTCTCCAGCTGCTACCTGAACAGATGGGGTGGCCAGGCATGTACTCACCTCTCTCTTTTTTCCTATAGGACAGCTCACCTCTAGACAGTTCAGCACCATTCTGTGTCATCTTGGGAAGGAGGGAGGGTGTTGGCAGAATTCTATTTACCCTTTCTACTGCATCAAATTCTTATCCCTCCTCCCCCAATGGCATGCTGGAATCTCCCCTCAGGAAGGCCGGACTCTGTGGGTATCTGCCCAAGTTAGGTTTCCCCCGACCATGGCAGAGAGGAACAGGGGTAGCCCGGCTGGCTCAGTTGGTTCTGCAGCCTAGACTGGGATCTGTCTATTACAGGATGTACAGGTGAGCAAGACTCCTCCCAGTTCCCTTAGCCGTGGTACTGAATTCCACAACTCGCAGAGAGGTGCTCCTGTCTGAGGGTGGATATCCAATTCGTTGTTACAAAAGGGAGACACAAAAGGAAGATGTCTTACACAGCGATGACGCTGCGGTCACTTCTCTGGAGTGCTTGAATTCTTTAGAAGCCATTCATTCTGCAATAAAATTGTATTGGGTAAAGGAGGCATTTAAGTAGGTACCTTAACGTGCTTTCAGGACTTTGAAAAGTTTCTCTCTCACTAATTTTTGGGGAGTCACTGGCTTTTTGAAAATAATATTAAAGCCTGGTAAAATGCAAAAATGTATGAATATAAAAATTGTTGATGTGATGTCAATGGCTCACACTCCCCCTGAATTCCATCCATGGATCCTCCAGGGACTCAGGAACTCCATGTCAAAAAGCTTAGACTGTATTTTGTGCTTTTTAAGTAAAAATGGACATATTTATTCTTTTAATGGACCTGAAGCAGGCGAGAACATACAGATGATCGGTACCCTCAGAAGGTTTCATCAGTAAAAGACTTTTGTGTGTGTCCCCAATAATTACATATTTATTTAAAATTTATACTTAGATATTCTTTCAATTTGTATACTATATATTAGTAATATATATATATATATATATATATATATATATATATGAAAAGCATCGTTTTTTATTTTACTTTTAGATAAAAACAAAAACAAGAGAAGTTCTAACATTTTTTTCACCCAACTTAGTGGGTGGTCCTGTGTACCCCATAAAGTACATGGATTCCATTTTGGCAACTAAGGCATTCGGTCAAAACGAGAGCAAAGTAGATGTAGATACATTAAGTAAACAGAGCTCTAGGGATGTGAAGATATCCTACAAGATATCCACAGGAAGGAACTGGGTGAAAGCGTCCCACATTATGTTTCCAAAGAAAGAAGGCTGTCACCACAGACTTATTTCCTGTATTTCCTTCTATTATCTACCAAGCACATGAGCACTTACTATGCACCAGCCACTATTTTAAACACTTTACAAATATTGGCTTCTTTTATGCTTTTAATAACCCTATAAAGCAAATACTATTCTTATCCCAATAACATACGGACAATTTAAAATGATGCTCTAAAGTTTATAAATTTGAGGGCTTCCTTCTTGGGATGTGAATATTTGCCAGGAGAAAGGGAGCTAGGAGTAGAACGTCTGCGGGGTAGTAAACACAGCTGCTGTATGCAGGGGCCACATGGAAACGGGAGCTGGGAAGTTATCTTGCCCAGTGACCAGGTCTTAGGCAGATCAATGGCCTTTGGAGTTGCTTTTTTTGTTTGTTAAGTTGATGTATTTATTTTTAGAGAGAGAGAGAGAGAGAGAGAGGGAGGGAGAGAGAGAATCTTAAGCAAGTTCTGTGCTCTTGGCGCAGAGCCTGATGCGAGGCTCAATCCCACCAACTGTGAGATCAAGACCTGAGCGGAAATCAAGAGTCAGATGCTTGAGCCACCTAGGCACCCCTGGAGTTGCTTTTTGATGAATATTAAGGCGGTAACAGCTACGCTTTTCTGGGAGGACTCTGTGCTAATCTTGTTCCTCACTTTAAAGTGTTTAAGGGTTATCTTAGAACTGGGACCCAGAGCGCGAGGGTTTATTTCACCCTAGCTTCTTTTTTGCTTTAGTGCAAGAGTCATTTTCTTTTTCTTTTCTTCCCAGAGGTTTTTCTTTCATATAAAAAGATGTCAAAGGAAGAGAAGATGAGAGTAATGAAACACAGCCAAACAATTCTCATTTTCAAAAACCCTGCCACCGTTGCCTCACACCTGTGCCTGCATAGGGGCACCCTTGTTACTCATTCTTTGTCTCCAAAATGCCTTGAAATAGTCGTTTCTAACTTCTGTTGATGGAATCAGTGTCACTAGAAAACTAGATACCAGTGCAAGGGGTTTGGGATATTTTTGTACCCTGGGAACATTTTTTTTTTCCTCTTTGGCGTGAACTCATTTAGCAAAATCTGCTCTGTTTGGATATACTATGTTTTTAGCACCCCATTTTAAATGACATGCTGAGAGAATTAGCAAACATATCTGAAATTCTTTGAGTCCTTCAGAGGGAGAAAAATATATGTTTCCCTTATTTTGCTTTTTTCTATAGCACTTATTCTTTCCTGATATCTTTGTTATACACACATTTTTGTCTGTTTAAGAGACCAGGGGGCTTGTTTTGGTCCCTGCTCTATCCCCAAAGCCTAAAATGGTTCCTGGAACATAACTGTCCTTAATAAATATTTGTCACATGAATGGAGGGATAAATAAATCTAACAACTATGAAGTGTGCTGTCGACAACACTATCTCCCAGATGTCCTTGTGGAAAGGCAGACCCTTGACCCTCAAAGGACTTGACCAAGGTTGGACAAGGAAAATGCTGTTGCCTTCAGTATGATGGATGTGATAGGGAACAGGAAATGTGCGAAATGGTTATGGTGATTTGTTTTCACTGTAAAAAAAAATAATGGGCCATTGACAAATCTACCAGAAGAACTTAAGAAAAGACATAAATAAGAAGTTATTTTGGCCTCTATTAAGTAGCAGTATCTAGATCCTGAAGCTTTATAAAGTCAAATGTAAATGAAGACCGAAGCAAACTAGTTTGAGTCAATTCTTCAGGAATGAATTTTGAAGAAATCATGAGTGGTTTACATATTACTGTATATTAATAATATATATATATTTTTAGTCTCTTATGAAAAGCTGTTGTTTTCAATTTGTATCAATAGCAACAACATGTAGAAAGATTTTCTCACTGGTACTTTTCAAATAAATTTTCTTTGGTTTCTTAAGTGCTTCTTTTGTGCTCTTAATTACAGTGATAGAAGATAAGTTGCCTCAATACTTTTACTATATAAATCTTTTGTCTTGAAGGAAGAAAATTGATTTTTAAAAAATTTACAATGAGCTATTGATGAAAAGCCACTATACAATGAGCTTCCGTGTATTTGTTGAAAGGAAACAAATACTAGCTGTGTAACTTCATAAAAAAGCAATACTTATAACTTTCATTATCAAAATTAACAATATAATCCTCTCTTCCGTAAAATGTAATGCCATTTACCTATTTTATTTTTTTAAGCTGTCTACATTCAAATTACAGGATCCTGAACGATGTAGCTATTTTATCAAAAATAAAGAACTTTTTAATGTTTAAAAGAGAATAGCAAGCATAAAGTGTGTCCAAGTATTAACATATTTATTTCCATTTTTATCAAAGCCTGTGATTTGGAGGGTATCTATATTCTACAAGTCAATGTTGTTAGATTTCAGATCGTGGAATCATAGTTGCACAAATAATTTATTTCCTAAGTTTCTATAAAATCATAAGCCCTACTATCACCTGAAGCAGAACAGCCATGACATTAAATTATTGAAATGTTTTCCACCCCAGATGCGGGTAGCAAAGACAGGGCCGAATAAAACCTAATTTCTATCGATCAGTTAATTTAGCCTAGTGGTACGCAACCGAAGGTTTAATGTGGAGCAGTCATGTGCTAAATATTTTACATACTGTAGAACAAACTACTTCAAAACTCAATGGCGTACACAACTATCTGTTAGAACTCCACATTTATGGGTTGGTGGTCAGTTGATCTAGAGGTGCTTGGCTCATCTCAGCTGGGTATGGCCGATCATGGCTGGGTTCCTTCAGGTATCTGTGGGTTGGTTGACTGATCTGCTTTGGGCCGGGCCGGGTGGGCAGCTCTGCCTCATAGGTCTCTCATCCTTTTCCTGGGGCCACTTGGCTAGCTCAGGCTTGTTTTTCCCATGATGCTGTAAACAGAACAAAGCAAGACCTCCTAGGGACTCATCTGGGAAGTGACACACTGTCCCTTCTACCCCATTCTATTGCCAGAGCAAGGCACAAGCCCAGCCCAGAACTGAGGAGCAAGGAAAATCTATTCTGCTTCTTTCTAGGGAACATTGTAAAATGTGTGGCTACAGGGAGGTGTGAGGAATTGGAGGTGTTAATGCAATTGATTATAGGTAGAACAGAGATGTATATTTAAAACAGTAGGAAATAGGGGCGCCTGGGTGGCTCAGTCGGTTAAGCGTCCGACTTCGGCTCAGGTCATGATCTCGCGGTCCGTGAGTTTGAGCCCCGCATCGGGCTCTGTGATGACAGCTCAGAGCCTGGAGCCTGCTTCGGACTCTGTGTCTCCCTCTCTCTCTGACCCTCCCCCGTTCATGCTCTGTCTCTCTCTGTCTCAAAAATAAATAAACGTTAAAAAAAATTTAAAAAAAAAAACAGCAGGAAATAAATTAGGAAATAATTTTTGAAAAGGAGAGACATCATGGCATGATATGTTATTGGTCATCTGCAGTCACAATAACAGCTTATTTGATAAAGATACCTGTATAAAAAAATATCTATATGTGCCAATTTCCACATCGATTCTCTTGGTCCGTCATTTTCAGAATGTGGTCACCAGACCAGCAGAATCATCTGGGAAGTTGACAGAAATCCAAATTCTCAGGTCCTACCCCAGACCTACTGAATCAGAAACTCTTGGGCAGGGCCCCAGCGGCGCTCAGCATGGGGAGAAACATTGTGCTGGGTCAGTCTTTGATTTGTTCCTTGTTTGTTACAAGCTGCAGTACACACTTTTAGTGACTCGCATGGTTTATTCACATCGATATGACCACATCTTTGGGTTTGGTGTTGACAGTGTCAAATGGGAAGATCTCAAAGCCTTCCTGAAATTTTGGCAGATGATTCATACATTTTTTTCTGCATGGGCCATCAGTGGATGGGGAGGAAACCTGGGTTGCTATATTGTCTCCACACAGAGCCTTGTTGTCCAATGCTCAACAAGGTCTAGGTGTCTGCCCTTTGTCTTTAATGGCATTCATCCTTGGGGTGCCTGGGTGGCTCAGTCAGTTAAGCGTCCGACTTCGGCTCAGGTCATGATCTCGCGCTCTGTGAGTTCCAGCCCCGCGTTGGGCTCTGTGCTGACAGCTCAGAGCCCGGAGCCTGCTTCCGATTCTGTGTCTCCCTCTCTCTCTGGCCCTCCCCTGTTCGTGCTCTGTCTCTCTCTGTCTCAAAAATAAATAAACGTTAAAAAAAAAATAATGGCATTCATTCTTTTATTCGTATCAGGTGTTGGAATAAAGGTGTATAATTTATAATGACGATCTTATATCTTCCTATATATATATATATATATAGAGAGAGAGAGAGAGAGAGAGACAGAGACAACACAAGCAAGGGATGGACAAAGAGAGAGAGACAGAGAGAGAATCCAAAGCAGGTTCCACACTGCCAGTACAGAGCCAGACGTGGGGCTCGAACCCACAAACTGTGAGATCATGACCTGAACTGAAACCAACTGTCAGATGCTCAACTGCCTGAGCTTCCCCGAGCGCCCCTCTCTTCCCCCCATTCTGAAAGATTTTGCCACTGACTCTTTTGACACAAGTAGGATTTGAGACATTTTGGGCAAAAATTGAGGACCAAAAACGTCTCAAAGGTCTGTTCTTTCACATTCATATTCCTTGTGTGTCTAACAAATGTTTTGCCTTTTTAAGCTTGACCATTCCCTTCTCCCCCTGTGTAGAAGCCTACTTGACTGCTTTCCCCTTTGAATGACTTTTCCCTTGACAAATGTTTCGTGATGATGTTTGCTCAGGACTTCTGAAGGCTAACTCAGAACGACTGAAGAGGCATCGGCTGTGTTTCATTTAATTCCTTCTCTCAAAATAAAGGAGAATATATTCAATCATTGATCATATTCCTACTGTTAGCATCTGGACTTCTGAGACTAACAAGGAACTCTTGATGTTGGTAACTACATAGTCCTGAGTGAAAACGTTCTGTTTCAAGCCTCTAGGTATCACGTTGATATAATATCACGATGTAATTTTTATTTCCATTTATTTTGCCAAAAAATTCTATCAAAAAGTTGATATCTCTATCAAGGAATTGGTGATAGAATAACATATAAAATTAGCAAGCATTCAGTGAATTACTTACTAAGTTATTTATTCAGTTCTGTGAGTAAAGCAAATCTTTGCCTTTCGTATGGGAAATTATATCTAAAGGTCATTGCACAGCTGAGAAGAGAAAAACACTTAAAAAATATTAGGTGCATTTGTATGATTATAAAATATCACATTTTCAAGTATATTAATAATGGTAGCTGAGAATAATTTCATAAGCATAATTTGAGGGGCACAAGAAAAAAGAAAAAAGAGAAGGAATTGTATTCATTGATGTTGAAGATAATTCTTCTACTCGGCCACAAGATTTGGATTTTCTCTCAAGATAAGTACTTAATGCTTCAAATGGCTCATATTATCACCCATTTAATTCTCCTAAGATACATCCTTAGTTATTTTCTGGATGCATGACACCTTCGATTCCTTTTCTCCTCCTAGGTTATATATTTTGAGTTGTTATGACCATTGGCTTATCATTTTTTTTTGCTTTTCAAAATGTACAATATTTAGGTTTAATTGAATGATACCTCCAAATGACTTTTGTTCTGTGGCAGAATCTTTTTTTTTTTTTTCGTGGATAAACTGGACTGTTTGGCATCACAACTTCCCGATAAGAGTGTCTATGTGGCCTGATTAAACCACATAAAATTTGTACCTCATCCTTCCCTTCCTCCTGGATCACCGTGCTTGATGTTTTATCCGCAGTTATCAGTTACCTCCTTTGGCATGAAACCTGTATCGTCACCTTTAATATACTATAAGGGTGTAATGTATCACATGAGGACCACTGCCTGTTAACTGCTTTCAGATAACTTTTCTTCACCACAGTATAGGAGGTAGGAGAGGGGCCAGAAATTCAAAGAGAATTTCTGCGTGACTGGGGCGGGGGGGGGGGGGGGGGGGTAAGATTAGGAAGAAGCTTTTTGCAAAGGATAAAAATGAGGCAAAACTACCTTGCTTTACAGATTCACCTATAGTTAAAATTGCCTGTGACAGGAATTAGCTGATTCCCTGTTAACCCATAGAAACCATGCCTCATAGCACTCAAAAGCCCAGGAGACTATTGTTCAGCCCAGAGGTCACTTATGATGAAGTGTGTGTGCTAGCTTTCGGTCAGCAAAGCTGGTCAGATGTAAAGATGTAATTGGCAATAACTGGGTGGCTTGTTCAAGACCACCGTCCATATTCCTGAAGCTGAATTTGGTGAAATGTATTGTTCTCAGTCTTTGGATGAATTGTGGACCAAGAGACTAAATGGTTTGTTTTAGACTTGGAAAGGCCAGGTTGTTACATCGGCACGTGCTCCTTAAAAGCATGTTTAATGTAATTCATAAATATTTATTTCATGTGTTGTGTTTATGTGTCTATGAGTCTGTTTTCCATCCTGGTGGCAAGCTTCTTAGAGGCCAGGGGCAATGTTCCTGCCTGGCTCACGGTAGGTGCTCAAAATATGGTTGCCGAATAAAGGGTAAAGGTTTGAATGAATGATGGTAACAGGCTCTGGAGGGCATCTCAAGATGCAACCATACGTTACCTGTATTAGTTCCCTATCGCTACGGTAACAAATTACCACAAACTTAGTGGCTGAAAATAACTTAAACTTGTTGTCTTCCAATTCTGGAGGTCAAATGTCTGAACCGCGTCTCAATGGGCTAAAATCAAGGGGTTGACAGGATTGCATTCCTTCCAGAGACTCTAGAGAAGAATCTACTCCCTTACTTTTTCCAGCTTCTAGAGGCCTCCTGCATCCGCGGTTTATGGCCTTTCATCCAGTTACAAAACCAGTAGCATAGCATCTTCAAAATTCTCTCTGATTCTTCTGTCTCCTGCTTTCACAAGGACCCTTGTGATCACGTTGAATCCACCAGGATAATATCCCCTCCCCCTCCATCTCAAGGTCAGCGGATGAACCATCTTAATTCTATCTGAACCTTAATTCCCTTTTGCCCCTCAAACAAACGTATTCACAGCTTCCAGGAATTAGAACACAGACATTGTTGGGGGGCCACTTATTCAACCTACCACATTGTTCAAACAGCACTTTTTTTTAAAGAATTTGCAGGGGCGCCTGGGTGGCTCAGTCGGTTAAGCGTATGACTTCAGCTCAGGTCACGATCTCACCGTCCGGTCCGTGAGTTCGAGCCCCGCGTCCGGCTCTGGGCTGATGGCTCAGAGCCTGGAGCCTGCTTCCGATTCTGTGTCTCCCCCTCTCTCTGCCCCTCCCCCGTTCATGCTCTGTCTTTGTCTCAAAAATAAATAAACGTTAAAAAAAATTAAAAAAAAAAGAATTTGCAACCTAGACTAGATAGTTGAGTCCCCCCCTCCATTTCTATAAACTACGTAAAAGTATCCAAATGGCATATAATTATTTTGAGAACAAGAGCCTAAATATATAAATTAATCCCATTCAACTTTCTTTCAGGCAAATCGTTTCCATCTGCTTTCTATCTGTATGAATCATAAGGACTGCTGGAAGGACTCAGGAATCTGGTACCAATGAGGAAACACCAATCAAAGCAAGTGTAAGCTTTGAAAATAAGCCGCCATTGTGTTGGATAATAGCCCATTAACAAAGGTTAATTTTCCTTAAATGGCAGCACATTTTGATTTTCTAGAATGAACTTCAAGCCATTAGAGTCTGTTGGGTAAACTTTGAAAACAAAATCTGACTGTATCCTTCTGAGTAATCGTGTAGAAATGCAATTTTTAAATCAACATTCATTTTTAAAATTTAAGAAAATCAATAAGAAATTCATTTAAGCAAATAAAAGGCAAGTTGATGAACTTTAAGCATTTACCAAAGCAACTCAGAACATTCGTTTTTAGCTTATCGACTAATGAATACTAAATGGAGACCATTTCAGAGAAAGAACTTTGTTTTCCTTCTGTGGGAAATGGAAAGAGTGCTAATTAGGAGTGTGAAGCATTATGACATAATGAAGCTACTGACTCGCTCCAAATTTGTCCTGAATTTTGTTAGCTCCAGGGCTATCGTGGTAATTTCACTCTCTATCTTGTGTCCAAGAATCAACTGCCATCTGCCTCGGAGTAAGTTTACCTATGCTGACACTTTTACCACCAACCTAATTGTTTATTTATTTAACTGATGGATTCTGTTCTCATTAGAGCCTGTCATCATATTAAAATGTGTTTTGAGCCCAGAAAGGAATATACTATATTTTTAAAATTTAAAGCTATCTGTTGAGTCTTTTCAGATTATTGTCTTTCTACATTCATATGAACAAAATTAAACAAAAATGCAGGTGAAGAGGTCAAATCCCAATGTAGACCTTTTCTATCCTATTCTGATTTTTAAAAAGAAGAAGAAAAGAAAAAAAGAAAATCAGTCCATCCACTCATAGCAGATCTGGGTTCTACAGATATTCTCATGAAATAATTCTTGATCCTGACTTACATTTTTCCTATGCAACTATGGAAATATAAAAGGTCTGTCTCTTGATTTTTTTCCCCTGAGAGTCAAAGGCAGGATATTAGTGGTACTTCTCCATTAGGGGTGTGAAGGTGTAGTCCTCTGCTTCCAAATGGCTTGTGTCATATCAGCCCTCCTTCCCGGAAAACAAAAACAAAAACAAAAACTGACGGAAAAAACTGTGCACAGAGTTCTATCCTTTCCTTCTGGATTTTATATATACCATAACATGATGTAACATAACATAATGTAACGTAAAATAGCATATTACACACACACACACACACACAATTTAGTTGGTTTCCTCTGATTGTGCTTTTGACTTGGTTCTGACATTATTTCCAATTTTTTCCTACAGCTAGGTTGATGAGAGTTCTGATTCTCCAAATCCTGCTAACATTCTTTACTAAGGGACTTCAATCTCGAAACTCTTCCGCTGGTCTTTTTTAGATTGATCTGTCCTTGGGAAAGTTACCCACCTGATGCTGAGCACAAGGATTTCCCAGACTCCTAGTCCCGTTCTTAGCTTCCTCCCCAGGTCAGGTACAGGATGATTCATTTCTTCTGGTGAGAAGGAGGTAATAGGGCGCATGAATAAGAGAAGACATCCCTGGGCATAATTGAGGTTCACTTCAGATCACTTTCTTAACCAACTGACTTGTTGCCAGGATTTGTGATTTGCTGATTAAATCTTTCTTTGGTATGAGGCACAGGATGAGCCATACCAAACTCTAGCTCTCATTCCCCCCTCCCCTCTGCCACATCCTTCATTGCCAAACAGTCCCTTGTGACATTAAATGGATCAGACACTTGCAGCTCATGAATGACGTGTATGGCTGGAATCTTCTGAGAACCCGGAAGATTCTCAGGTCTCAAGCAGTGACTCATTCTATCAACCCTGATTAGGGTCATCAATAGTTAATGTTTTGCATTTTACTGATATTAGGACTTGCACGCTCTCCCTCTCTCTCTTTTTAGGTCTTGCTCCCTCTTGGAATAAAGTGTCGCTAATCCTGTTTAATTGCTCCCATTAGAGTGGGTTGCAGGAAAATGCTGGAAAAAAAGACATGACTCTGTTTCCCATTGTGTGAGCCAGTTGTGTTTTGTAACACATATGATTTGATTTTTCGTTTTGATACCTTTTGCATTATTTCAATCATTGTTTTATTTTATTAAAGGTAATTTAAGTCCCAAATAATGGAAGTGGCACTAATACATCTTAAAGTTCTTTTTTCACAATATTGAGGTATAAGTGACGTTAAATAAACTGCACATATTTAAAGTGTACAACTTAATACATTTCGACATATGTATGCACCCATAAAACCATTTCCACAGTCAAGATAGTCAACATGTTTATCACTCCTAAAAGTTTCTTTATGCCTTTTGTTTCTTTGTGCTCTCTGCCTCCTACCCTCACCTCTATTTCCAGGAAACTAGCACTCTGTTAATCTGTCATTGAGATGAGTTTGCATTTTCTAGAATTTTCTACAAATAGAGTCTTTCGCTATGTACTTTTTTGAGGGGAGAGGGAGATCTGGCTTCTTTCACCAAGCATAATTATTTTGAGACTAATCCATATTGTGTATATCAATGACTTGCTCCTTTTTATTATATAATATATTGCAATTTGTTTATTCACTTGTTTGTTTATGGACATTTGGGGGTTTTTTTTGTCTATTATCAACAAAGCTGCTATGAATATCCAAGTATTTGTATGAACACAGGTTTTCCTTACTCTTGAGTAAATACTTAACATTGACATTGTCTGGATGGTTAGGTAATTATGTTTAACTTCTTAAGAAACTGCCAGGCTCTTCCCAGAGTGACTGTACCTCTTTATATCCCCATGAGTGGAGTACGAGAGTTCCAGTCCCTCCGTGACCCCACCAACACTTGATGTGGCCGGGCTTTTTAATTGTAAACATTCTTTACAGCTACGTAGTGGTACCTCATTGTGCCTATAATTTATATGTCCATGATGACTAACGGCGCTGAGAATTTTTTCGTGCGCTTATTTGTCTCGGTATATCTTCCTTTGTAAGGTGTGTGTAAAAATTAGTTCTCAAATTCTCAGATGCGAAAGGATGTGAGGAGCTCTAACATAATCAATCACTACCAGTGGGAGTCAGGGCTGGCACTCTGGAAACGAACAGATCAGTCTCTCTTGATGTTCTGCCCTCCGGCCATGTAAATGAGGTTTCTCCTCTGTTTTCATTGGGGTTTATCTTCGCTGGTTCAATATAGAAAAGCATAAATGCTTCGCTTATCTCTGAACTTCATCAAACTAATAATTCCGCTTAGAAGTCAGCGCTGAGAACAACATTGTACAGAGTATGTCACAGGGAGCTGTGCGTATTTATTGAGTGCCTCCTATAGGACAGACACTGCTCTCTACCTTGCAGTGCTGATGGGTGAGACCCCGTCCTCAAGGCGCTAGCAATATCCTAGGAGAACCTCACTGAAATATGGTGCATCCCAAGGTCTGAGGTAGCATCTTTCTTTGAGAAGATAAATAATACATGAAGATGTAAATAAATATTGCAATAACCAACACACTTAAATCACGGGGGCTATGATCAAGCAAACCAAGAATTTAGCCAAGAATTTGGCTTTATACTGTGGAACCTTCAAAATGTATGCATTTGGTGCCGCTGCAGTGTGGGTCACAGCAAAATGCCAGGTCACCTGTGCATAAGACACATTGATAAAATCAGATGTGCAGGGTACTTTACGTATATTAGCTTTTATCTTTACTACAACCCACCAAGTCTGGGCTTGTAAACCCATTTTATAGAGGAACAGACTTGTTGTTGAAATAACTCCTCTAAAATTCATCAACCGGCAATTTCCAGAAGGAAAATTGAACTCAGATCCATTAGACTCCGTGACAGTTTGTACCCATCTTTCATTAGTGCCTCGAAAAACTGATCTGACGTGGGACCCCTCCCTAGAAAAAAAACACTTTGCGCTCAGCTCTAATTTTGCCCCTTTCAATCTATAACACCTCAGAAGTAAGAATAAGCTGCTTCGAACAGCAAAAAAGGTCTACGCCGTAAAAACAAATATTCTGGCAGGCCCATTTCCAGATAGATATGTTTCAAACTCCTCTAGAAAAAAGAAAGCAGTATCCCAATGCGAAGTCCTATTTCGATAACTCATTTCCAGATTGGAAGCAGACCCACATCCTGTGCACGGATCAAACTGTAAGGTGGTGAGGAGATTTGCTCTGCCAAAGAATTCAGTAAAGCTTGGGTGTTAAGAGCTTCATTTGAAGCTTTTTGCAATTCTCTGCTGTGGCTGCTGACGTAGCTGAATACATACTGAGAACCTTCCGGGTTCTCCCTCTGCTCAGAATGTTCAGAGAATATCAGTGAGGACAATGCTAGAGACCAGGGCTCAAGGCTTGCCAGATGCGGTACAGTTTAGGCTCCGACAGAAAGCCTTGGCCTGGAGGCCTATGGGGGCCGTTGTGCACTTTTTATACTTTTTAGAGGAAGCAGTTGTGACCTGTTGTCATTGGCAACTCCAACATGATCTGTGTATCCTGGGAGTTTATTATAAGGTACAGATAACCTGAAAAGCGATTTGGGAGATCTGTCTCCCATATCATTACAATTTAACGGGGACCACGTCAACTCAGGAAACGAACATGAAAAATAAACACAAACCCACTTTGCATTCTCTGCCTCCGTTGATGTGTTTTTTTATTCCCCAGATAAGATTGGGAGCATCTGCTTGGGCCCAGAACGGGGTTAGGCCTGGAAACAGATCTGATGAAAGGTACAGTCAGAGCCGGAAGCCTCTGGGTTAGTTTAGACTTCACAGATAGCGTGTTATTTTACAGATTGAACGTTTGTGGCAACACTGTGTAGAGCCAAGTCTATCGGCGCCATTCTCCAATAGCATTTGTTCTCGTACGTCTCTGTGTCACATTTTGGTAGTTCTCGCAACATTTCAAACTCTCACTATTTTTGTATTTGTTGTGGCGATCTGTGATCAGCGATTGCGATTGTGGAATCGCGACTCTCTAGAAGCTCAGATGATGGTTAGCGGTTTTTAGCAAGAATGTATTTTTAAATTAAGGTATCTACTTTTTTTTTTTTTTAGATATAATTCTGTGATACACTTAATAGACTATACTGTAACCATAACTTTTAGAGGCACTGGGAAACCAAAACATTCATTGACTCCCTTTATTGTGATATTCTCATGATCACGGTCGTACGGAAGGGACCCACAATATCTTTGAGATATGCCTGCACATATTTGTGAAACTGTATGGTCCCCACTCTTTCCCAGCCATCGCCCCACCCCACGCAGGCTTCACGAAGACTGGGCCCATTTTGCTCACCATTTTATAGTGAGCACGTACTACCAATAGTGTCTGATTCACAGTAGGGACTCGCCGATGTGAGTTTGCCCCTTACCATCATTCTCCACAACACGGCAGCAATGGCCTCCAACAAATGCAGCTGACCTGTTATTTGTCGATGCAAGAGCTTGTAATGACTTCTGTCTAAAGGGTAAAAATCTGAATTGTGTGGTGGTAGGGCATACAAGATTCTTTACAGCCTGACCTGAGGATTTTTATTATTGTTAAATATATTTACTAAACACCTACTACCTACTAGGCACTGTGTGGTCTCTAGGAATTTATCAGTAGACACAACAAAGGTTTTGCCCTTTGGTGGATAGGGACGTACAACAAAGAAGTAGTTTTTACAGTGTGGTAGAAGGCAATACGTGCTGTGATAAGAAGGAAAAGTCAGGGGGGGCACCTGGGTGGCTCAGTTTCTTGAGCGTCTGACTTGGGCTCAAGGCATGATCTCACTGTTCGTGAGTTCAAGCCCCGCATGGGGCTCTCTGCTCTCAGCAGAGACTGCTTTGCATCCTCTGTTCTCCTCTCTATGTGCCCTTCCCCCGCTCTCTCTCTCTCTTTCTCAAAAATAAACATTTAAAAAAAAAAGAAGAAGGAAAAGCTGGATAGGATGCCCGTGAAGGGGAATGTCAAGGGGCTAGTGGGAGTTTGCAACTTTAAACAGGATGGTCAGTGTAGGCCTAATTGAGGGGACGGTTGAGAAAACTTGAAAAAAGTGAAGGACTTCACTGATTTCTGGGGGATGGCTTCCAGCAGAGGGAATAGCCAGGGTGAAAACTCTAACGCAGGAGCATGCCTGGATGCCTGGTGTGTTGGAGGAACACCAAGCAGGTCAGTGTGGCTGGAGCAGAGTGAAGGCGTA
Organism: Panthera leo; assembly: GCF_018350215.1. Classification (NCBI taxonomy): domain Eukaryota; kingdom Metazoa; phylum Chordata; class Mammalia; order Carnivora; family Felidae; genus Panthera; species Panthera leo. The sequence continues at coordinate 18,868,845 of NC_056685.1, read as the reverse complement.
GGTCGCGCATAGGAAATAAGACCAGAGAGGCACAATGGGAGTTCAGGTCATACGGCCGGTCATCATGATGGCTTAGACTTTTAGTTTTGTTTTGTTTTCTTCTAATTTTGAGAGTGGATTTGAACAAAAATCTATTCCGATCAGACAGCACAAACCCAGAAGTGGTTAGGAGGGCTCCCAACTTAGACTTTTTCTTTGAAAAGGATGATGAGCCATTTGAGAACATTGAGGACATAAATGATGTATTCCGACCTACGTTTTAAATACGTTCCTCTAGCTGCTCTGCTGACAGGAGACAGTAGGGGAATGATGTCAGCTAGGGAGCACTGCAGTAGTCTAGGTGGCTTGGGCCACAGTGGTAGGTGGGGGGGGATATGCCCAGAACCTGCTCATCCCTCAGCATTTCAGCTTGCCGGTGTACCTGGGTAGGGCAGCCTTTCCGTGGGTGGGATAAAGCCCTCGGGCCAAAGAACACAGATTGTGGCGCATGGAATGCAGCGGTAGAGGTAGGGCCTGAGGAATCTGCACAAGGCATAAAAGCAGCCTCAGCTACAGTGAGTACTCTGACATCGAGTGTGTTCTGGGAGAATGGCATGGCGGACGGACGAGGCAGTCTGGAATGACTGCTGGGCAACACTGAGGGCTACAGTAAGCTCATGGACATGAAGGTAAGGCCTGATGATGTGGTTACAGGCTGTGCCGCCATCAAGTTCACCTGTATGGGTGTGGCATGGAGTGGGTGGAGAATGATGGCATATGCAAGGGGAGGGGGGAAGTAGGACAAGTGACTGGGGAGCTTCACCTGAGTAAAATGAGGACAGGTTGCTGCAGGCAGATGAGGGAGAATGGAAGGTGACAGGACCAATGGGTAGGAAAGCCCTCAGAAGCTGCAGCACTGGCAGAGTTAAGGCAGCAAAAGGGGTGGACTGGGGAGACAGTGAGTGTTGGTCAGGGTGGGATGCATGAAACTGAGATTAGGAAGGAGGGGTGATTCCTGATGAAGTTCTAGGTTATGGCCATGAAAATGAGAAGCTGAGGCAAGGTGGAGGATTAGATCACTGGCAGAGAGGAGTTTCTGGAACTGAGAAGCCTGGTGTCAGAAGGATCCTGTTGGAGAGCACTGCAATTTCCAAGAATGAAGATATTCTGGTGTTGGGGAGAGTGGCAACAAGTCAGATGCTAAAATCACCAAGAAGCAAAAGGAAATATCCTGGGGTTCGCTGTAGAGTAGAGGGTGATATAATTTGTAGACTTGAGACTCAGAGCTAGCATATCTGTTGGCTTAATTTCTTACCATTCTTCTCCATCCAAACTACCACTACTAAAAAAAAAAAATGAACATCTTTTGAGAGTTTACTATGTTACCACTACTGGGCAAAGTACTTTACATGAATGAACTCAATTTTCATAACAATCCCAGGCAACGTGGATTATGGTCATCTTGGTCTCACCCTAAAGGAAAGCGAAGGAAGAAGAAGTTAGGTAACGTCCCAGTGTCACACAATTGGTAAGTAGGCAAGTGAGGGTACAAATCCAGGCAGGGGTTCCACTGATACTTCTACTCTAGTCACTACACTCCAGTGTTTTTCTCAACCAAGACTAAGACCTTGGCAAGCAATACCCTCAGAGCAAGTCTTCGGCTGGATAATATGTGCCTAGTCAAAGTTTATGTCCTTTGGGGCGGTGCTGCTCAGAGCAGAGTCCATGGATCAGCATCACTAGGAGTTCATTAGAAATGCAAATTCTCACACTCCACACCAGACCCCAAGAATTAGAATCTCAGGGATGGGACTCAGGAATCTGCTTTAACAAAGCCCTCCAGGTGATTTGTATGCGTTCTAAAATTTGAGAAGCCTTGCGAGAACCCTCTTGAGCTCCATATCTTGAGTATGGATATGAAATATAATATTAAATTCAAAGAATTGTAACATGACTTCCTTTGTCATTTTAACACTATCTTATGATCTAAACTGATCCAAATGTTTTTTTACAAATAAAACCTTTCACCCTTGTGTGCAGTAGAGTTTTTCATCCACCTTGTGCTATTGATGAGGACTGAACATAGGAAAGAAGATAATGTGTGAGGCAGGTGATGGGCTCAATCTTAGACCTGTTAAGTGGGAGACACATTCAGAGCTCCAGAGTTATTACTTAGGAATCAGTTGGCTAGAGGGGGCCCCAAGCTGGGAGTATAGTTGTCTCTGGGGAGACAGACTTGGGAACCATCAGCCCACGCTTGTTGAGGCTGTGATTGTAGATACGATCATCTATGGAGAAACTGGAGAGCAAGAAGAGAAAAAAGGTGAAAGACAACCAAGTAAGGAACATCAATATTTGAGAGGTGGGCCAAGAGGAAGGAGACTGTGAACATCAGAGACAAATGATATCAGATATAGGAGAAGGAGAAGAGAATGCTGTTCTAGAATGCGAGAGTTTAGTGAAAAAGGGTTGAATCACAGTATCGAGAATCACAGAAAGATCAAGTGGGATGAGAGCCGAAAATAGCAATTCAAAGGTCACTGTTGGTAAGTCTGACAGAAAATGAGGGTAGAAAAGCTCGTAAGAAGCTGAGAAGTTAGTGGGAAATAAGGCTCTACATCACCAGCAGTACCTCAGGGACTTTGGTGTTGAAGGGACGAAGGTGGGCAGAGTGTTAGTTTGAGAAGGAGTAGGTTGAAGGGAAAGATATGTTTTAATAAAAAAAAAAGCTGTAAAATGCTTGTAGGTTGAACAGAAGACAGAGGAAAGGGATAAATTAAAGGTGTAAGGAACAGAAGACTTATCTGATTAGGTGAAATTTTCTGAGACCTATGACATTTATAGCATCTTCTTTGGTGCTAGACCCATAAGAAATGTTTGACAGGTACGTTTACTGAATGAATGCAATAATTATTGGGGTGCAGTACCTCCCAGAGTGAAGAGGGACAGCCCTCCATCGAGAAAGTTTCAAGTTCCCTCCAAGATCTACTCGCATCTCCCGCCATTCCCCACCGCTCCCCTCTTACCACCCCAGGTCAGGAACTCCTCCCCATTTCCAAAACCTGTCACACCCTCACTGTCGCTTTGCACAATGACTCAATGGTTTTGCACCGGGTTTACCTGGGTCTGAAGTACCCTTTCACCTACTCCACCTTCAAGAGTCCTCTCTAATATCAGCTTCACCATGAGGCCTCTTTTCTGTAAGCCAGAATTCATCGCTGCCTCCTGAGGGCCATTATAGCCTTGTGTTCTTAGGTCTTGTGGACGCTTCACAAATTCTCTGCCATCACGTTGTGTACCTGTCTGAATTTCCCTGCCTAGACTGGAAACAGGCTTTGGACCTGTCTATAACCAGCTCCTCGGGCAGTGCTTAGCACACAGTGGGCATCAAAGACCGACGACTGAATGCGTGAGCGAGAGAATGTCGAATATTAGTTTTCCAAAACTATATGTGTTTTTCGATGAAGCGCAGTAAAAAACCAGTGCATTGGTTCATGTCAGGAAGTAAAGAGGCACTTTTGAAGACATTGAAACATCAAAGCCTAGAGCAATCAGAATTATGGTCACTCTGTTAAAGTTATAACGGGTTTTGATCGGCCCTGTTTAACATGAGGGCATTGACAGAGCAAAACCACAGTCCTATAGCTCTCAGAAACAGAAATGTGTGGCTTGGGTAATACACAGATAGAACAACTGGCATTTTTATCAATGTACTTACTCACCAAAAGACCCTTCAAGGGTGCTGGGCCCCTCCTCAGTTCTAGAGAATGACATTAGTCAGTCATGGTAAGTTCCACTATTCTTTCCGGTGGTTGGTTCATGAAAAGTCAGGCCACAGAGTTCTGGCCAATGAGGCGTGAGAGAAGCGTCTTGGGAGCCTCATGGAAAAAATTTTCTCATTCTTTTTCTCTGTTTTTCATAGAGAATGCTTCACAAATTTGGATGCCATCCTCCCTCAGGGTCCATGCTAATCTTCTCCACATCGTTCCGGTTTTAGCATATGCATTGCGGAAGCAAGCACTAGTTTTCCTCACTCTTAACAAGGGTCCATGAAAGGGGCTTCTTTCTAATATTCTTAGATATGTGTCAAGCTGTGATGCCTGGAGCTATGATAGCCCTATTGTGACCAGGAGGTGACAAGCCTGAGGAGAATAGCCAACGTAGTGAAAATGGCAGAAGAGAAAGGTAGAAAGATCAGGATCCCTGGTGGCAATGTTAAGCCACTGAATTAAGTCACCCTACAAGGGCCCTATCTCTAGACTTCTTTTTTTTTTTTTTTTTTTGCTGCTTTTTTTATTTTTTATTTTATTTTTTTTAAGTTTATTTATTTTTCACAGAGACAGAGTGCAAGCACGAGCTGGGGAGGTGCAGAGAGAGAGAGGGAGACACAGAATCGGAAGCAGGCTCCGAGCTGTCAGCACAGAGCCTGATGCGGGGCTCGAACTCACGAACCGTGAGATCATGACCTGGACCGAAGTCGGACGCTTAACCGACTGAGCCACCCAGGCGCCCCTACTCCTTTTTTTATATAAGACAACAGATGAAGTTCCTATTCTTATGTGTTTTATCCTCAACAACCTGCAGCTGAATGCATCCTGAGAGAAACAGCTGATGACCAGATTAAAAGACGAGCTTTTCTAGCATAACAGGTTACCCTGACCTCATACTTTACTGTGAGGCCACTGTTAAAATATGTTGTACATCTGCTACCGACTTTTAAAAATGAAAATGCCCAGACAAATAAGCAATCATAGCAAGTGCAGACTTCTTTATACAAGATAGGTTTATTTTTTTTAAATGAGCTCACTTGAATATTTGATTCCGTTTCTATTACCTCTCCAAAATGCCCACCAGCGTTTACAGCTTCCAGATTCCAGACTCCACCTACTCCCGTGACTGATGAAAGAGGATTTCTTAGCACCCTTGCTTTGTGCAGAACATGAGCTGAAGACATTTCCACGTCAACTTTCCTCTTGAAATATGTTCCAGGAAGAATGTGGCAAGTTTCTTGGGTTATTCTCATTTGCATAGACTTCAGACCAACTTCAGAAGAGTGCATTTAATAATCCAAACTTATTTATGACTGCAAGAATAACGGCAATGAGAATAATGACTCGGATTTTAGTGACCATGTACTGAAATCTTATAACGTGCGGGGGATTCCAGGACGGTAGTATAATGTAATGATTGAGAACAAGGGCTTTGGTCTCAAGCAGATGTGGTTTGTGGCCTTGAAAGGTATTTGGGCATTTTCTGGGCAAAATAGGAGTACATGTTCCTATTTTCATTCCAAGGGTCAATGTCAGAGTCCTCAGGAAGAACCCGGGGGCTCCTTTCCTTTCGCTCTGAGTTTCTACGTGGAGGAACGTCTATTAGCGGAAAGCTTCTTGCCCCACACCCTATTTCTCTCTAGGTGAGTGATCTGCCTGAACTTGAGATAAAAAGTAGGTCACGGTTGACTCAGCCTCTTCCATCCTTCTTTTGGTTGGTGATCTGCCCCCCAAATTTAATGGGGCCCGTGGCAGACCGGCAGGACCTGTCACGGTGGATCAGCCTGTATGATTCAGCCTAGATTTTGTTAGTAATCAAGCTGACATCTTTATCTCCGCATATCTGACTTCTGGGTGGCTCTTGAAAGACGATCTGAACTCCCAGAAGCAGGGAGCTGCTATACCAGAGGCTCTGTGAAACACCATTTGGCCCTGCTGCTTTGTCCCACACTGCATGGCGGACGGAGGGGCATAAATCTTAACCGTGTACAAAATCCCTTGTTCCAGTCTCGTTCAGCCAAAAGCTCTCATACGTACTGACACCTAGAAGCCCTGCTTTTCTGTTCACTAGGCGGGGTCAGAAAAAGGAATGGCCACCGGTCTCTGGCAACCTCTTCAAATGCCTACCAGGTAGGGAACTTCTCACGCCTGTTCGAAATGCAGTGACATTGACCTGTGGAAGCCAGGCTGAGTTCTCCAAAGTCCTCATGGCACCAAGTGCAGCTGGTTCTGCCAGGTTTCCTAAAACAGGCGTAGGGTTGTTCCATGGAACCCGCCACAAGTGGCGACATCAGAGCACTGACCTCTGTAACTGTAACAGCAGGGACATTCCCAAGTGGGCAAAAAGGGGAAAATACATAAAAGGACGATTAATGAACGCATATGAAACATGCTAGTCATATCCGCAAACACTAGGGGCAGACATTTATCTGCTCTGCAGGTTAAGAACTAGAATCGGGGCAAGTTAGGTTATTGTTAATGTGAGCCCAGTTTGATTCATGGGGTGGTGAGGAGAGAGGAAAAATGGATCGTAGTAAAAATTGTCATGCTGAAGTTTTGGTGTCCTAATTCTGTGTATGCATTCGATTTGGGAACCTTATTATGAGTTTTTGTGCTTAGATTTGAACAACATGTTGATTTTCTTCCTATTACTGTAGTGTACTTCAAATGATAGCCCTAGAGCATCAGGGACTGTGCCTCTGGCCTGCGGCTGAGTCTTGTAGAAGGAATTGTTTGGATCCTGGGCCTTGAGGATGGTTCTGACCCAGTTCCTGGGGCTCAGGCCGCCATGCTTTTTGTACGGGAAGCCAGGTCTCCCAAGCATGCCTGTCATCACAGCCACCAAGACGGATGCCATTATACCTGCCATCATGCGCCACCATCAGCAGGAGGGAGGGCGGTTATGAGCGAAGGTCCAAGAGACTTCCAACCTGGAGGAGGGAGACAAGCTTGAACCAGCATATCCAGCAACACGGTAGGTGTATGGGGGTACAAGCAGGAGGTCAGGTATGGTAAAGACGTGTCTCAGAAAAAAGAATGGGTCTATGGTCCCGGAATAACTGATACATGTACATCCGTTCACGTGTATGTATTTGGATGATAAATTGTAGGGCAACCCTAGTCTGGGAAAGGGTGATTTATTCCCCCTGAAACCTGGAAAAAAAAACCCATCAGTGGCATCTTAGGGGTGAAGCTTATTAGTGTACAAGTAACTATTTGTGAGTTACCTGCAGTCTGGGCCTGTGGCTTGCCTTCTGCACCAGACATTGATGTGTGTGTGTGTGTGCGTGTGTGTGTGTGAGTGTGTGTGAGAGAGATGGAGAGACAGCATGAAAATTTAATGAATATGCAAATTGAATAAGGCCATCAATTAGCTAAATTGCTAAAATAACTAAAACTGTTACATAACTAAAGTAATTTTCTTTTTAAAAAAAAACATTCTGAATGGCAATAGGCTTTGTCAGGAGGTTTCAGGTACACTAACAGGAAAAAGAAAAAAGTGATTTTCCAAATAACCTTGAAAGACAATTGGTCTTTAAAAAAAGCCCTTGGGTCCTCAGTGTCCTCATTCACTACAGGATAATGACATGGGGATTCATTTGTTGAAAACCTCCAAGAAGCTTCTGGGAAAAAGATGCACTGTAAGCGCAAAGTCGTGGTGCTCTGACCCCAATACGGAAGGAACCTGAGGGAGGAAGGAAGTGCAAGACTTATTTGCAGATTGCAGGTGGGTTGGGAGATGAGGCTTACAAGAACAGAAAGCGGCCATGTTGGTAGCTTTCTGTGAGCTGATCTCTAATAATGAAAAACCCACACATTTGAGGGTTTTAAGTTCGTCATCGTGACAATGAGTTGGTTCAGGCTCAGAGACAAGGAGATTGGTAACAAGGACGCTGTCCCCTTACCTGAAGTATCTACTGAGAGACTCTGACCTTCTTGCATAGGACAGGCCTTGGGCCCACGTGTGCAGGTGGACCATTCATTTTGTGTGGTTTTAGCAGCGTCCGAAGACCGCTAAGTCTTTCAAGGAGTTCTTTCATGAGAGAAGAATTTCACACTATACAGGAGCAGGCGATTGAACCGAAACACAATTAGCTAGTCGATGAGCCAGCATTCTAATTCAGAGGATCGCAAATGATTGTAAAATGGGCACACCCAATTTTAAAGTGAATAGGTTTTAATTAGTTCAAAGCAGGAGAATGCAAAGGTACTGAAAAAAATCTAAGAAAGAGGAGCTTGACAAAAGGAAGTAGAAGTTTTACTTTACAATTTTGCTTAGAACTAGCTCTGTTTGTTGTTTTTCCAAAGTATTGCCTCCAACTATTCCGGAAAAGATAATGTGGCAAATGAAGACAGTCGTTCGTAACACTGTGTTTTATTGAGCGAAAGTGTTTTTAACTAAAGTATTAATGGCTTACTAAAGCATTGTGTCTTAAACTTTAAGGGGGGAGCTGGGTAGAAGTGCCTTGCGTGAACTGCTATAGATGATGTTTCTTTATTTGCTCTAAGGGGCTTCGGTTGCACTCAGCTTATATTACTACCAACTCACAAGGATACTGACAATTTCTTTTTCTTTTTTCTTAAAGTTTATTTATTTATTTTGAGAGAGACTGTGCATGAGTAGGGGAGGGGCAGAGAGAGAGGGAGAGAGAGAGAATCCCAGGCAGGCTCCATGCTGTCAGCACAGAGCCTAACTTGGGGCTCCGTCCCACGAATTGTGAGATCGTGACCTGAGCTGAAATCAAGAGTCAGTTGCTCAACCAACTGAACCACCCAGGCGCTCCTCTATTTCTTTGGAGTGTATAACTCTTTTTGACAAAGAGATATATGTGACTCTGAATTCTGTATGAAAGAGCAGCATAGATTTAGGGAAATAATAGAAAATTTAAAAAATTAAAATCCAAATTTTGTTGAAAAGATGTCTAGCTTTATTAAGATGTGCGTTTTCTTTTTTAGAAAGAAACTATAACTAATAAAATATAAATGGATTTTTCTCGAGGGAAGGAGTTGCAAATTCTAAAAATCTTATTTCTGCAGTTAATTTCTTACCTCAAATTATTATTACACACTTGGCCATGGAGGCTTTGCATTCCCATCAATGAGGATTTACTTTCCTTTGAGAATAGCTAACACACTTCACTGCCCCAGTAACCTTCCCACGACATTCTCCTACACAAAATATTGTAGATAAAAAGAGCTTCAACTGAATGAAGCCCATCTGTAGCTCATTCACAACTAAAAATGGGGAGATTAACATGTTCCTTATTCATGAAACAAGGGAAAAGGCAAAACCAGAAACTTGTGTGTTCAGTATAAGGTCCCTTTTCTTATTTTCAATTCCATTTCTTTAAAAAAAATTTTTTTTTTTTTTAGCATTTATTCATTTTTGAGAGACAGAGAGAAACAGAACATGAGTGGGGGAGGAGCAGAGAGAGAGGGAGACACAGAATCCAAAGCAGGCTTCCAGGCTCAGAGCTGTCAGCACAGAGCCCGACACGGGGCTCGAACTCAAGAGCTGTGAGATCATGACCTGAGCCAAAGTCAGACGCTCAACCGACTGAGCCACCCAGGTGCCCCCTCAATTCCATTTGTATAGATAGAACACGTATAATTTCCTTACATATAGCTTTTAAAACAATCCACTATAAATATAAGTTAGCATATTTTTCTCTGTTTGTACTGGTAAGCCTGGAGAAAGACAGTAAAGATGACTTCTAGCTTTTGTATCTGAACAGAGTTTGCAAGACAATTTAGGGAATACGCTTGACGTGCGCCCAGAAATTTTTTCCCTGGCTTGCTAGCCCAGGCGGGGATGCCCACAGTTGGGGCAGAGCCTGGCTCACTGCTCACCAAACTCATTTCTTCTTCTTGGGAAAATAGGAATGTGCACAAGCCAATAAATGGTGGTTGCAACCCCCATGGGGTTATTTAAACTACTTGTAATTAAATAAAATTTAAAAATCAATTCTTTAATTGTACTAGCCAGATTTCCAGTGCTCCAGAGCCACGCATGGCGGGTGTCCACCATTTTGTACGGTGCGGAAGCAGAATATTTGTATCATTGCGGAAACTACTGGGCAATACTGAACTAGATCCCATTTCAGTCTCCTTTCTAGTTATTGAGCTCTAGTCAATGAAATGTGAGAAGTGATGTGTACCTGACCTTCAAAACTCCTAATCGATTTATGCACTGTCTTTCCCCTCTATGGCAAATTCGGTGTCATGTATAGCAAACAGAAGAGCCACAATTATTAAGAGCCTTATTGAGTGACAAAGGTCAATAAGCCCTCACAGATGACCTTGGCTCAGTGTTCAGCAAACATTAGATTAAGGGAATGGTCTTTCACCTCTTATTTCAGATGGCCTCTGAGCAGGTGTCATGTTGAGAGAAACACGGGGTTGGGGGGACAAAGAAAAACAATCAGGAATATTACCTCCAGGAAGAAATTTGCGAATGTTTCTACTCAAAAATAGATGAAAAAGTCTAGTACATTTTTAGAAAACTGTATTGTCAAGAAATGAGCAGTCTGAGCTAAAAACTGAGTTTCAAACACCCTTGAAATTTCCGACTTACACCCGCAGAAAGTTACGTGTCCTCTGTTGGGGTCTTGTCCCAAATCCTAATTTCAGCTGTGACACTGGTGGATAAAGGACCAGGGGGACCCTCCCAGAGGGCAGGCCAGAGCCACAGGAAGCATCAGATGAGTGAGTTCCTTTCCGAAAATAAGAACGAGAGTCTAATCAAGAAACTTCCCCCACTGCGACCACAGGGCCATCTCACACTGCCTGGCTGGCAAGATTCCATCTTTGCGACAGGCCAACCACTGCTGTGCATCTCCCACGTTTTCCCTTTACAAACGGGACTGCCCTTCGCTGCTGTCCTAGCCTAGAGGCACTATTGAATGTTGAATGTTGCACGAGTGCTGGGGAGGAGGGGGATGCAGAGGCAGATAGTTTGCTTTTTAGGTCATAGGTCACCAGATAACAGAGAGTCACTTCCAGAGCCGATTGAAAGGACAAAGAGTTGCCTGGAAATCCTGGACTTTAAGCTGGACTGAGTAATTGCATGGGATTTGTATAGTCTCCCTGCAAAATTCCGGCTTCCTTTAGTCCGATGTCCTCATTTTTATCAGTGGGGAAAATAGAGCACGTGGAGGATGGGTGTAAGACCACACGTCAGACTCAAAAACAGAGTCGAGGCTGCTAGATGAAGAGTCCAGTACCCTTTCTGCAATTCTCTGTGTGGCCTTGTTCTAACCTCACCAACAAAAGTGTCCGGTGTATCTGTATGGTATTGGCACTAAAGAAAGTAACTTACAGACCGATGTGGTATTTTCCAAAAGCATTCATTCAAAAAAATAAAACATCTCCACCTTAAGAGAAATTAATTACAAGTTGATATTTTAAGCATACGGAGAATATTTCATGTCAGTACAAATTACAATCCTTGATCATTTTAAAACCACATGGAAGTGATTTAAGGAAGGTTTAATATCTGATTCTATAGTGTCAGGACCAATTCCTCCATTGGTCCTCTTCCAAGAAATACTTCCTATCATTTAGCTAAATCATCTTAATATTTGTGTTCTATATTTTTTCCCTTCTCTGACAACTTTCTTTGTACACAGTTAGGGTCTGTAGTTAGAGATACTGTTGGTAAACTCATCAGACTCTACTGCTATTCTGTTCTGAAATACAGAAGATAAGAAATGACTCTGTCAATTGACATTTTAGACAAAGATTCATAGAGTGAGAAGTCAGTTAGGAGTCATTTAGTCCATTCCACTCACTCTACAGATAAAGAAATTAGACAGTCACCAATAGAGCCTGCTACATAACCAGGGATCAATAAATGTTTGCTGAAAAATATGAATAAAGCTGCTTTTCACTCCACATCACCTAACCTATTAATAAAAATGTCGCAGGAATGGGACTCCCAAACTGACACTCTTCCTGATGTCATGTCCATCCATGTGATGTATTTGATCCATTAACTATAACAACTATTTTAACATATTTTTACTAGAGAAAGCTAGTCCGTTACTGCTGCTCGCCGTGTCTCATTTTGAATAATCCCTCTCACAATATTGTTCTGGCCCCTAGAATGTATAATTGCAATTCTCTTCTTTCACCGGAGTCTCCTCTGTCTGTTTTGTTGTACTTAGGGGCCAATGGCAGTGTGGCTTCCTCAAGTGGAAAATCAGAATTGGATTTGTTACTCTCCTTCACCAAGTTCTGCATATTCTGTCATTCTTTCATTTTTGTCAGTGTTTTCATCTCTCCTTACCCACCATGGATAACCTGAACCCAGGCCAGAAAAGTCAGGCCCTGTGGACCGTGAGAACTTGCCCTGAGAAATAGATTCTTGTTTATTTACTGGTGGATGGATTCTTCTTGGTATACAGCTCCTAGTTTATATTAGTAACTCGTGTCACGATAATACTCTATGATAATTTTTGTATGTTATCCCTTGAAATGCATTGTCCTAATTAATAATGCATTCTGAAGTTTCTCCCTGTGGAAAAAGATGAATCTTCCTTGTGTTTGGTCATTTCTCATGTGCATTTCTAACTAGCTCCTACTTCATATTGCCTTTCTTTAATTAGGACTTGTATTATTCTCTCTCATCCAAATTAAATTCAGTTTATTTTATTCTCTGTGTTCTAGATCATCAGAGCCATATAAATCATGGAATTCTAAAGCACTTACAGAGTTTAGAATATTAACTGCTCTACTACCAGGGATTCCTTTTATGATTTCCCTATCTCCTGGGGGTTCCAGATTTTGAAAGATTTTTGTCTAAAAACAATCCATTTGTTTTAGCAATCTTTAAACTCTTTTCCATCTTTTACTACCAATGACATATATATCGCTGCTCAGAACTTCTCATCAGCACAAGACAACCAGTGTTCCTGCACCAAGGTGATAAAATTCTTGCCAATGGGGGGGGGTGGGGAGAGGAAACCAACCAAACAATAAAACTTAGTGTTTCCATAACCCCCCACAGTGTTATCTTGAGTGAGTGCAGGTTTTCCATTAGGCTGTTTGAAATGTTGAAAATAGCTCACAGGATACTTCTTTAGATAACCCTTCAAAATCAGGAAACCGTAGGCTGCGATTTACAGGCTTCATCCAATCCTTTCGTTTCTCGAGTAAGCAAACGGAGACCAAAGTCGAACTTCCAGTAAGGGATGGGCCATATCCCAGTTTTCTTTTGATTCAAAATTCCTGTGGTTTCCGGTATGGTACCCTTCCTATCTTCGAGGAGGTATTGAATAAGGCCCCACCATATTTGTATGCCTGCCATCAAGTCCCTGAAAGTCAATATTGATGTATGGAAATTCTGCAAACCCTAGGGTACCAGATATCAGGGTAGCTGTGGCTTACAAGGGTACCAAGTCAGAATACTCTTAGGTAGGCAGTCTCAAAGCACCAGATGACTTTTAGACTCTTTAGAAATATCCTGAAAAAGAATGATTAAGTCGAACTCTGTTAACTTACACTGATTTGAACATTTTCTGCATCTGACCCAGTTCCATCTAATACAACACAATATTCTGAAATGGGATATCATCGGCCTCAGAGGGCCTTTGCCTTGGGCGTCTATCCACTTGTTTGAATAAATACTTATAAAGGGGTCCGTCGCCATCTTGACATACTCATTTAATCCTCTGGACAACCTCATGAGGCAAGTACAATTATTATTTCTACTTTCATATGGGGAAACCGAGTCCTAGAGTAGTTAAGAGCATTGCTGGAAATCACGCAACTGCCTAGTGGCAGAGTTTGTAACGAGCCCAGGCAGTCTGGCCAGATTTCATACTCTCTAGCAGCATACCACAGTGCCTGGCTTCTGGCCGACTAAGTACTCCGTGGTTAGGGGCCGAGGCAAAAATGGGAGACCTCAGCACTGGCTTCGTCTTTGAGTTTAGGCCTTGAGGATTACAGAGGTCACGCCTGGGCAATGACACTGGTACTTGCTGCTTGGGGCCAATGCAATGTAAATGTTATTAGGAGGGCAATTCTGGGATCCTCTACAAGGATCTGAAACCATTGGGGGCACATCGGTACGGTGCATATTTGATAATTATTGTGTTGTTTTACTGATATCAGGGATCTTGATGGGTTTGGGGAGTTGTTCATACATTAGCCGTGGGCAAAGAGCTCGGCTCCCCACCCTTTCTCCTCCAGCAAGGTGTAATTACTATCCACTCATCTTAATTCTTGCCTGTCAATCACTATACATGGGAGGAAGTTTTAAAGTGTTGATCCATCATTTTTCCTATTCATCATGACAAATTGTGAAGAACATATGGCACTATTTTGCCTCCTTTGACAATAAATAACGGAAAAGTAACATTAGCATCCAAATCACTCCAGCACCAGAGTATGCAATCATCAAACTACAAAACACAGAATTCATCTTCCATGATGCAGCAGGACTGCTACGCTTTTGGTAAAATTATCCGTGATTAAAAAGAGGAGAGTTCAAACTGGAATAACCTGCCGAGGGTGGAAGTGTTGACCTCACTTTGGACTTTACTATTTGCAGAGAATTTTTATTTGCATTTGCTTTCCCCGGGCGCCTGCACGGTAGAGGGAAGCCAAATGTATTACTGATGCTTCGGCAGGGAAAGGAATGTATTCCTCTAAGGGTGTTCCTTTAAGTCAGAGTTTGTTACCTCCCTCTCCAGCAGCCTCGGGGGCTGTAGATACATTTGCTCAGACACCATTCCAGCTGCCCAATCTTTAATAACACAACTGGTGGACAATTATTTCACTTACCCCCCCCCCCACCCCCCACTACTGTGTGACATTGATTCCTGTGGCTTTCGGGCTCAAATGCACCAAATTGGAGGAGATTACGGCAGGGTGTAATGTGGTCACAAGGAAGTACATTGTTCGTTCTGTAAAGTGTATGGGGGATGATGGCTTCCTTTTGTTGGGATGTCTGTTTAGCTGCAGAACTAGTCAGGGTAAAGGAGAGGCTAGTTCCCTTGGGCCTGTGTTTCAAGGAAGAAGAAGAAGAAGGAATAATTGAAAAACATTATGTGCAAATGTTCTCTTCTTTCTCTGCTGGTAGGTCTTTCAGGATCTGTTTGTAAATATCAGTCACCTTCTGAAATATTATATAAGTGATTTCTTACAGCTGTCTGTTAATTTATTTAAATACCAAAGGCAGTGCACTTTAAATTTAATAACAGTTGGGGGGCCCATAAGCAAAACATTCTCCATTTTTCTTCTGTTTAAGACCATCATAATTCCATCCGGAGTTCAGTCAATTTAGAGGATAAATTATACCCCTGTAAATTCCAGAAGGGCTCAACGAACCCGTTTGGTCATTATCATCCTGCAACATCTACCAAGCAGCACACGTTTCCCCACTGGGAAAAATGTCCCAACGATATGAAATGAGCGACTAGTAACTACCTGAGTAAGATTCTTCACTTTAGCAGTTTGAAGATTTTTGTATAATTAATGAATAATAATTATTATAATCAAGTTTTGTTTCTTTGAATAATAGCTTACCAAATTAATTAGTAAAAATTTACTCCAGCCTGCAAGCTGTAGAAAATTGTGTACAAATTATGCAAGTCTCTGAACATTTTCATCCATTTTATCATATACACAATTACTTAAAATTGCCTTAATCTTTGTTCTTTATTATCTTGGGAGTTATTTAACTCCCAAAGCTATTTCCCTGGTTAGCAAATGCAAGTCCTGCTCATTAAAAGGCAAAATAATTGTATTTTTCTTTGATAGTATAATTTCGTTTTGATGAATGAACACTTCAGTCATTATCTGGGCCAAGGTTAGTGCGAGAAAAAATACCACAGGAAATTATTCTTTCTGGAATCCTGCTTACCAAGACTCACCGGCAGCTTCCTCTGCTGTGTCTAATGTGTCACTTTGAATTTTAATGGCAAGTAGGAAATGGAGAGAAGAAAGGAAAATTGCCAGATTCTGTAACGATGATAACAACAGTGGGGTCTGGACTTCTAGTTCTCGTGGCTTAACTAGGGGAATGACTTTATAATCCACTTTGCCAAATCATGGGCTGGAAAAAAATTTAGATGGTTGTGGATATCGCTGTGCGGTCAAGAAATAACGGGGAGAATGATTTCAAATTCCGTGTGTATCAAAATCACTAAGGGAGTGGTTTGAGTTGGGATATTTTGGGTTCATTTTAAAAGACCCATCCCATAATAACTTGAGCCATAAGGAACACTGTGGTGTCTCACAGTCTGCAAGGCACAGTGGGCCTTCAGCATCTGGAATGGGAAGATCTCTGGGCATTTCTCTGGTCCTCTGCAATCTATTTCCTCTCTCCGTTTACATGCATTCTCTACTTCTTAGATCCCATGACCCCCTTACCCTCATTCTGCAGAGTTTCCTAGATCATCCCCAATTTTTTCCATGAGTACGTGGTGGGGTTCTGCTGATCTGGACGAAGAACTGTTCTTAAGGATCCGATGCCAGGGTCACTCAGAAAATTTGCGTTGGGAAAAACAAAGGAAGCACACCATCCGATTTGATGAGGGCTAATTTACTGATTCAGAGCTCTCTGGTACAAAGCATGGTGATGTACACAGAGGAAAGCACTGTTTGCTGTTTGTGTTAGGCTAAGAGCCACAATCTTCTGATAGGAGATGAGTACACAAAGTTGTGATTCACTAATCTTGGCAGTGCAATTACCATGTTTTTTTTTTTTGTCATGCTGCTTCGTTGAGCGTAAGGAAGAATTTAAGAGAAGTGCTCTGGTCGAGGAGCATTTCCTCTGGCAATAGGCGTAAAAGTCAAAGTTACCCTTGGCCATTGGTATTGCTCCCGATTTTTATAGCGACAGATGTTCAAAGTAGGCATACTAGGTGTCTATAAATCATGAAGCAGAGAAGTGCATTTTGTTAGCATAATTTAAACAGGTCCTACCGTCATTTTTACCGTTGTGTAAAATTTAGTAATCGGTAGGGTGACCATGCATCTAAACTTCTCTGGGACAGTTCCAGTTTATGCTTATTGTCCTGTTATAATAATTAGTAGCTCCTCAACCAGCTGGAATGATGTATTGCACGACTGTGGGAGTTACCAGAGGAAGCTCCGACTGTAACTCACCAGCACACTTGTCCTAACTTTTAATTACAGTCCATTCATCTCTCCTAGACTGTGCCTCTCACACATGAGAATCTGTAGAGACTTTAATTAGACAAGTCCTTTTCCAATAAAAGAAATTAAAAATGACTCTAATTAATTGAAGGAAGGGACGTATTTCTCTGGCATAAATAATCTTTACCATTGGCGTCCCGAAAATAGAAAATCACTGGTCTCGACCAGACTTGAAAAAGGGGTCTCCAACTTGGTTTTTAACCCTGCAGACATTCCTTAATAGGTGGACCCCCAGAACTGTTGAGGTCAATTGTATTCTTCTGGCTAATAATGTTAAGGTACACATCAAGAAACAAGGAAAGAAAGACCGTATGATGTATTATCAGCGGGCAGGGAGTAAACTCTCTCTCTTTAGAGTTCAAAGTAAAGGGTGAAGAGCCATTTTCAGCAATCTTTTGAACCATTTGTCTGGGAGGGATGATATAAGAAGGTTCTTTGAAGTTTGCTTTCAACCTTATAATTGTATGTCACATACTTTCAATGTGGATCAATGTTGAAAAACTTTCTCTGACAGTGACTGATGGTTTTTTCCTCAGAGATCTCCTCGACAGAAAATATGGAACATTCCTCGGAACTCCTTGTGCTTTAGCAAAAGATCTCCAAAAGGTCTTCCTTGGTGTCATCAGAAATCTCTGTGTCTTAACAGAAGACCATGGGGGAGGGGAAGGGGGAAAAAACGTTACAGAGAAGGAAGGAGGCAAACCATAAGAGACTCTTAAAAACTGAGAATACATTGAGGGTTGATGGGGGGGGGTGGGAGGGAGGGGAAAGGGGGTGATGGGCATTGAGGAGGGCACCTGTTGGGATGAGCACTGGGTGTTGTATGGAAACCAGTTTCACGATAAATTTCATATAGATATATATATAGATATATAGATATATATGTATTTCATATATATATACACATTTCATATATATATACATTTCATATATATGTATACACACATACACATAAATAAATTTCATATATATATTCACAATAGATTTAATATATATATTTCATATATATATGTTTCATATATATATGTATATGAAATCTGTGTCTCTAGGTCAATTTTATGATTTACACATGAAGGTAAAGACCAAAAATGTTTCATTGCTTTTCTGTTTGAAATCTTTTATACTTGGATGTCAATTATTATTTATTCCTTAGCCTTTTCTTTTCAAGGCTGAGCTCTAAAAACCCCTTTATTTTCTCCCATAGTTTTTCTTGGTAAGACCAGATGTCCCTTGGACCCTGTTTTCTCTTGAGGAGTCACTGCTTAAGCTGGGCACAATATTAGAATTAGTGATTAAAAATGTTTCCCAAGTCTTTAGTTCATGGAAGGCCCTCAATGCCTACAATTCATTCTTGAACGAATGAATGTTAAGACTTTATAAGTGTTTGTCCTAAGGTAAGCATTATATGATTATGTACAGTAATTTATGTCTTAGTAAAATGTTGAATTCCTTTTTCCATGACGACAGTGCTGGCTGACAGTTAGCTCATGGTTAAATTAGGCCACATACAGCTTTTCCCACTCGTTCTTCCTTCCTGAACTTAAAGTTTGCCAGTTTCAAGAAAAACATAAACTTATTCTGACATCATCCCTGTAATGGGCAAATTATGCTTCCGTGCACAAAATGTAATTAACCTATGTTGTGAGTTTAATAGACTCCATTTATACCATAGCTCTCCCTTATTCAGTCTACAAATGACTCAAAGGAGAAGCAAATGTCTGCTGAGTGAATAAATGGATGAAAGAAATATCTAACAACATTTGGAGTTGCTCCGTGGAGAGAAATTATACATGGGATGCGGAGCTAAATAAAAATGCCTTTCTACAGATTCCACATCATTCTGGAGGAAGAGTGGCCATACCCGGTAGACTTTTCACTTCGGAAGGGTAGAAAGGAGGTGTAGGGGAAGGGAAGCTGAATGACAGCTATTGTTTTCATGTTGCTGTCCACATAAGTCTCCGACTACTCAGAGTGCCTCCATTACCTAAGGATTACCGTCCTCATTTTATTTTATTTATTTATTTAATGTTTATTTATTTTTGAGAGAGAGAGAGCATGCAAGCAGGGGAGGGGCAGAGAGAGAGAGGGGGAAAGAGGCATCTGAAGCGGGGTCCACCCTGACAGCAGTGAGCCTGATGCAGGACTCAAACTCATGAATGGTGAGATCGTGACCTGAGCCGAAGTCGGACGCTTACCTGGCTGAGCCATCCAGGCACCCTGTTCTCATTTTATAGGTGAGCAAACAGAGGATTCGGAAGTGAATTAGACCCCCAAGCAGGTAAGGCTCTATATGAAGCTTAAGTTCTCTAACCACGCCCGGCTCAGAGAGCCCACAGTTGTCATAAAAGCAGAAGCACTTTGCTTCGTGACTTAGGTTTGAACTATGGACAAAAGCCCCTGGGACCAATAATGCACTGACAGAACAAAAACTTAAAGGGCGTGATTAAGGAAGGAAGGGCAGGAATCAAGGCAGAAATGGTTTTTTGACAGACATTTCTCAATTTTCCACGCTAATGGAAGCCAGTCGTGGTGCATGAAATCCAAACAATACATTATCATGGTGCATAAATAATATGGGTTTAATTTAGGACTCTTTGATATCATAATCGAATATAGATTTTTTCCTAGGAGAACAGGAAGTGTCAATACCCTAAATAAGATGATGAAGGCAGCTTATAAATAAGTAACTCAGAAAAAGCTTCCCAGACAATTCCACCTGCCAGAGTCTTTTCTCTGGGTCCCATATGTAAGGAGAAGAACACGTCAGTCTGAACTGGACGAGTAACCTGACTCTAAAGTCATATATTTTCATCTGTATTTGTCAGTTGTGTCTTCTGTGGCTTGAGCTATAGATGGAAAAGTTTTAGATGATTTCCTGCTGAGCAGCAAAAAGTGTGGGGCAGTAAAACTACACGACAAAAATGAATTTGTTGGACAAACAGATGATGATCGTTATGGCAGCAGAAACTTGGAAAAGAAGCTCTGAGTGCGTCAGCTACTCATTCACCAAATACAGTGTGCTCTGAGTTGAGAAAAACAGTGCAAGGCGAAAATCCTTTTGGACCTCTGATCATTGTCCTCCAAAAACTTAAATAAAAATTAGACAGCCGTTTGGATCAGCCTGTAAATGAGTGCTAAAGAGAGGAAGAGCTGAACACGAAAGAGGATGGAGCCAGAAGCGGACTCTCAGGCAGATGGAACCTCTCCAGACATTCACCGCTGGGGAGGGACGCTTGAGGCACACCTCACTCATTTGCAAAGAGCAGAACTGCTTATTAGAGGCCAGGGATCCACTCGAGCCTGTAGGCTTGTTTTCTTTGGCTCATCCAGCTTTGAAACATTTTTAATGTAGCTAGAAATATTTAAAACTTGGGAAATTTTACATCACATTTCCGGAGTTTTGGCTTCTCTTGAAAATCTGTAAGACCTGGTCACTCTGGCTCTTCATTTCCTCATGGGCTGGAGCTGTGGCATCCGACCTTGTCATCCTGGCACGGAAACAAGGGAGAAGCAGGCAGAATGACAGGCAGAAAGGCAATTAGCCAGGGGCCTTCAGATAAATCTAAGACAGAGGGTTCCCAGGGAGAAAACTTTGAAGAGACAAGTTGGGACCAAACTGAGGGCATGTTGAAGGTCGGGATAAGCAATTTGGACTTCGTCTGATAGCTTCCTAATGCCACACTCTCAAAGAACATTTTTATTTTGTGACTTGCACGGAGGTGTCCTGGGGTTAAACCAAATAATGCCGGACTTTCAATTTGTTAAAAATCGAATTAACGAGTAGAGATCTCCGCCCCCTCCCCCGAAAAATCTTTCTGCAGTTTTTCCATCCAAAATATTTTCTTTAAGTATTTCGTGCCCTCTGCTACGTCAACCTATGAAAAGAGAGCAAAGGATTATTTACCCCGAATGTTGAACTAGCTCATTGGGTTTAGTGTCATGGCTTTTTCTTTCTTGAGAACTTGTCCTCACAGTTTCCATGTTGCATTACATGGTCACATAGTCTGCTGCAAATGTTACTCAAGTTTGAATGATTAGTTCATGTTTTTTGGTAAAGAGCGTGCTGTTTCCCCGAGGAGAAGGGGGAGGAGTTAAGATTCTGAGCCCCTGCTGGATGCCAGGTGTTGTGCTAAATACGTCACCTGTAATATCTCATTGTACCCTTTCAATAAACGCTGCAGATTTGCGAAGCCAAAGGCTCAGAGAGTACATGTGTCCTTGCGAAGTGGAGAGGCGGAATTTAACCCCACATCTATCTGGGGCCAGAGTCCTTATTGTCTTCGTTCATGACATTCCTGGAGCAGCATGACTCCCAGGTACTGTTCCACTTTAATAAGTTTGAGAATCATGACTGCAGGCAATTGGGAGCCATTGACTATTTTGTTCTTTTTTATTATAGTTTTTAATAAGCCAGTGTCCTGTATTTTAAAAGGGTGGATTTGGTATTGCAGTGGAGGATTTTAACAGAGGAGAGCAGCTGAAGCAAGGATACTGACACTGGAGGATAAATGGTGTCCAAAGGCAATGCAATGCTTTTGAGCCCTCTCTCCCTATCTGGGGCACGTATTTGCCTAGAAATGAATAAATACAGAAGCAAAACTTGGGAACAGTTTTATATATTCCATGCACGACAAATATAAAGCTAGTAACTCAGTATGAAATTGGAATAAAAACATTCTCTGGCATCTTTTGGCACCCCCATCAATTGATGCCTAGGGGATCTGTCCACTTCTCTCAATACCGTCTTTCGTTCACCTCTGAGCAGACAGGCCAATTAGGAGATGATTATAATGTATTAGAACCATAGGATAATGATCTGACTTAGGAAGGACTCTAGCAGTGATTTAACAATATAAGTAAAAGGATGGGAGGGTGCTAAACTGAATAATGACCCCTCAAATATGTCCAAGTTCTAATCTTTGGACCCTGTGAAGGTTACCTTATGTGACAAAAGGGGCATTACAGATGCGATTAAGTTAAGGGTCTTGAGATGAAAAAGAGTATCCTGGATCATCCAGGTAGATCCAGTGTAATCACAATGGTCCTTATATGAGGAAGATGTGAGGAGTCAGAGGAGAAGGTAATATGACAATGGAGACAGAGATTGGAATATGGAGGAAGGAACCACAAACCGAGGAATACAGATTGCCCCAAGAAGAAAAAAAAAAGAAAACGGATTCTCCCTTCAGAGTCTCCAGAAGGAAGTCATCCCTCTGGCACCTTCACTTTAGCCCAGGGAGACTGATGGCAGGTTTCTGAACTGTCAGAATTGTCAAAGGATAAATTTGTGTTGCTTTAGGCCACTAAATTAATGGTGATTTGTTATAGCAGCAACAGGAAACTAATACAGGGAGTGATATTTTTCAATGAAGATAAATGAGGAGGAAGAAAAAGATTTGTGAATGATCATCTTTGAGTGGTGAAGAGATGGTCAAGGATGATTTCAACATTTCAATATGTCGGCTCTGAGGAACATGCCCTACTAGCCAGCAATTGCACTCCAGGATAGGGGTGCAGCCACAGAGGGATGTGTACATGGAGGGGGTGTGCAAAATTCCTGGTATTGTCCTTCATCTTAAGCTGTGTGGCAGTTACATGAATATTGGCCATATATATGCAGGGGGCACCTACGTGGCTCAGTCAGTTAAGCATCTGACTCAGTACTAGCTCATGTATCTTGCGGTTGTGAGATCAAGGCCTGCTTGAGGTTCTCTCCCTCTCCCTCTGCTCCTCTCCTGCTCTCATGCACTCTCTCTCTCTCTCTCTCTGACCTCTCACTTTCAAAATAAATACATAAACAGTTTTTAAAAATCAAGTTTGGATGATGGAGAGAATGATGTTGCCAATAAGAGAAACATAGAACTTTCTCTGGGGGAAAATTGGGAGATAGCCATCTAACAGCTTGAAGCACATGTTATTCATCAAATATGGAATACTTAGTAATCTCATTTATAGTGGAGATTTGATCATCCCTAGGAGTTTTGTGTGGAGGACAGTTAGAGATAATGGTTTTATGTACTTACTATGTGCCAAACACTAGGCTACATACCTGCCCAGCATTTTTTCATCTTACAATCTAGAGAAGTATATTGACAGAGGACCCAACAAAGCCACTAGAAGGCAGGGCACAGAAGCAGCCAACTTGGGTTCAAAGCTCTCTCTTCCACAAGCTAGGTAAGGCTGGGACCTCAGACAGGGTACCTAATGTCTCTGGATCCCTGTTTCTTCATCTAAGAAATGGGAATAGAAATAGTCTGACTATTATAGTAACTACTAGTTACTATAATACTACTTAGTATAACAACTCTATAGAGTTGTTACAAGTAATTAATTAATTAACTCATTCAAAGCGCTTTGAATCCCGCACATTGTACAAATCGATTCATGATAATTACTATTATTAATAGTTGGAAAACCTGAGACTTAGATAATTAACTGAACCGAGGTGATACAGCTAAGAAAGAGTCAGTAGAACAGGCAGGTTGTGTGAACTGAGGAAGGTTGTGTGAACTCAGGCAGGTTGTGTGAACTCAGGCAGGTTGTGTGAACACCAGTGGATAGAACTAATTCGATTCAATAAGCAGTAAATTCTGTGTGAACAAATCAGTCAAATCAGGATTTTTTTAAACCCCTCTTGGGCTAAAATTATTCTTCTGGTTTGTTGACGTTAAAAATCTTTTTCTTTTTCTAAATGGTTGGGTTTGATCAATTAGAGAGAATCGTATCTTCTTGATTCTTTCAGAAGACTAGAATGATCCATAATTTGCTAAAAAATACAGCTGGGGCACTTCATTATTGCTAAATTACTTTCATTGCATTCCTCAACTGTTGAGGGAGGGATTGAGGGATCCTTAAATGCTTTTCTAAGGGACAAGAAAAAAGCTATGAGTTTATGCTATTTTGGCCTCTTCTTTACGACCCAGTTACAGTTACAAATAATATTGGGACCAAATGTTATTATTATTAAAAATAATATGTACTCCTGGGTTTCATCTGCTTTTTCCATACAGCATGAGGTACCAGCCAACGCCAAAATTAGCAGACCACATAGTATGTGCAAAATTTTTTTTTCAATCTTATTAATTTTCTAATAATTAAGACTGACATTAAAGGCTTAGTTAATAGTATAGTTTAAAATTTCAGATCGCTATGGGAATTTTAATTGAACCAGATTATGTTTCAGTAAAACTAGCTTTTCTATTTGGAAAAAAGTGACTCGAGTCCCAACTCACCGAGCCACTTTCCAGTTTGTAAAAATTTTCACTTATTTGAAGTAGATTCATATTGGAGGAATCCAGATACCATTTTAAACTCTCTTCAAATAACACAAATTAAATTATGTTTTTTCTTTAACAGATCAAAACAGCTTTTTGTCTTTCCCTTCCTATCATTCCTAACACCCACACACAAATATGCATATCAAACAAAGTGGTTAACTAGCTGTTGGCTGTTGTAGACTTGAGAAATAATATAGAGCCTGTAAGTTGAAATGAAAAATCATAGCTCTAAAGGTACTTTTTCCCACTGCGTCTTCAATCAACCGTAATTTGACAACTTTTTCTTGTTATGGTAGCTTCCAAGGCAATATAGTATCAGGTTTTTTTCATTCTTTAAAGCTCTCCAGATGATTTTTACCAAGTTGAGTTTGTGATTGGCAGCTTATAGAACACCCAAGGATTTACCACTGGAATGAGTCAAGCCCTCACCTTCTTGCCTCTGGTACCATAATGTGAAATTGATTCCGTAGCCTCTGCCCGTATCCTTATACACCTAATTTCCACTGGGTCGGATGTTGTTTCAACCTCAGGAACCAGCTGCCCTGAAGAAGGGGGAAACCAAAATAATAGCTCTTGATTTGGAGTTCGGAGGATTTTTGGATTCCTTTATATGTGAGAAACATTAGGGTAGTCTTGTGCTATTAAGAGAATCATCAGACATCATTGAGAACTAAAACAGTTCAGCAGGAGGGTGGAGGGCAGAGGGAGGACGAATGTGCTTTTATTCAGGAGTTTCATTTTGCTGCCAGTGTGTGGAACTTTCTAAGGATGCTTTATTTGCTCCCGCTTACACCACTGTCTCTCATCGGGGAGGGTATTGTACATACTCTTCATTAAGAGAAGTGACAGTGAAGAGTTTTTTATTGCTAAGGGAATGCTTCTTAAATGTAAGCGCTGAGTTTTCAATCGCTGATTATTGAAAGCAATGATAAGTTGAAGACTTTAATGTTTTTATTTAGCACTGTAGTAATGGAACCAGTGTTGTGGTTCCTCTTTCTCTTGAGCACCCCCCCACACCCAAAAAAAAGTCCCAAAGAACTTTGCTAACAAGCGTAAAACACACTGACATTTCAGATGAAGGGAGACATATTACAATATGGCTTATTTGTGCTGAGCACAATAGTTGCTAGTAAAGTCAGTAATATGACTATCTAAAGAGATGTCCTATGTGAAATCTTTATTTCCATTTCTTTCCCATAATCCATCTGTCTCCCTGTTTCACCTTTTTTATACCTGCCTGTGTTGAGGCCGGTGGCATTTCTCCATAGCATCTACGTATCTGTGCAGGCATTTGCTCTGGACTATCTTTTGATGGCTGTTTGTATGGCAAGCAGTCCGAGAAGTTAGAGATAATGTCTTGCTCTGGGTCAGAGGGCAGATTTGTTTCAGGACTAGTGTAATTAAATCATGCCTCCCTCTGTAGCAAAGGTTGAGTAGGTTTGCTCATACATTCTATTTATGAGATTGGGGGTTTCCTAATCTTAGGGCTTCTCAGATGCGCTGTATGCACAGCATATACTTGAGGCTATCTCATTGTTTCTCCAAAACTTGGGGGACAAGGAGAACCAATGTCAACATGAAGCTCACGCTGCCTGTATGCTGAGAATGATAATGACCTTCATCTTTGACCTGGGCATCCCATATCTCCTGCTGGCATCTGTGAAACTATGGAAGCCCAACTTGTTAGCTTGAAAACAGGGTAAAATTACAGATCCTTCTCTAGTTTATTCTCTTTGTTCTCATTATATGTTATTCCTCCTTCCCTGATTTTGGAATGGAGGTCCCTAACGCTTTTCTCTGACCCAAGGTACGAGGACAATCTCTCGCTTGTGTTAATTCATCAATGGGGGGAATCCTTTTACAAAGTATACATATATCAAATCATCACATTTACACTTTGAGTTATTTGTCAATATCTCAATAAAGCTGGGGGAAAAGAGGACTGAAGACACTGGTAGGGCACTTAGAATGGAGGGCGACACCTGCAGGACAGTGGTGGTATCAGTGGAGAGCCTTGTACCTGTAGGACCAGATGAAACCGGCTGAAAAATCTCTCAAAAAGCCAGGGCAGTGGAGGAACCCACCCACCCTCCCCCGTTACAGTATATTATGGTGATTGTCTCTTATACACAAACTGTTGAAATGCTGTAACGCAATAACGAGAATTTAGTTTAAAAAAATTTCTTGGTCATAGAAGCAAAAACAATAATATTTGTTACTCACTTTGGAGGTTTGGGGACAGGGAAGGAGCTCTCACTCTCGAACCATGCGGCTATTGCATGTTATTCCTTTATCATTGGCATCACCTAGCAACTTGTTAGAAATGCGTAATCTGGGCCCCAGCCTATAGTTACTGAAGCCCACTCTGTTTTAACCGCATGCTTTCCCAGGTGATTCACATGAAAATCAAAGTCTGAAGGAGGAGTTCTGGAGGAGTTGGTCTGCCCATAGTTTGGCTAATCCAATATCCATTCCTAGTCCTCTTATGCCTTGCCCCTGGTGAAACCGAGGCTTAGTAAATGAGAATGTACGAAACTCTGAACTGAAGGATCCAGAAAATTATAAAATGGCAAGCAATCAGGGCCCCAGACCAAAGGAACAAAACATACCCTTCCCAGAGAACAGGCCAGAAGCAGCAGAAAAACTGCCCGATGGTAAATTTGTGACTCTGTGGGGTCTGTGACTCAGCTGTACCTTTGAGACTCAACTAATCTAGAAGCTCAACTAAAAGTTCAAGCCCAGTTTGGACTCGGAGGCATTTTTTTTGGTTTTGGTTTTTAAAACCCCATACAAGCTCCTTTCTCCAAAACCCCATTCCACAGGGCTTAATGCATCTCAGCTAGATCATGTCTTTTTCTGCCTTGCCTTGCAGGAAACTCTGCTTAAACTTTACCATGTCTGAAAGTCTTTATTTTTCCTCCATCACCTGCTTATGCTCTAAAGACTGGAATAGGTCAAACGCCCACTTATCCAGCCTCTTTTGAGTCTTTGGGATGGCCACATTACACAGTTATGACCGAGAAGACACAAGTACACTCTGCTGGTGCTGCCTCTTCACAGCCATGTTTCTTCTGGACTAGAATGCAAGCTTCCTGGCTGGAGCATGAGCAGCCATCTTGTGACCAAGAAGCGATACTCGTGAAATAAATGTGAAGAGATCTGCAGAAGCATTTCAAAAAATAACCTACCTATGGTCTTTTTTGTTAGAGGAAGAGAAATTCCCATCTTTTAAACCAAGTCACCAGTAACTCTACTTGTCATGGCTAAATGCAATTCTAATTGATAGAGCCAGCATAACAAGTAGCTAGGAGCACAGGTCCTAGAGTGAAAGAATAATGACATTTCAACTCCTGATTTCAGCACTCAGCAACTGTATGATTCAGCCTCAACTTCCTCACCAATAAAGTTGAAATAATAGTAGTATTTGTCTCACAGGGTTGTGGTGTGTTTAAATAAGGCAAGATATATAAATCTCTTACTATTGACTGGCATAGAGAAAATGCCCCCAAATATTATCAGTACTGTAATTATTACACTTGATAATAATAACACTTGTGATATGCCTACCATTTGCTAGGTGCCATTGTAAACAGCTGAGAACACTAATCCAAGTCCTAATGGGTATGTGTTTATCCATTTTACTTTATTAAAAAATATTTGAGTACGGTTGACACACAACGTTCCATTAATTTTCCGTGTACAACATAGTGATTCAACCGTGCTATGTGCTATGCTCTGCTAACTAACCACAAGTGTAGCTATCATCGGTCGCCATACAATGCTACTACAATACCATTGACTGTATTCCCTGTGCCGTGCCTTTCATTCCCATGACTTATTTATTCTATCATCGGAAGCCCGTGTCTCCCACTACCCTTTACCCATTTGGTCCCTTCCCCATTCCCCTCCTCTCTGGGAACCATCAGTTTGTCCTCTGTACTTATAGGTCTGATTTTGTTTTCTGTTTTTCATTTGTTTCATTTTTTGGATTCCGCACATGAATGAAATCATACGGTATTTGTCTTTCTCCGTGTGACTTACCTCTAGATCCATCCGTGTTGTCACAAATGGCATGATTTCGTCCTTGGCTGTGGCTGCATAATATTTTGTGTATATTACATCTGTCTTATGTGTTTGTCTGTCAATGGACACTTAGGTAGCTTCCGTATCTTGGCTACTGTAATTAATGCTGTAATAAACATAGGTGTGTATCTTTCCAAATTAGTGTTTTAATTTTCATTGGGTAAATACCCAGTAGTGTGGTGACTAGATCGTATGTCATTTCTGTTTTTAATTTTTGAGGAACCTCCATACTGTTTTCCACAGCGGCTGAACCAATTGACATCCTGCCACAAGGGTTCCTTTCTCTCTCCACCCTCTCCGACTCTTGTGCTTCTTGTGTTCTCTACTTTAGCCATTCTGACAGGTGTGAGGTGGTATCTCATTGTGGTTTTGACTTGTATCTCCCTGTCGACGAGTGATGCTGAGCATCTTTTCATGTGTCTGTCGGCCATGCGGATGTCTTTGTGTTTATCCATTTTAAACGAGTGAATTCGGACATTTCTGTTCTGGGTGTGCTAGGTTATGCACAGGTCAGTGTTCTGCCTCAGGACTTCATTTAGTCAGGGACTGAGTCTTCACGTATAACCAACGTGACCTGCACTTTCAGAAGGTCGCTGTACAAGGGCTCTCATTTGGTGAACTGGAAATTTTCCAGAAATGTAAAGCTGCTGTGTGTGATCAGTTTGGGCCCAGGATCAGGTCGGTTGCACAGAGGGTGGCCACGGACGATTGGTCTGCAGTGGGAAAAATAAAATCCTAAAGTATTTCTGAAACTTCAGTGGAACATGGAAGTTATTCCAGATGAAATCCTTTATTTTCTAATTTCCTCTTTCTCTGTGAGGGGGATGAAGGGCTAGCTGGTCACTGTCCTTTGTCTGTGACTCATATTTATGGGCCTTTAATAATCACTGTGGTTTTTCCCTGGGGTGATTTCAAAGTCTCCTGTTTTTTCTCTGCCTGAGAGCTCATCATGGAGCATTCGGTCTTCCGGAAGCCTGGGATTCTTTTCTCTAGGCTCTTCCCAGGCTTCACACATTCTCATCCTTCAAGGCTTAGCTTCAAGTTTACACCAAATTCCCCAGAGAAGCCATCTCGGCTTCTTTTCTGACAGACCCCCAGTCATTTAGGACCCCACAGGCTCTGCGCCCACAACTGCCGAGAGAGAGGGTCAAGCTCACCTAAGTGCTCACGCTGTGTCTGTTACGATCAAAGACTTGGGTGGCAGAACACAGGTCCCAGGCTGGCACCCCGTCAGCAAGGGAATCTCAGAGAATCCATTCATTCCTACTTTAGAGAGCAGAATTCATAATGCGTGCTAGTCTGTCAGAGAAGGGGCACCTCAAAATGTTTAGGAACTATGCACGCGATAATTATCCTCTCTAGATGGGTACAAAAAGGAGGGTGACCATTTCCAACAGAGCAACTAGCACGTGTAAAGTTTCAAATGACACAGTGTCTGAGGGATCGTGTAGCGAGCTCCCTGACTGAACCCGTGTTGATGAAGGCAAAGTCATGAGGATAAATCTAGGCCGGATGACAAAAAATCTTGAATGATAATATTAACTGGATGCATGACTTCACACTTCACTTCTGAAATTTTAGGAGACCTTGCTAATAGAAGCAGGAAAAAAGAGTAATGGAAAACCTCTAAGACGCCTTCTCCATGCATGAGAGTTGACGTCATTCTGTGTGGGGGGCAGACAGACTTCCTTTAGCGTGGAGAGACACGTCCGCTACCCTGGGATAGTGAGTTTGAGTTTCGTCCTGTAGGTGATAGTCAATCTGTGAAAGGATTTGACCGGAGAAATGGCACCATTCACGACATGCTCCCTAAGATGAAACCCGGGAGACCGAGGACGCGTAAAAGTGCTTTAGGAGTTCCTCTGGCATATCTGTGTTTATGAAAAGCGTGTCGCAGTACAAGTTCTGGCAATCCTCTCCTGGTCAGTCCATCAGTTCACAGTGTTAATGATAAAGGAGTCGTTTCATTTATGCCAGAATGAAAGTCCTATGATTAAATCAGTGTAAAGAAACCTCGTCATGGTAGGGATCAAATGAGCGTGGAGTCTGACCCAAGAGCCAGGCTTCGTGTTTTTGGAAATGTGGCACCAAAGGACAGTCAGTGAAAGTTAAGAGTTAGTTTGTTCCTCTGGTCTAAACTTTCCCTGTTTAGTGTTTTGGGTCATGTTCTGTGAGGACTGATGGCGTTTTCTCCAAACTGTGTCAACATTCAGAGTTACCCTCCTGTTTGTTTGTCTCTGCCCTCACCATGGAGGAATGGAAAAGGCAGGGAACGGAGCAACAGAACAGAGTGATGAGATGCCAGGTCTGGTCCCCAATCCTGGCTTGACCTTCAACAATCTGTTTAATCCCTGTGGGCCTCGGTTTCCTCAGTAAAATCATCAACAAAACAACAATAGAAGCATCCTCACGAATCTGTGCCTGTGTCGGGCCCTGCCTAAGCACGTGTAAGGCACGGAGCTCAGGGCCAAATGCACAGAGGCACTCAACAGTGTTCCCATTATTTTGTTATGGGGCAAAGAGCAAAAGGAAAGCTCCACCCTAATTCCACCTTTCTGTTTTTTCACCTCAACTCTTGTCCGTAAAAATATTATTTCGGATTATGGCTGTCGGCTGCCGTATCGTCTCAACTGCCAGGAAAGACATGGATTTTATTAATGTCCCTTATTTTTATATTTCCTCTTTTTGAAACTGTTTTACAAACCACATACTGTACATCACTCAAAGGAGGTGAGACTCTAATAAGACAGGAGAGTACACCAACTCTTAACCATTACTCTTGTTGGACTTGCATGTAGTATCTCTCGGAGCCCAGGAAGCCAGGGTTTCTGGATGCGAAAGGGAAGGAAACTGTATTTCCTCTTCCATTCTATCTTAGGTTTATATAGGAAGGGCAAAGATCCCTGGCCACAAAATACCTTCCTGCCTGTCTACCCAACTTTATTGGCCTTCTCATGGTACAACGGTAAAATTCTAGGCTGCGGCTCGTGGAGAGGATGTTAAAATGCAAGGACGATCTTCTCTACGTGGAATACTCTATGGTGAATTCTAAAAACTCTGGACGATTTGTAGACTGAGATGGAAAATTCACAGTTAATGCAACAGGAAGTAAACTCCCAAAGGTACAAATGTAACTGTCACTCCTAATTTATTGAAATGCTGTAAAGGATATTGAGTATCACCCACTGCCTTTAAAACAAAGCATCAAGAACCAAACCTCATGAAGATGTAGTTGTTGAGCAGTTGGCTAAGTTCCCTCACTAGCTAAGTGGGTGCTTTCTTTAAATGTGTGCTTCAGAAATTTTATATACTTACTGACGTCTGAGATCATATGTAAGTGATCTGTACTGTAAATGCCAAGAAGGTGATATAATGATGGTCATTCTGAGAGAAGAAGACAAAGGGTTAAATGTAACAGAAGAAAAGTAGCCAAACCAGCTTGGACAAACAAAAAGAGGATATGGATATTAACTAATATATTTTCTCAACGATGTCTAATTAAAAATGTCCTCAATTTTGTAGTGAGAAAGAATTGAGCGTGACAGACAAAGCAGCTCTCTTTCTCTCTGTAAATATACTTGCCCACACCTACTCTACATATAGAGTGTGTGTTTTTGTGTGTATGCATGAACGTATATGAATATATTTACATATCCATGCTTAAATTGGCTGCTACCCCAAAGATATGTTGTTCTTACTTTACAGAATATGTTTAAGTGGTGTCATTTTATTATCCCTATAAAGACAAAAGTCAAGGGACTCCATTAGGTATTGCTAGTATTATTCAAGTCTAGTCCCCAGTTGATAATTAGAGCAAAAATCCTTGTTACTAGATGCTCTGAGCAGGTAAACAACACCTCTTTATGAACCTATTCTTGTTTGAAACTCTCGAAATCTACTTCCCTACGAGCGCATGCTGTCTTTCTGTGTACAATCATGTCTATCCATACTGGAGAGAAGCCATGGGATTATGAGGTAGGTTATATCCAATTTATGTTTGCCTGTTCATGACACCTTTCACAGGAATATGTTGGGTATAATTCATGAGTTGAGCAATGATTGTTGATGGCTAGCCAAGAAGTTCCCATTTGAAATGATAAGAGACACTAGTTCTTTTACATAAAACACGCATAAGATACTGAAAGTTTTGAGCAGTAACAGTTTTCAGTCATTGCCAACATTATCACATTCACAATAGCAGCCAGATCATAATTGCTTTTAGTCTCCAATGAGACTAGCCTTTCTAGAGAAAAGACTGCCATGTTGAATTTTGATCTGGGAGACAGAGAGAAAGGCACACCAGGTCATGGAAAACCATGAGTGGGTGGAATGGAGACATTTTCATAGAGACTGCATTACCTGTAAGACTAGGACCTCAGTAGAAGGTTTTGCATCGTGATGATTGTGAAGCATTTGGCATCAAAACCATTGAGTTAGGCTCCTGGGCTCTTGAGTGCCTCCATTTTCATCCAGAGTCACCTGGCATTTCAATTTTCTGCCCTGGCGGTTGTGAAGGAGTTGGTGGAAGCTTCCTGTATCAGGGAAGAAGGGAACCAGGCTTTTTTTTTTAAAAAAAAATTGCTCATTTGTGATCATACTTTATGCCTAATTAGAACAGGGAAGAGACAACCAATCCTGGTTAACACAGATTAACACACACAAGAAAGCAGGCTTTAGTCATTGCCAAAACTATCAGAGTAAGACTGCTGACTACATCAAAATGACGTTTTGTGGAATATGGTCCAGAAAAATAGTCTAGGAAAGCAACTATAGGAATCCTACGCAATAACCAACACTTTCCCCAGTCCCAGCCTTAGAGATTTAGAACCTACAGGAGCAGGGGTACCCGGGTGGCTCAGTTGGTTAATTGTTCGACTTGGTTCCGGCTCAGGTCATGATCTCTCGGTTCATGGGTTGGAGCCCTACATTGGACTCTTCACTGATGGCATGGAGCCAGCCTGGGATTCTCTCTCTCTGTCTGTCTCTCTCTCTGTCCCTCCTCTTCTCTCTCTCTCTCTCAAAACAACTTTTAAATTTTTTTTTTTTAACGTTTATTTATTTTTGAGACAGAGAGAGACAGAGCATGAATGGGGGAGGGTCAGAGAGAGGGAGACACAGAATCTGAAACAGGCTCCGGGCTCTGAGCTGTCAGCACAGTGGCCCGATGCGGGGCTCGAACTCACGGACCGCGAGATCGTGACCTGAGCCGAAGTCGGCGCTCAACCTACTGAGCCACCCAGGTGCCCCACAAAACAACTTTTAAAAACAAAACAAAAAACCCTACAGAAGGGGTGCCTGGGTGGCTCAGTTGGTTAAACGTCTGACTGTTGGTTTCGGCTCAGGTCATGATCTCATGATTCATGAGTTCAAGCCCTGCAACAGGCTCTGTGCTGACAGTGCAAGGCCTGCTTGGGATTCTCTGTCTTCCTTTCTTTCTGCCCCACCCCTGCTCATGCTCTCTATGTCTCAAAAATAAACAAATAAACATTTAAACAAAACAAAACCCTACAGAAGCATATTAAGAATCTGAGATACCCTCTGGTAATAAAACCTGTTTAACTTTGTTGAAATAAACATTTCCAACAATTGTCTGACAACAAAATCCTTTCTATGTAATGCCTATTAACATCCTTCATGCTAGTTTTCTGGGATCTGTATTTTGGGAAAGATTGTTCTGGTCAAAACAACTAACAGCAACAAAATTAGAAAGAAAGCTTGCAAAACTGGACAAACCAAAAGCCTTACTGTATATTTCCCTTAGATTTTGAGACACTCCATATTTTATGAAGTTGTATATTCTGCAAAATTCTTTAATTTTGCTGTAATAATGATTTTTTAGATCGCATTTCCAAAGGGATAAAATTTGCCCAATTTGAAAGTCTTCTGTTTTTTATTGTTATTTTTTTGTGGGGGGGGGAGGGCTTTAAGTTTGAAATAGATTGAGAATATTAGAATTATAGGAAGATATTTAAAAGTTATATTTATTGGACTCTCAATTGAGTTGTGGAACAAGTTGGCTATGTATGCAACTTTCTTAGAAGGAGTTAGTGCCTTTTTCCATTTGATTCTTCTTTTTGTAAAAATTGTTTACTAAATATTGAACACATATAAATACATATTTCTAAAATATGTGAAAAACTCCAAGATTAAGAAGGAAACAGATATCTCGTATGTTTCTCCTCCAACTTAAGAGAGAACAATGGGAATCTCCTAGAAGCCCCCACGTGCTCTCCCCCAATGCTTCTTCCATCCCATCCCCCACACTGCCAAAGGCAGCATTGACCTGAACTTTGGACCTACCATTCCTTTCTCTTCTTCATAGTTTTCTGGTACATGCATCCGTCAATCCAAGGACATTTTGGATTTTCCAAAAGAAACAGAAACATCTGTTCTAAATTAACCATCGTTTTTTTAAATTCACTATCCAAAAGCAAAGCTGATGGATTTTGTAAGCATCTTATAGAAGCCTCATGAAAAATTTATTATTAATCTACATCTAAATGAAACCTGATTAGAGAAACTAACATGAGACTATTGAGAATTAAAACCAAAAGTATATTATAATCAAAAGAGAGAAGATAAAGAAGCTCCAAAAAAAGACAAATGAAATAGACATCTACATATACATATATATGTGTGTGTATATATACATGTGTGTGTATATATGTATATGTATGTATGTGTGTGTGTATATATATATATATGTATATGCCAAATATCAAATTTATATTGAAAATATGACAAGATTCATAATTTTTTCTTCTTGCACATCACTGAGACTGTGTGGAGACTTTTGGAAAAAAAGAAGCCCAACTATGAAACAATTATGAAGATTTTTGCATAAGTGTCCTTAAGTTATTAAGGCAGCTAAATGAAGCACAAATAATGAAATAAAACATAGGCAATTAATGCTCTAAAAGAAGTGTGATCTGTTATAAATGAGGAGCAAGAAAGCATTAAAATCATTTTAATAAGAAAGCATGCTTCTTAGAAATGAAATTTAGAAAGCCGTTCTCTTTGAAAATAATTTAAAGTGTTTGCCTAAAATTGAAACCACCCTCACTCTGGTCTGCAAAAATCTCTAAGAGAACAGAAATACCCTTCTTAACTTGAAATTTCATTCTCGACAAGAGAAACTTGTGATTATTATGGAAATGAAATGCTGTACATTTTTCTAAAAGTGAATATATGTTTATACCATATTCACTTCCCTTTGAAAATGTTGCTGTTTTTTTGACAACATGAAATTTTAAGTATTCAAATGTAATAATCTGAATGCAGTTGGAAGTTTCATTATGCAGCTGGCAAATGCTAGGCATTTATACTAGTTATGGGAGGGAGCAGTGCAATCATTTTATGAGCCCCTTGTCAATTATGTGTTTGTATAAGCAGCTGATCAGAAGGCATAGACCTGTATTTGGGATAGTTAATACAGGGCAGTGACTCAGGAATCATCGACTTATCTCATAGTTTACATCAATTGATATTCTATTTTGATATTAATATCCTTATTCAATGTTTGATCTATCACAGCACAGTTGGTATAATTTCAGTCATTGGGTTAGCATTTGCCCATTAATTTCTTTTTTCAATGTTTATTTATTTATTTTGAGAACAAGAGACTGAGTTTGCATGTGAGTAGGGGAGGGGCAGAGAGGGAGGAGAGAGCCCAGCAGGGAACTCCATCCCACAAACCTTGAGACCATGACCTGGGCTGAAATCAAGAGTCAGACACTTGCCCAATTGAGCCACCTGGCGCCCCTGCCCATTAATTTGAGATCAAAAAGGTTTTGTTTATTTTTCTATGTGTCATTAGAATATGCTGCTGGGTCTAAGGAGAACAAGATTGGGAGTTCTAAGCAGATTTAGGAGTAACTGCTCAGATCAAACGATCCCCTTTTGAGCCCAAGGGTTTTGCTCGTTTCTCTTTAGCAGAACAACCATGAAACCATGGCCCCTGGCCAGGACTCTTTCAGCTCCCTGTTGCTCGTGCCATTAGTTCCCTCTCCACGCCAGTCCATCTTCCTTTTTATTTCCAGAGTCACAAACCTCCAGACGAGTCAGATCATGTCGTATCTTTTCTTAAAAATTTCCCGATTCCCTGTTGCATGGAGGAAAAGGCCAAGACTCTTCCCAGTCTGAAACCAACACCACCACCCCAGCATCTCCACCCACACCACAGCACCCCTGAACCCCCTAGCTAGATGGGACATCTCACCTTCCCTGGCTGGGCCATGCACTTTGAGGCTCCATGCCATATGCCTTTTGTGACATACGTCCTCTGAGTTGTGGCCCCAGAATTCACCCAGAATTTCAGAATGCCAACTTCTTTGGAACATAGGTCTTTTTTTTTTTTTAATTTACATCCAAGTTAGTTAGCATTATAGTGCATTAATGATTTCAAGAGTAGATTCCAGTGATTTATCCCCTATCTGTAACACCCAGTGCTCATCCCAACAAGTGTCTTCCTTAATGCCTCTTACCCTTTAGCCATCCCCCCACCCACAACCCCTCCAGAAACCCTCATTTTGTCCTCTATATTTAAGAATCTCTTATGTTTTGTCCCCCTCCCTCCCCCCCTCCCCCCCTCCCCCTCCCCCCTCCCTGTTTTTATATTATTTTTGCTTCCCTTCCCTTATGTTCATCTGTGTTGTATCTTCAATTCCACATATGAGTGAAGTCATACGATATTTGTCTTTCTCTGACTAATTTCACTTAGCATAATACCCTCTAGTTCCATCCATGTAGTTGCAAATGGCAAGATTTCATTCTTTTTGATTGCCGAGTAATACTCCATTGTGTGTGCGTGTGTGTGTGTGTGTGTGTGTGTGTGTGTGTGTATATATATATATATATATATATATATATATATATACCATATCTTTATCCATTCATCCCTTGATGGACATTTGGGTTCTTTCCATACTTTGGTCATTGTTGATAGTGCTGCTATAAACATGGGGGTGCATATGTCCCTTCTAAACAGCACACCTGTATCTCTTGGATAAATGCCTAGTAGTGCAATTGCTGGGTCGTAGGTCATTTTCAACTTTTTGAGGAACCTCCATACTGTTTTCCAGAGGCGCTCCACCAGTTTGCATTCCCACCAGCGGTGCGAAAGAGATCCTCTTTCTCCGCATCCTCGCCAACGTCTGTTGTTGCCCGAGTTATCAATTTTAGCCATCCTGACTCATGTGAGGTGGTCATTGTGGTTTCAATTTGTATTTCCCTGATGATGAGTGGTGTTGAGCATTTTTTCTCGTGTCTGTCAGCCACCTCGATGTTCTCTTTGGAAAAGTGTCTATTCATGTCTTTTGCCCATTTTGTCACTGGATTATTTGCTTTTTAGGTGTTGACTTTGATAAGTTCTTTGTAGATTTTGGATACTAACCCTTTAACTGTTATGTCATTTGCAAGAATCTTCTCCCATTCCATTGGTTGCCTCTTAGTTTTGCTGACTGTTTCCTTCACTGTGCAGAAGCTTTTCATCTTGGGGTCCCAGTAGTTCATTTTTGCTTTTGTTTCCCTTGCCTCTGGACACATGTTGAGTAAGAAGTTGCTGTGAGTGAGGTCAAAGAGGTTTTTGCCCGCGGGACGTGAGTCTTTAAAGATGTAATTAAACTAAGGATCTTGAGGTCTTCTTACATTAAGATCAGCCCTAAATGTGTGGTGGGTATTCTATAAGAGACAGAAAGCACAGAGATACACAGAAGCAGGAGGCAGGTGAAGACAGAGACAGAGATGGGAGCAATGCGTGTGCAAACCAAGGAATGCCGAAGACTGCCCGTAGTCATCAGAAGCCAAGAGAGAGACAATGAATGCATTCTCTCTCAGAGCCTCCAGAAAGAACCAACCCGGTAAACATGTTGATTTTAGATTTCTGGTCTCTAGAGCTGTGGAAAAAATGAATCACCATTGGTTTTTTTTTAATATAGAATTTTATTTATTTATTTTTGAGAGAGAAAGAGAGAATGTGAGCAGAGAGACGGGGACAGAGGATCCTAAGAGGGCGCTGCATGGAGCTCGAACCCACGAACCAGGGAGATCATGACCTGAGCTGAAGGCAGACGCTCAACCGACGGAACCACTTGGCTCCCCTGAATCCCCATTGTTTTAAGCCACCACGTTTGCAGTAATGGGTTATGTATGGCAGCCCTAGAAGATCAATAAGTCCTCCCTCTGCTTGGGATGCCAGCTCTTTTTACCATGAGGCAAATGTCTTCCTCAGAATCCCGCTCAACTGTCTGAATTCATGTCCAGAGGAGTGAGGGGTAATGGTTAAAAGCTATGAGTTTTGGAACTCAAATCTTACTTCTGTCACTTATTGATTAAAAATGCTCTGGTCTTCGGCTTTCTGTGTGCAAAACGGGGGATAGACTTTTTAGTAAATATTCTGAAACACATAAAGCACTTGAAATTTCAGTTCTTGGCATGCAAAACCCCTTCAAAAGTGGTCAACTCTTATTTTTAATGTGCAAAGGTCCCTAATTTCTTCGGGAAAATATTTATCACCACCTCTAATGGGAAGAATAATACAACAGTAAGATACCTAATAAGTGAGCTAGTGCATATGAAAGGCTTAGATCTTGTGTGCGGTAAGTGGGCAGTAAAAGTTTGCTACTATTACATACAACCTTCTTTGAATTCTTCTGAATGCAATCGTTCCCTCCTCTGGACTCATTGTAATGGCTCTGTCCCCACTGGAATGAGCACTTTGCACCCATAGGATCTAGCACAGAACACGAAGTTTAGTATCTGGGCAATCAATGTTGAATCGACGAGTGCATGAACGCAGGTCATGGGTTTGCATGAATAAGTTGGTACTGCTCCCTCGTACCAGACTCCGCTTCTATTAACACGAAGCCCATTATTTTGATGTGCCATGATTCTTGCTGTGCTGACAGATGTCTGTGTGACGGGCAAACACCGGCTTGGCTGTGGTCACTTTTCACATTTGGATTGATTCCTTCTCTCACATCTTTGATTCCACTTATAGTGACAAGCTCAGAGACTCCTGTTATACACAGACATGTATAGTTTCTAGCCTTTCATCACGTGAATCGATGATACGAGAAGGTTAGTATGCTTCCTTGATAAAAGCAGTTTTCTGGCCTGAATCCGTCCAAAGGCCAGTTTAGGGACGGCACCCCCAGCCACCTGCCGAGTCTCAACTCTTGTACAGGGGAAGATGCTTTTCTAGAGCCAGGGGCAGTCGGTCAGTGGTTTTTCTCAGTTCACACAGTGTTCAACTGACACTTATTGAGCACCTACTGTATTTTCTAGTCTTCTACAGGCTATCCCTGAGGTTAGCTAAGGGAGAGTAGGAAAAGAAAGCGCTGGGGAACTCGTACAAATTGTCTGCTACTCATGTGCCAGAAATGCGTGAGATGCTTTTAAAAAAACACAGTTGAAAAGGACTTTTGCATTTGAACTGTCAGATGGGGTTCTTCAGCTGTAAGTATCAGAAGCTTAAGTTCCTTATCTTAAACTTAACAAAGCAACAGGAAAGAAAGAGGAAAGAAACGTATTGGAAAAATAAAGGAAAATCTGAACAACCAATTCGATTTAGAAAAGAATAGGAACCAGGGCAGTTCCACGGGATTTTTGTAGTATTTATTTATTCATTCATACAATAAATATGCTTTTTATTAACTATGTGCTAAGCAAAAAGTTTCCTCAATAAATAAGACAGAAACTATCTGCCCTCTCCCACATGACAGAGAGAGAGGAAGAGAACAAGTACACCAATAAACATACAAAGAAACTTCACATGGTGAAAACGGGAATGAATAAAAATAAAGAAAGGGGACAAGGCAGGGGCAGAGAGCTGTTTTAGATGAACCTCAGGGAGGTTCTCTCTGAGCGGGTGATGTAAGCAAACCTTAGGACAAGATGGGCGAGGACACCATCGAGGGTCTTGGGGAAGAACATTCTGGTTAGAAATACGGACAATAGCAAAGGCTTTGAATTTGAGGAGCCTCAGAAGTCAGTGTGGCTGGACTAGGGTGGGAACAGGTGGTTAGACCAGCTAGGTTAAAACTGTATGGCATTTGGCTCTGCTGAACATCCCCGGGAGGGCAACGCGAATTGACCTACCCGGGGCCATGTGTCCACACTGCGGCCAGAAGGGAGGAGGGCATTTGGAAGCACAGTCCTGACGAGACCGCGTGCAAGGGAGCAGGCCAGCCTCTAGTAGAAGGTGTCAGTGCTATTATGAGAAAAAGACGAGTAGCCACAACACCAGCCTCCTTGGGAAAGTCAAATGTCTTCTGTTTTCTCTTCTCCAATTTAATACTGTAAATGTTCAGCGAGCACTTCTTTGTCCAAAGATTTGGGTCTGTGTTGGGGGAGTTTCAAAGGTAAAGGCCCAGGTCCTGGATGTTCAGGGAATCGTGAGGAGTCTCATAAGGCTGCAGAACCTTTTACGGGCGTGCAAAGAATATAGTGGGAGACAATGTTTGTCAAGGAGACTGGCCCTACTCCATGGAGGCTCTTTTAGACGTTTTCAAGTTGGGAGGCGTTGAATGTTCCATACACAGTGTCTTGCTTAATTAAGTACACCATTAAAATACCCGTCCATTTTATTTTAAAACAATGAGGATAGCTCGGGGTGCCTGGGTGGTTCAGTTGGTTAAGCGTCCGACTTCAGCTCAGGTCGTGATCTCACGGCTCGTGAGTTTGAGCCCCATGTCGCGCTCTGTGCTGACAGCTCAGGGCCTGGAGCCTGCTTCTGATTCTGTCTCTCCCTCTTTCTCTCTGCCCGACCCCCACTTGGGCTCTGTCTCTCAAGAATAAATAAACATAAAAATTTAAAAAAAATAAAATAAATAAAACAATGATGCAGAGATGCTTGCAATGCTAGGCTATAACATATAATGCTCAGCCAATACTCCCTAGAAACACATTAGAAAAAAACACATATAAAAATTCAGTAAAATTTCATAAAATGCCAGCATTGTGTCATTTCCTGGGGATGAAGAGAAGTCGAATTGCAGGAAGACCCAAACTGGTGAAAATTAACCAATAATCAAGAAGCATTTGTGTTGTACTAAATGTCTGTAGTAATGATATTGAATGCTGCAAATAATTTAATAAGACACTGGTTCAAACTTCTCTCCTCCTTGCAGACGTTTGGGGACCCTCCTTCAGCAGCATTTTTACCAGATCCCTGAACATTATAGCTGTATGTTTTCAAGATATTAAACTTGTCTATGCATCTTTTTCTTCGGGGCTCCTATAGAGAAGACTTATTACTTCAGCCCAAATTGCGAATACTTAGAGCTTTCATAGCAACCACTGTCTTATCTGTTGAGGCCGGGTTCCCAGGAGAATTTCTCCAAGGCAAAGCGAAAATCAAGAAATTCAGTAGCAACTTTGTTGACAATGTAAGACCAGTACAGAGACTGGAAAGGAGGATGGTGTAGGTACTTTAGAATTCGATTCCAACAGGGTAAATGTGTTTAATTATAAGTTAGAAGACCCAGGGGATCGCACATTACAAGTTTACAGGAAGTAACTTTGTTAGGAGTACTAATATATGTCCAATGGAATGAAGAGACTGCATCCCTGGGTGGCTCTCTGACTCTTGATTTCTGCTCAGGTCACGATCTCACGGTCGTGGAATCAAGCCCCATATCAGGCTCTCCACTGAGTATGGAGCCTGCTTAAGATTTTCTCTCTCTCTTTCTCTCTCTCTCTCTCCCTCTGCCCCTCTCCCCAGCTCATGCTCTCTCTCTCTCTTTAGAATTAAAAAAAAAATACAAAAAATAAAAAAGAAACAGAGAGACGATGATAAAGACAAGTGCTTTATCCTGAATAAATAAAAGCAGATGTGCATTCGTGAAAATATTCCAACATATACATTCCTCTTAAAAATTATTTCACCAGCTAACAAACATTATTTCATCAAATAGCAAACATTGTATGCTTGTCTTTAAATGTTCGTCATAAACGTTCTATTTTGACAACGCTTACTGCATCAAACTCAAGAGTACGCTATTAAGGTCCACCAAATTCAGTTAGCAATCAGCCCAAAGTGTGATTCGTGTTCAGTGAATTGATCTAATGCCAAGCGTCTTTTTTCAGACATGATCTTCAAAATTCCACGTTGGACTTTGGCATGTATCTTTTTTTCAATGCAGGTTCGTTAAGGAAGCTTCATTATTCTTCCATTTCACCAACTTTTTCTCCACCTGAGTCTGGTCTATGGATGAGCTCGGTTAGGCATTCTTCATTTCTGTTACAGTTTTTTTCAACGTCTAGCATTTCCTCCTGATTCTTCCTTAGAACTTGCATCTCTTTACTTACCTCGCCGATCTTTTCTTGCCTTTTCCCCACGTTTGCCATCGGGGTCCTTAGCGT
Source organism: Panthera leo (assembly GCF_018350215.1). Lineage (NCBI taxonomy): Eukaryota > Metazoa > Chordata > Mammalia > Carnivora > Felidae > Panthera > Panthera leo. The sequence continues at coordinate 18,826,211 of NC_056685.1, read as the reverse complement.
ATTCATCACAGTTGCAGATTCTGATCTGATAATTCCAACCTCTGCCATATCGGAGTCGAGTTCTTTGCTTGTTCTGTCTTTTCAAACTGTGTTTTTTCTTTTAATGCACAGGTTTTTTGCTGCAAGCTGGACGTTTGTACTGAGGTATTTGGTCTGAGGTTTTGCATTTATTTGACGAGGCGTTAGCCTCTCCGTGTACTGCGTGCAGAAGCTGCGGGTGTCATAGGCTCACATTTCCTCTGCCTGCCGGGTTTTTGTCCCCCCTGTTTTCTTTAGGTTTCCCTAGAGACTTCCAAAGTAAAGGCTGAGCCACGTGGATATTTCTATTGTTCCCCTCCTTGTGCTGCTTCCAGTGGGAGTTTCTGCTCCTGGGTTTCTGCTTCCTTAAATTGAGATTCCCTGTATCTGTCTGCCTGTGTCTCCAACATTGGGAGCTGTGGTTTACCCTGTGACTTCGGTTCTCTAAGATCTAAGAAGAGGGCTTGATTTTCAGTTTGTTGAGCTTTTTTTCCTGTTGTGAGGACAGGACCTACAACTACGTGCTGGACAGGAAACTAGAAGTCTGGGAAACCTCCCTTTGGACTTGGGAGAGCCTCGGAAAAAATGGAAAAGTAACTACCTAACCAGCAGCTCACCTGTCTGGGCCAGTCCTAAATCTTATCTGCTGAGAGATGGCATATTGATATGCCTTGAGTGCCTTATAAATCAATCTGCTTCTATCTATTTTTTGAATACAAACATTTCAGAACCCAGGATGGTATGATTTTCTGAACGCGTTCTATGCGAAAGTAACAGGAGTTACTTGCCTCAGCCTTGCCTCGGGGGGTTTACAGATAGTGCGTTGCTGTGAAAGCAGAGTGGCTGGCTGTTCCCTTCCGATCACCTTACCCTGTAATGTTAAGGTAGTGAAAATTCTTGGAAAATGACCATTTGTAATTTACCAGCCTAATCTGTGCCCGGTTTGTTTGCTATGGCATGCTTGCTTTATGTGCAATATGTCATTTACTTTCCCTCACTCTAGAAGGTGAATTCTTCATTTGCAGATGAGAGTAAGGCTCAGAGAGGTGAATTGGCTTTCCCAAGGTTCCATTGTCAGTCAGTGACTACCCCAGGGCTCAAAGTCACATCAGTCTCCAGAGACCTTACTCTTAACCAGGAAGCTATAATTCTCCCTCTCAAAGGAAGCATTCGGGGGACAGATGCTTTTAACATTTACTCATAAATTCTACATGTATTCAACAAATGTTTATTAACCATCTGTCTGTGCCAACATGTATTCTAGGCACTAGACATCCTTATCCTATAGAATCACATTCTAAACAGAGGAGGGGCAGACAATGAAACAAATAATGTAGTAAGTTTTGTAGTAGATTAAAAGATGATTTGTATGGTGGGGAAAAATTAAGCAAGGAAGGGGAGGAGGGATGGAAAATTAAAAAAATAAAAGTTTATTTATTTATTTTGAGAGAGATAGAGCAAGCGGGGGAGGGGCAGAAAGAGAGGGAGCGAAAGAATCCCAAGCAGGCTCCCCACTGCCATCACAGAGCCTGACACGGGACTGGATCTCACGCACTGTGAGATCATGATCCGAGCAGAAACCCGGAGTTGGCTGCTTAACCGACTGAGCCACCCAGGCGCCCCTAAAATGGCCTTTTGGATCAATTTTCCCCCCGAACTATCATTGTTTCTCTCCTGCATCCCCTCTCATACCCTTCAGGTGTCAGCTTCATAGTAAGAGTCAGAGCTCATATTTATGGAACAGTCCTTACACCTCAAGCACTGCTCTGAGACCATCGTGTAAGCGTATCGAATCACTTAAGAACACCCTGAGAGGTATACACCGTCCCGATCATCTCTAGTTTATGGATGAGCAGCTGGACACCTAAAGATCGTGGGCTTGCCCTGGCCCTCCAGGCGTCAGGAGAGAGCAAGATCCCGGATAGCAGGAAGGCAGAGTGCGTTTGGGACTGCCAGGTCCTGGGTCAGGATCTGCTTGCGTGGATTGCTTCCACAAACCTCCTTGGTTTCTCGATCGGGTTCTGAAGCAGCAGTCTAATAGAAATATTATGTAAGCCACATATGTAACCTTACATTTTCTAGGAGCCACATTAAAAAAAAAAACAAAACTAACAGGTGAAATTAACGTTAAGAATATAGTTAACGTAACACATCCATGATGTCATCATGTAATCAGTATAAAAACTATCAATGACATGTTTACATTCTTTGTACTCAGTGTTTGAAAGCTCGTGTGTAATTTACACTAACAGCCGATCTTAGGCTGGACTCGCCCCATTTCAAGTGCTCACTAGCCACCATACTGTGGCTACCCCATTGGACAACACAGATCTAAAGAGTGTGCAGCTCAATTATCATCACTCTTGGGACACTTCATCAGTAACAGTTTTAAGTTGGAAAAAACAAATTTTGCCGTCCATTACAAAAATAAAATAAAATAAAAAAGGGGGTGCAACAAAGGGGACAAGAACCTGTATCAGCAACAAAATGCCATGTTTATGTTTCAGATATTTACACAGGAAGAACAAAAACGGACCCACACATGGAATTTGCTACATGCGGACCGTGTTCTAAGCACCTTGTTTGTCAGAAGTCATGAAGATTCATGACGATCCCGTGAGCAAGCTACTCTTACCATCCTCGTGTCGATGATAAGTAAACTGAACAATCAAGAAGTCGTAGAAATCATCCCCGGTCACGCAGCCGGGGACTCCAACGCAGATTCAGATGCAGACTTTTTGGCTGCAGGGTCTACTTTTCAGTCGCTTTGCTGTTCTCCTTATGTGATGATAGTTGGGCTGCAAAATTTTAACTGTGTCGTTTTTAGGTTACCAGCAGAATGTATGTACAACTGGCTGGAGTGAAGAAAGAGAAATTCATCCATTTGAAGCTGAAATCGCCAATTGTGTTTCTCTATCTGGATTTCTTTTACTCTCCCATCGATCCGTGCATTTAAATCAGGGGATAGAATTTTGGAGCGGCAGGGCGCACTGGTGAACCCCAGGGTGAAGTCTGGCGTCTATTTCAGCCACACCAACAAGAAGCCAAAATGCCCTTTGTGGGTAATTAGTGCCCTCCCCTCTTTGTGTGTTCTCAATAAGTCCGGTTATCCCAGAGCTCGAACTACTTCCCGGAGATAATTAGGGGCTGCTGAAAGCAGCCGTAACCCTGCCAGGCCACAGGGGCATTGTAAATACTGCTTCTCAAAGAGACTCATCAGCTAGCAGCAACTCACAACACCTCAAGCCTAATCCCCAGAAGGGTGGAACACGGATTGCTTGGATTATTACATTCTCATTTGGGGGGTTTGAATCTCTTTGTACAGAGACCGATGTCATTTCCATGTTCCATAAAGGCAACTTTGGGGACCTGAAGAGTTAATGCCACACATCTGGAAACGCCTGATTAAAAGATGAGTGCGTACTTTACGGCTTGGGAGAGAGCATTCATCGAGACTTTTGATTCATGACTGTTTTTATTAATTTTACAGCCAACTTTCTATCTTTCTCAGATTGTCAAGTCCAATCTGGGGCTTTGTTGGGGCTAAATAGCTATTGCTCATAAAATCTCCAGTAAGTGCTGCACGTTGCTCATCTATTATTTCTAATCCTACAATAACTGTGTTGCAACAATCATAGCAGCAAACGCATTGGTGAAGGTTAAGAATGAATGCACCAGGCATGATTCTGAGCACCTTACATTTATTAACCCATTGGCGACTCCAAAAACCTATGAGGTAGGTACTGTCGTAATCCAATTTCTACAGACTAGGGAAAGTCAAGAACAGAGACGGTAAGTGACGTCCCAATGTCACCCAGCTGGCAAGCAGTCAGCCCCATTTCAAATCCGGGTGTCTTTTCAGGGATTTGCACTCTTCACGATTACCTTACAAGGCTTTTATCTGAATTATAATGGTTACTATTCCTGTATAGTAGAACACAAGGCTGAGGTGCAGGGTGTTGAGGTAACTTGCCACAGGTCATCTAGCTAGCGAGTTCGGCGATAGAATTTGAAGCCATTTCTAATTTGTTCCCAAGATCCCATCATTTCTGCTAAACCACAACAGAAGGAACAATTTTTTTTCATTGGGGGAAGAGCTTAGAATATACTGATCCCAGCAATATTTGGCTTGGGAATTTTGGGGGTTTTTTTTTCCAATTAAGGAAAATTTATATTGTTCAAAAGTGGTTTTATTAAAGATGGTGACTTCCAGGGGCACCTGGGTGGCTCAGTCGGTTAAGCGTCCAACTCTTGATTTCAGCTCAGGTCGTGATCTCAGGGTCGTGGGATCGAACCCTGCCTTAGGCTCCGCACTGAGTGTGGATCCTGCTTGAGATTCTCTCTCTCTGTCTCTCTGTCTCTCTGTCTCTCTCTCTCTGTCTCTCCCTCTCTCTCTCTTTCTCTCCCCCTCTGTCCCTCCCCTGCTTGCAAGCACACTCTCACTCTCTCTCTTTCCAAAGTTAATAGTAATAATAATAATAATAATAAAAGATGGTGACTTCCAGATTGTTGGGGTTTCTCTTACTTATTTGGTGAGTGTGTGTGTGTATGGGGGAGGAAACTTGATATGAAGAAAATCCTCTGTTTAACACAGTTATTACACTTCCTAAATCATGGACTAATGTCCGAGAAAATAAATGTTTTACTTTATCACGATCTTTCCTCATTTTCCACTTACTCGGCAAATGTAATATCACGGAAAAACTTCTGGGCCTTCTGAAATTGTCTAGGACAAAAGTGCTTCTCAAACAAGTTCAGTGTTAATATATGAATGTAAAGAATAGAGGAAAAATAGAATGAAAAATCTTGGTGACCAGAATGTTCCTAAAACTCTATTTCCCAGACACCGTATTATAAATTTGTTCAAATCATATGTGGTACGCTAAAAGAAAACAAAAACAAAAACAAAAAACAAATAAACAAGCAAAATCTATATGCTTGATATCTTCCCAGAAATTTCTGGACTATTATTACCTAACATAAATTGAATATTCTTTTTCTCTTTCTAGGACTATCTTGATTTTGAGAAATAAAAAATACAGAGAAACCCAAAGAATAATTAATGAATGCTCATATAACCACTGCTCAGAATGACAAATATTAACATTTTACATATGTTTAAAGACTTTTTATATTATTTTTAATATGCCAGTTAAGCTCAAACTATCATTTGTCCCCAGAGACAATCCCACACAATTGGAAAAACCAAATCATGAGTTTATATAAATGTATATACCTGTTGTACTTGTATGTATTTTACATTCACACAAATGATTTCATACTTTACATGTCATTCTTTACCTTTTTTTCATTTAACGTGGCTTTTGAGATCTATCCATATTAATGTATGAGATCAGTTTCATTCTATTTAATATCCGTTCAGGATTCCATTGTTATCAATATACCACCTTTTATTTATTCCTTCTAGAGATGGTTATTGAGTTTGTTTCTAATATTTTATTTTATTGTATTTTCTTAATATGAAATTTATTGTCAAACTGGTTTCCATACAACACCCAGTGTTCATCCCAACAGGTGCCCTCCTCAATGCCCATCACCCCCTTTCCCCTCTCTCCCACCCCCCATCAACCCTCAGTGTATTCTCAGTTTTTAAAGGTCTCTTATGGTTTGCCTCCCTCCCTAACTTTTTTTTTCTCCTTCCCCTCCTTCATGGCCTTCTGTTAAGTTTCTCAGGATTCACATAAGAGTGAAAACATATGGTATTTGTCTTTCTCTGTATGACTTATTTCACTTAGCATTGACACTCTCCAGTATTTTTAAGTAATCTCTACACCTAAAGTGAGGCTCGAACTCATGACCCCAAGTTCAAGAGTTGCATGTGCTACCAGCTGAGCCAGCCAGACACCCCATGTTTATTTTTAATAGCTCATCATTACTAATCATGTGACTAGGTGTCTCTTTGTAAGTATCTGTATTAGTTGGCTGAGGCTACCAAAACAAAATACGATAGGTAGATGGCATAAATAACAGAAATTTACTTTCTCCCAGTTCTAGAGACTGGAAATCCAAGATCAAAGTGTCAGCAGGTTTCATTTCTTCTGAAGTCTCTCTCCTTGAGGATGGCTGCCTTCTCTGTGTCCTCATGTGGCCTCTTCTCTGTTCACGTGCATCCCTCGTGTCTCCTTTTTCTTAGAAGGATACCAGTGATATTGGATTGGTGCCTATTCATATGACATCATTTAACCTTAATTGTCTCTTTAAAGATCCTGTCTTGGGGCGCCTGGGTGGCTCAGTCGGTTGGGCATCCGACTTCAGCTCAGGTCACGATCTCACGGTCCGTGAGTTTGAGCCCCGCGTCAGGCTCTGGGCTGATGGCTCAGAGCCTGGAGCCTGCTTCTGATTCTGCGTCTCCCTCTCTCTCTGCCCCTCCCCCGTTCATGCTCTGTCTCTCTCTGTCTCAAAAATAAATAAACGTTAAAAAAAAAAAAAAAAAAAAGATCCTGTCTCTAAATACAGTCACATTGTGAGGTGTACCGGGGTTCAGATTTTAACATAGGAAATTTGGGGGTGAGCAGGGGGACCCAATTCAGTACCAGTAACAATACCATTGGAGGCAGTCTAGACTAGAGGTTCAGAGCAAGGACTGGAGTAAGCCTGCCTGGGTGGGATTCTGACTTCCCCCATGGGACTGTAGCCACTCATCTACAATAAAACCCATCTGTCATTTGTGTTGTTGTGGTTGATAAAAAGATCTACATGTAAAGCACTACAACTGTGCCTCACTCAGCATTAGTTAGTGTTAGGTCTACTTGCGTGTATTAAGAAGAGTTTATCTAGAAATGTGCCTGGTCATGGAATTTTCAAGGCACAGGAAACACGTATTCCATTTTTCTAGATACTGCTAAATTGCTCTCTGTGGTGAGTTCAATCAATGAACACTTCCATCAGCCAAGTAAGTACAAGAGTTCCTTTTTCCTCATTTCCTGGCCAACAATTGATTTTTCTGTACATAAACATTTCTTTCCATTTGACATTTGAAGAAAAGTATGTCATTTAGTACATTCTTTGGTATACATTTATTTCAGGTGGTCTCTAGACCATAGGGAAAAAGTATATAGGTGGTTCTATATGCTTCTCACAGCCATTCCCTTAGTATAGTCAAGAGCAAAGAAATGCACAATAGAAATGAGAGCTCTCTTTGGCTATTGGATGAAAACAGAGCGTCAGTCAGGTGTCTCTCTTATCCTTCTCTGATCTTGGGTTCTCTTCCTGTGCCTTTAGGGAGTTTTATTTCTCCTTCAGGATGAAAAGAGTATCTTTCAACCAGACCGTCTCCAAAGCCTGTGAGAGCTAAGTACTTCTGTATCAGTTATGATTTTCTCTTGTCTGAAGCATTGACTGTCAAAACCGGGTGAAATATTGAATTGTTGAATCGCTATATTGTATGCTTGATATTAATATAACACTGTATGTTAACTATACTGTAATTAAAAACTTTTAAAATTTCATTTTGAGCAAGAATTATTTGATGAGCATGTTAATAATGCTGATTCCTGGACTGTACCATCAGAGATTCTAATCTGACCCTACTGTGGAAATAAGAATCTGAATTTTTAACAAGCACCTCTTTTGATCTGTTTCAGGTAAGATGTGGCCAACATTTTGAGGAACACAGCTTTAAAAATATTATTTGGATAAGTTCCAAAGTATTATGCTATATTTAAACCCTTAGTTGTATCTTAATCTAAATATATAGGCCGACTGGGGCGCCTGGGTGGCTCAGTCGGTTGAGTGTCCGACTTCGGCTCAGGTCATGATCTCACAGTTTGTGGGTTCGAGCCCCGCGTCGGGCTCCATGCTGACGGCTTGCTCGGAGCCTGGAGCCTGCTTCAGATTCTGTGTCTCCTACTCTCTCTGCCCCTCCCCCGTTCACGCTTTGTCTCACTCTGTTTCTCAAAAATAAATAAATGTAAATATACAAGCAGACTGCATCATATATTGTCCTGGGCTTTGGAAATGTGTCTTCCTGAAACTTATGTTTAATGGCTGAGCTATTGACTAGAAAAATTCTACGTTGCTTTCCAGTTCTGATGTTCTGTCTTTCAATTCTATTATGTGACTGTCACATTTATTACAGGGCTTTCTGTATGTACCATTGGTGTTCAGATCATTTAACAATAATAGTTGAATTTCTCTCAGAAACGTGAAACTCAAGGAAATAAGTCTACCAACTGAAAGTTAAGTATTTAATTTAAGCTTATAATTTAACGTAATGGATGAGATCATTTCATTGTAAATATCCTCTAGGAAAAGGTAGAAAATCTCCCAGGTAAAAAACTGGATGCATGAGATCCAAATGCAACTGATGTTTAAATTAATCAATATGATAGAAAGTTATAGCTATCAGTGTAATAACATATCTGGAGGCAATCACATGGGGACAGAAGATATTAGAAAACATACTAGATATCAAGAAAGTGAGTCGAAAGAACCGATATGCCTCTAGTCCTTGTCTGAGGGGAGATCGCCCCCAAATTTCAACTCTAATATAACCCTATAGCAAAGATGATGCATTAATCAAAAACAACAACGGTATGCTATGTTAACGCTAGTTTTGTTTTGTTTAAGCACCATTTCTAGTAATAGATTTGACAAGAAAAGAGATTATAGCTGGTGCTTGGGCATTTGTTCACCATCACATACAGTTAGCAGAACTGTAAATTGAGAATCTTTCCAAGAAGCAAGTGGGCCATATTAGCAAAAGCCTCAAAAATGTACATCCTAAGGGATTTATTAATTTTGAACTTAAGAATGTATGTAAGGAAATAACTAACCTATGCAAATATATTCTTTTCCATAAGGATTTTACTGTAGTGTTTCTGTCACGTATACATACATAACAAAGGGGATAAACTGTATGCATTTTAGTATATGCCCCAAATAAAATCCTATTTATTCTTAAATAAGTATGAGAACTATAAATGTTATTTTCACGTAGTAAGCTCAAGATAATATATTTCCAAGTAAACCCATCACTTCATAGAAGGGCGACATAGTATGACACATTTTTGTTTAAAAATACATATCCTCATCCATAGAAAAAGAGTTACTGCAATATGCATATATATTAAAAAATTCCATATGGTTATGTTTGCATAGTCAGATGATTGGTATGGGGTTTCTTTTTAAATCTTTTCAGTTATCTCTATTTTTTAATTTTCCATGGTGAATACATTTTTTTAAAATAATATGATAAAGTAAAAGTATTAGTAATTTTTTCAAGTTTATTTATTTATTTTGAGAGAGAGAGAGAGAGAGAGAGAGGGAGAGAGAGAATCCCAAGCATGGAGCTGTCAGCATGGAGCCCTATGCGGGGCTCGAACTCACGAACCATGAGATCATGACCTGAGTCGAAATCAAGAGTCAGATGCTTAACCAACTGAGCCACCCAGGAGCCCCGACATTAGTAATTTTTAACATCAGAATTTTGGTGTCTGCAGTTGGTGTTTGAGTTGAATTTAGGACAGTCATTCACTCATCAAACATTGAATGCGTCCTGTGCCTTGGAATACTTCAGTGAAAAATAGGCAGATCTCTATCCCCGTGAAGTTTACCTCCCAGCATACGTTCCAGCCAGTTCCTCTGAGAAAGAACCCCAGTATACGTTGACCTAGACTGGCATTCAGGGAGCTAGTACTCCCACCTGCCTCCCCAACCCTGTGACCACGCCCACCCCCCAAATCCTGAGACCCCAACGAGGCCCTGAAGCCCAGTCTTGTTTAGGTCACCCCAAACAGTCACTGTGATGGTTGTACCTTCCAATGAGTACGGGCCACTCTAGTTTCCTTTGTGCCCAAATCCAAGCTGCTAGGCTCCCTCCCCAGCTCAAGGCTCGTGCCTTGTACTTTTTCTGACAGAATCTGCGATATTACGATATAATAAGAAATATATATTTGGTCTTTGTCCTGGGTTTCTGGCATAGAGTTTCTAAAACGCTTGGAATTTCTTTTCTTTTTTTTTTTAATGTTTATGTATTTATTTTGAAAGAGAGAGGGAATCCCAAGCAGCCTCCTCTCCCTGTCAGTGTAGAGCCCAAACTCAAGAACCTTGAGATCATAACCTGAATCAAAATCAAGAGTGGACCCTTCACCCACTGAACCACCCAGGTGCCCCTAAAACCCTTGGAGTTTCTGAGCCATAGGGGTAAGAAGAACGTCTTTTGTTATTGATTATAAGCTCCTTTCAACCATACCTGAATTTATGCTAATGAAATGAGTTGTGATGGGTCTCTGGGTAGCTTCTGGATGGGGGGCTGGTTACCAGAAAGATCAAAATATGATTAGAGAGTTGGAACTTTCAGCCCAACCTTTGACTTACAGGGAGGAGAGAGGATTTGGAGATTGAGTAAGTCATCAACGCCAATGATTTCATCAATAACGCTTACATAATGGAACCTCGTAAATGATGGGGTTCAGGGAGCTTCCAGATTGGTGAGCATATCTAGGTGCTGGAAAGGTGGTGCACCCAGAGAGAGCAGGGAAAGTCCACGCCCCTCCCCCATACCTTGCTCTATGCATCTCTTCTATTTGATTGTTCTTGAGTTGTGTTCTTTATAATAAACCAGTAATAGTAAGCAAACTGTTTTCCTGAGTTCTGTGAGCATTCCAGCAAATTCTCAAACCTGAGGAGTGGGTCATGGAAATCCCTGACCTTATAACCAGTCAGTCAGCAGTACAGGAGACCCAGACTTGGGAAACTGGAGGGGCAGCCCTATGGGAGAGGGCCCTTTCACCTGAGGGATCTGATGCTAACACAGGGGGTAGTTAAGACCAGAATTGAATTGAATCGTGGAATACCCACATGGTGCCTGGAGAGCTGGAGAATCGATTGTCGGTGTGGAAAAACCCCACACATTTGGTGTCAGAAGGCATCTGTTTCTGAGGGTGGAAACAGATCATAGTGGTAGAATTGCAGCCGGGGTCTGAGCCAACCCACGTGTGAGGGCCATGTGACCACACAGATCTGTGCCTATGCGTGGGTAAACAGTGATCCTTCACAACTTCAAAAATTCCATTTTAAGCTTACCCTACAAAACTGACAAGCTTATCAAGATGTTACTGGTTCAATACTGACCTCTCAGACGTGACTACTCTCTCTTTTCCTTTTGTCGCTCTCTTTCTGTCCTGCCCGCCTTCTCTCTCCTCAGTAAGTCTAAGGAGATGTCCCGGTGAAAATTTGCGATTATTTCTAGAATATAATAAAAAGGTTTTTTTTCCCTACTTGCTTCTGTTAGGTGCAAGAAGAAAGAATGAAGACGACTCAACCAGTTAAAACCCATTTTGATGCACTTCCTTGCTTGATTACTAGCTGGGATTGTGTTTTTCATAAAAAAGTTGATATTTTATCCAAAGGCTTAAGGGTGATAGATCTCTAATCTTTCAGTCATTATCCACACCGGTCAGCTTAAATAATCACTGTAGTAGTTCTGCTAACAGATGGCATTGTGTAATTTTCGTGGTGGTGGAAGGAGTAAGGAAATTGGAATAAATCTTGTATCCTAGTAACAGATTACATTCACCAAGCACCACAGAAACTAAAGTAGGTGAAAAAAAAAAAAATCTCACAGAACGTTGTGCAAACAGCCAACTAAGAAAGCACCTCTTTCTCTGGTATCAAAGGTATATTTTTAGTCAAATATTTATATGCATGAATACTTATAAATATAAATTTTTCCCACAAATAGTAAGACAACTTTATTTTAATAAAAATGTCCATTTTTTTATTGAAATAATAAATTCTGGCCCTTTTCTCCAGCACTAGAAAACATCTGTATTGCTAAAAAGCCATCCATTTATTTAGACATACTCTTATTGGAAAGCTTACATATTTCCCATGGGGACCATGCATACTGCATTAACTGAGTTTTTCACTGTGTCTTGGGGTTCTAGATCATTTTATTCCATTCTTTCTCCATAGTTGCATTTCCCCAAACTTTTGCAAAGGACCTATATCGTTTTATAAGGGGAAAAAAACAAAACAAAAAAAATATTATTAAGTACAAGAAGTTGTGTATTTTCAATATTCCACATATTTAAAAATCTGGTGAGCCTCCTTGAGTTCAAACTCCACTAATAGCAAGTTTATTTTATTTATTTATTTTTAATTTTTTTAACGGTTTTTATTTATTTTTGAGACAGAGAGAGAGCATGAACGGGGGAGGGGCAGAGAGAGAGGGAGACACAGAATCGGAAGCAGGCTCCAGGCTCTGAGCCATCAGCCCAGAGCCCGACGCGGGGCTCGAACTCACCGACCGCGAGATCGTGACCTGAGCTGAAGTCAGGAATGAGTCCGCTGCTTAACCGACTAACCCAGCAGACACACACCCCTTCAGTGCTTCTTTAGCATTTGCAAAGCCCCAGTGCTTGAGGAAGCATTTATTTCCACAGCTTTCTCTAGGTTCCCCCCACCCCCTTTGCTTCTGAGTCCTGAGATTAGTTAATGGAATATTTTAATTAATGGTTGAGGCAATGGAGAATTTGGGGGAGAATTCATCTGTTTACACCTGTAGTCTAAAATGCCCTCATCGGGAATAAGTCTAGAGTTCCACTTCTGTTGTTTTATTCTTCCAGGAAATGTCCTCTGCCCTCACTGTCCCATTATTTTCTAGTTATAAATCTGAAACTTGGTCTTGTCTCCAGCTCTGTCACTGGTAGTTGACATATTTCATCAGGTTGTCAAAATTACCAGACCCCAGGAATAATAAAGGTACCCAAACAAACTTGGATTTTAAAAATCCTGATTGAAAAATTAAAAAAAAAAGAGAGAGATAGAAAAAAGGAAAAGTGGGGCACCGGGGTGGCTCAGTCAGTTGAGCATCTGACTTCAGCTCAGGTCATGATTTTGCGGTTCGTGAGTTCTGTGCTAACAGCTCAGAACCTGGAGCCTGCTTCAGTGGATCCTGTGTTTCCCTCTCCCTCTGCCCCTCCCCCACTCGTGCTCTGTCTCTCAGAAATAGATAAACATTTAAAAATTAAAAAAAAAGAGAGAGAGAGAGATAAAAACCCTGATTGATACTGACTGCTCACCTGAGACCCTTCTACTCTCCTCTCACATATAGGTCCCTATTTCTCCCAGACTAGGGAACATAGCATCTCCTTATACTGATTTTATGGAAAAAGGAGCCCCAGATTTGATAACGATTAGGGGCAAGTTTTACTGGCCGACTTCCTTTTAGCTCATGTTAATTTCTATCAGGCTTCTCTAACAATCTGCATTTTCTTACCCAATAATAATAATAAGTGTGTTAAAGTAATTTAACACATAGACTTAAAACAACTCATTCATGGAAATGGAGGAGCTTTCTAAGATTTTGAACTGCCTGGTTTTAATCCCAGAACGTGGGCTAATATGGATGAAAGGTACAGTGAGGTATTATGGGTAGGATTTTCCCAGAAACCTACTGAAGATACTAACGGATCTCAGAGATGTTAGGGTCCCCCTGAGAAGACGCCCGGTTTTCCTCACCAAGCTCTAGAATGTTATCTCAAGGTGTGGCGTGGGCAGGCAAGTTGTATTGTGCGTCATGTGCATATTGAGGAGTTCCGAAGCCATCCTGATTTCCGAGGGTTGACAAAGCTCACAAAGGACTTAAGATGATGGATGGTTCTACTGGGGCAAATTGAATTGCTGAAGGAGGCTTACGATGCTGACGGTGCTCTGAATAGTAAACTCCTACATTTCAGGGGTGGAAGTAGCAATACCCAATGTTTTCTTTAAGGACCTAACATTCTGAATACTTCACGTGTTAAACAACCCTGGAATGTTGATAGTAGCCAGTCTAGCCCCTTGATTTCAAGCGTGAGGATAATGAAGTCAAAGAAGTTGTATAACTTGGCTAAAAGTAGCCCAGGGATTTAGAGACAGAGGCTGAACCATACAACAGATTTCCTCACTTTGACTCCAGTGCTCTATTATGAAAACATGCCATGATTACATTTTGAGTCCCCTGTAACAGGGAGACATTTTGCAGTAAGTCCAGGTAAGTGACATTTTTTAGGCGCTTATTTTATTTGGGAGCTTATAATGGATTATGACATTTCCCAGAGGCAAGATGTACCCACACCTAATAAAAACAGGGGGAAAATAGAATGCACTGAGCTAGGCTGACTGCTCTGGGTTAATGCTTTTGAACATTTTTCTCCGATCACACTCATATCCCTCAGCTGAGCCAGACTAACTCTGCTCCTTTATGTTTCCCAGGCATGTTGGCTTGTTAATCAGACCATCCAAAGATTTTTGGCTGATCTATGTATTGCCTTTTTTTTTTTAATCTCAGCTATATGGATTTTACAGCATAGCAATTTTTATGTTTGCTCTCATTTATCTCAAAAAACTTCTTGAAAGTCTTCAGACTGTAAACTGTACCTTGTGATAAATGTCTAAGAAAGTAGCACATCCAAGCGTATTTATTTTAGGCACACTGTCGTTGTTCTGCCTAATATATTGCTGAAAAGGAAATAACAGACTGTTTGGGTCTATTAGGGAGCATAGCTCCAAGAGAACACCATGTATGAAAGGTTTTATATATTCATGATATGGGACTTTTGTTATGATTTTAAATCTTACAAAGAGCATCTAGCAATCATGTAACTTTTTTTTTTTTAACACTTATTTATTTTTGAGACAGAGAGAGAGCATGAATGGGGGAGGGTCAGAGTAAGAGGGAGACACAGAATCTGAAACAGGCTCCAGGCTCTGAGCTGTCAGCACAGAGCCTGACGCGGGGCTCGCACCCACGGACCGCGAGATCATGACCTGAGCCGAAGTCGGACGCTTAACCAACTGAGCCACCCAGGCGCTCCTGTAACTTTTTCATTTTTTTGTGCAAAATAGTGAGATAGCTTTTTGGAGAAAATGTCCGGACTGTACTTGTCACACATCTATTTGACAATTGCCTTTTATAATAGGTTTGCTTTTAAGTGAATGACTAATGTGGATTGAAGTCAGTTTCATAATAACATGACCAGGTAGATGACTTCTGGAACTTTTACTTGGTGGGGTTTGGAAGCAATGCTTAGAAAAATGAGGTAGCCACAAAAATTAAAATTATAATTCATACATATAAAAATGATATAAGAGGTATAAGGAGTTCCCCTGACAATATTGTCAAAAGAACCCACCTTCAACTAGTTAATGCAGAGCTAAAAAAAAAAAAGAGTAAATTCATGTGATACTAACATAAAAACAAGAGATAAGATTTAACATTATATAATATAGATACTAGATATCAGTGAGAAAGGAAAGGATTGTAAAACAAATAATACCTGGGCAATTAGTTAACTATTTAGATCTACTTTTTAGGGCATGCACTAAAACCACTAAAACAAACTTCTACATCATGAAAAAGTGAAATATATTAATAACAATCAGTATATAAAAACAAAGCATAATTTTTCATGGATGTCTTATGTCTCAATGGGCACTAGATAGGGACAACTTAAAGTTAAAAAAAAAAAAATCACAAGGAGGGGCATCTGGATGGCTCAATCGATTAAACTTGAGACTTTGGCTCATGAGTTTGAACCCTGTGTCGGGCTCTATGCTGATAGCTCGGAGCCTGGAGCCTGCTTCAGATTCTGTGTCTCCCTCACTCTTTGCCCTTGCTGCACTCACGCTCCATCTCTCTCTCTCAAAAATAAATATTAGAAAAATATTTTAAAAGTCACGAGGAAAATAATAAAGATAATTTGATTTTACTATACAAAACATATAAACATTCCATATGATGATAAGAATGAGCTAATAATTACTGAGCACTTACTAAATATTCTGAGTGTATTACATGAATTAACTCTTAATTATCAGACCAACCCAATGAAATAGATACATTGTTATCCCATTTTACAGACCAGTCAACTGAGGCACAGAGAAATTAAACTTCTAGCTCAGAGTAACACGATTAGAACTTACTGAACAGAAGATCTTAATGTATTTAAATCTTAATGTATTCTTTCTTCATGAGTGTGTGATATCTAACTAATGCTTTTTGAGTCTTATTTGGACATTTTGCCCTCCCCTAAGTCAACAAGATATTTCCCCACAAGTCTAAAAGTTTCAAAATTTTATTCTTGTCACTTAAGTTTAAATCCCCTTGGAATTGATTTTTGTGTTTGGGAGGACATAGGATCTTATTTTATTTGGAATATGTGTATTATTTATCTCTCACCATTTATTGAAAAAGTTCTCATTTTCCCACTAATCTGCTCTATCATGAATCAAATTTCTACATGTTTATGGGTCTATTTTTAGGCGGCATGTTCTATTGGTAAATTTGTCTATCTCTGCACTACTCCCACATTGTCTTAATTACTTGAGCCTCAAAATAAGCACTGATACCAAATAAAATACGTTTCCTCTTTGTCATCCTTCTTCTTCTAAAATATGCAGATTCTTCTTTGCTCTTTACTTTGTATCTAAAGAGCAATTTTCAGAGAACAAATATATTTTGGATAGACATTCTTTTCACTCATCAGATTACCAAACATTTTTAAATATGAGATGATCCGATCTAAATGATGGAAAGTGAAATGTTTACTCTCGTATCCAGCTTGAGAGAGTTTTAATTGTAAGTATGGTTTTTTGAATAGCAATTTGATAAAATGTATGAGGAGCTTTAAAGATTATAACTTTAATCCAATAATTAAAATGTTGCATATCTGTGTATCGTAAGAAAGTATTTGAGAAATCTGTCATGGTTTTATATCTAAAGATATTTACTGAAGATTATTAATAATTGAAATTATAAGTAATCTAAATGTCCAACAATAGGAATGTAATTAATGAATTGTGTTGCATCCATTTATGGGATAACACAGAGTCTTTTTGAAGGATTTTTTTTTTTATGATATTGGAAAACACATGATATAATGTTATGTGCAAGAAAGCATGATACAAAATTGTGTATGCTGTATGATCTTAACCTTTTAAAAATTCATAGGAGAAAGACTAGAAAAAATATACTTAAATGTCACCCATGATTTTCTTTGGCTAATAAAATTATGGGCAATTATTTTTCTATTTCTTCTATTTTCCTGTATTTCTAAAAGTTACTTTTTGAAAAAGTATCACAGATGACTTTTCGTTCAAGCAAAAGCAAAGGAAAATTTTTTCTCAGTGGCCACTTTTATTTTGATAATATAAAATCCTAAACTGAATGAATGAAAACTTTGTTTCTCTAACAGTTCAGTTAATATCTGGTATCAGCCACTCTGAAAGAGTCATGGCTCAAAGTTGACCATGTTGATGGCAGGTGCCTGGACTTGCCTTTTGATGTGCCTCTGGAATATCTCAGAAGGAAGCTCATTTCTGTGAAGGTACCTTTTTATGCCTCATCAATATTCCACTGCCCCATTTCTTACAAGATAAAATTCCTCAGGGTAAAAAAGTTCAAGGCTTTGAATGGCACCAGAGTGTCAGAAAGTGTTTCATTTAGAAATCAGACTTGTAGACCTCAGGTGGCAGGAGCTTACGTATATGATGAATTTTTAAGCGATGAGGAGAACCCAAGAGAGAGGGTGTGTGCATCTTTGAAGTTTCTATGCCCGTGTCATTATGTGGATGATCAATGACGAATGCTCAGATGTTCATATTTGTTACCTAGTGAAGTGATCACTCCACACTGCCTTGTAATAAAGCCACTCTGTTGAGATGAGTTGGTCATATGGTGAATACTGGTTGGATAAAAATCCCAGAGAAGCTGCCTTAAGCACGACGCAAGCAACACCACTGACATGCGTCAGGCTCACAAAACCCTTCCGGGGACTTCAGAGTGTAAAATGAGGTGTTGCAATGTCCAGCCGGGTGGGGTCTGCTGGTGCTGGGTGAGCATGCTGACAGTGAAGGAAGGTCATAGGGGTTGAAATCCATGAAAAATTCAGTCTCCATGTGGCTGGACGAATGGCATAAAAGCAACAATTGCATTGGTTCTACCTCATTTAAAAAAATTTCCTTATTTAATGAACAAAGGGTGGGCTCACCTTTGTTTATTAGCAATCACGATGTGCTCTCTTAGCTTTATTGCCGCTCATGACAGTAACGCTGGGACCCTGCAGGTCTCCACAGTGTTTGTCATGTCGGGAAGTGGGGGCAAGTAAGGCAGTGGTGACACAGAGTTTCATTACACCTGACACACACCTAACTCCCCACCTCTTACTTTCTGTACTAAACAGTATAGGCATTTTAAAAGCCCAAAGTAAAACCGAAGGCAAAGGGACCTTGCAATACACAACAGGCTTCCTTCCTTTGAAAGAATATATTGAAAATAGTACTTTCAGTGGCAAAAGCGTATAGAGTTGCCAGGTTGTCTTGGTATCACCAGGATCCTTCCTTTGGCGGCGGTGAAGGCTCAAAGCTGGGACAGCTTTTACCTCTTCATGTTGCCCCTCTGGTGTTTTCTTCAGAGGAATGTTTACAACCCAGGTTGGATTGGATTCTCAAGTGTTTTATTGTTTCTGTGAAATGACTTCTGGGCTGTCTTATGAAATTTAGGTCAAATTTATCTACCAAAGGACCATGCAATCGTCCATAAATTGAATGTGTGATGGATGTGTCAGAACCATCTTTCATCTCAGAACTATATAACAAATCACACTCCTATTCTTTCTAGGATACCCATGTGAAAATCCAAGAGGAAAGTCAAAGGGAAAAAAAAATCACAACGAGAAACAAGAGCATCCCCACAATGCTTCCTGGCATTCCGCGGCAGATAATTTTGCTATTTAGTTATGCCCTGTCTTATTCTGGAAAGAACTGAGGGAGAGGAGTTTTCTGCTCTTCCTTTCCGCTCTGCCACACCCTGTTTCATTTCTCAGTGAAACAGTACTACTGTCTTTCTACCGCAGCCAAAATCAGAGCTTCTGTCCCTATGTGAAAGAATAACTTCTGGACGTCCTCAAGGTCTACTGCAGGGAGCCGTCACACAAAAACGCACAGGGCGGATCTTAAGCACGACCATATAGGAGAGAACAGACATGTCAGATCGTTCATTCTATTTATTGCCCTTGTCTATTGGCACCTCCTCTCCAAGATGATTTCTTCTAGTGGAGGTGATAGACTATTGGCAGTTTTCTCATTTCTACAAAAATGGAGAGTGTCAGAATTTCCTCAGTATTTTCTCAATAGGCGGGCAATGAGGATTAATCACTTTAGCAAATCACTGGATTTCAGTGCAGCAGAGAAGATTGCAAGACCTCTGGCATAATTCATTAGCAATTATGAGTGTCAAAGCCCAGCATCCGTGCATAGACTTTAACGATTGTTAATAAATTTGGCAATTCATCATTCTATTTTATTCTTTCTTATGGTTCAGACAAAGAACCCTAAGTTGACACGATAATTGAAGAGCCATGTAAAGTTAAACTAGTGAAGAAAGCATTGTCATCATCACCAGCACCAAAGTTACCGATCATTTTTGGGCACTGATGACAGGCACTGTTTGAAGACATATACATGTATTAATTCAATCCTTGCCACAGCCTTATGGGATGGGTGCTATTATTATCTGAATGTTATAAATGAGGCCTTTGCGGCACAGAGTGACCAAGTCATGAACTCAGGCTTCCACAACTAGACATGGTAGATCCACAGTCTACACCCGTTCTCTTGAACACTTTACCATATTGCCACCGCAGAACCGAGCACGTCACGGCCACTGGAGGTGATCTCCAAGATCCCAGATTCTAGTCAAGCCTTCATGAGGCATAATCAACATAAAAGAAACTGTGCATATTTGGAGTTCATATTTTGATAAGTTTTGCATATGCATAAACCATCACCGTAACAAGATAGCGAATATATACCCCCCCAAAAGGGTATATGTTCTTGCCAGACTGGAGTCTTTCTCTTCTACGCGTTCCACTGCACTCACCTGTTTTCTGTCACTAGATTCCCCAGAATTTGATTTATTGAGAAAAATTTTTATTTCAGTATAGTTGGCACACAACGTTACATTAATTTTAGGTGTACAATAGAAGGATTCGACAAGTTTATACGTGATACGCCACACATGTAGCTACGTCTGTCCCCTACAGCACTATTGCAATACCATTGACAATACTCCCTATTCTGGGCCTTTCACCCCCATGACTTATTCATTACATAACTAGAAACTTGTATCTCCCGCCCCCGCTTCCCCCATCTTGCCCATCGCCCGGCCACCTCCTCCTCTGGCGACCACCAGTCTCTTGTCTGTATTTATAGACCTGATTCTGCTTTTTGTTTTCTATTGCTGGATTGTATTCCATCGTTTGAATATACTACTGTTTGCTTCCCCACTCATCTGGTGATGGACATGTGGGCTTCGGACAGTTTTTGACTATTCAGATAGTTTTTGACATATTTTTGACACACAGACGCCGTAGCGATTTGTGTGTCAACTTTGTCTGGGCATATGCTTTCATTTCCCTTAAGCAAATACCTGAAAATGGAATCTCTGGATCACTGGGCGGGTTGGTGTATATATAACTTTTTAAGGAATTGCCAGACTGTTTTCCAAAGTAGTTGACTCCTGTTATATCCCTCTTCCCCTCACTTCCCCTGCCAAGCAGTGTCTGAAAATTCCAATTTCTCTATTCCCTCACCAACATTTGATATGGTCAGGTTTCTTAATTTTAGCTTTTCTAATACGTATGTAGTGGTACCTCATTGTGGTTTTATTTACTTTTCTCTGATGGGTAGTGATGTCAAGCATCTTTACATGTGCTTATTTGTTATCCATATCTTTTTCGAGGTAGTGTCTGTTCAAATATTTTGCTTATATTTTATGAAGTTGATTTCATACTGTTGAGTTTTGAGAGTTGTCTACATATTCTGGAAAGAATTCTTTTATCTGCTAAGCGATTTGAGGATATTTTCCCCAAATCTGTGGTTTGTCTTTTTATTCATTTTTTTTAATGTTTATTTATTATTGAGAGACAGGACACAGAGCGTGAGCAGGGGAGGGGCAGAGAGAGGGGGAGACATAGAATCTGAAGCAGACTCCAGGCTCTGAGCTGTCAGCACAGAGCCTGACACGGGGCTCGAACTCACAAACTGCGAGATCATGACCTGAGCCGAAGTCGGTCGCTTAAGCAACTGAGGCACCCAGGCGCCCCGTGTCTTTTTATTCTCTTTGATGGTCATTTTCAGAGTCTTTTAAAGAGTAGAAGTTTTAAATTCAGATGACATCCAATTTTTGTTTTCTTTAATAAATCATGCTTTGGGTCTTGTATCCAGGTGATTTTTATCTAACTCATGGTCACAAAAATTTTCTCCTATGTTTTCTTCAGAAGCTGTATAGTTTCAGATTTTATGTTTAGTCTATGATTTATTTAAGCAAATTTTTGTATATGGCTTGAGATATAGATTGAAGTTCATTATTTGGTATTTGAATATCCAATTTTTTCTACCACCATTTTTAAAAATGATGTTGTATTTGCAAATCTGTAAAAAAAAAATCAGTTGTCTATGTGTGTGGACCTATTTCTGGATTCCCTATTTTTTCCCATTGATCTATTTGTTTACCTTGACATTAATACTGCAGTTTTGATTATTATAGCTTTATAATAAGTCTTGCAGTCAAGTAGCTTAATCCTCCAACTTTGTTCCTCTTGTTCAAAGTTTTTTTTTTCTTTTTGGGGGGTGTGTATGGTAGTCCAGGCCCTTTGAATTCCACATATGTTTTAGAATCATCTGAAAATTTCTACAAACATTTTTACAAAAAAGTAAAATTCTTACTGGGATTTTGATTGGATTGCTTTTATTCTATACATCAATTTCAGAGAATTGTATCTTACAATAGTGAGCCTTCTAATCAATGAACATTCTATATCACTATTTTTTTTTTTCATTTTTCAGAGACAGAGAGAGACAAAGTGTGAGTGGGGGAGGGGCAAAGAGAGAGGGAGACACAGAATCTGAAGCAGGCTTCAGGCTCTGAGCTGTCAGCACAGAGCCTGATACGGGGCTCGAACTCATGAAATGTGAGATCATGACCTGAGCTAGAATTGGAGGCTCAACCAACTGAGCCACCCAGGCATCCCTAAGTCTAAGATATTCTTATATTACACACTTTTCTGGAAGAAATTGTGTAGAATTAATAAGATTTCTTCCCTAAATTTAAAAAAAAAATTTTTTTTTAACGTTTATTCATTTTTGAGACAGAGACAGAGCATGAATGGGGGAAGGTCAGAGAGAGAGAGGGAGACACAGAATCTGAAACAGGCTCCAGGCTCTGAGCAGTCAGCACAGAGCCCGACGCAGGGCTCGAACTCACGGACCGCGAGATCATGACCTGAGCCGAAGTCAGATGCCCAACCGACTGAGCCACCCAGGTGCCCCTCTTCCCTAAATTTTGATAGAATTCACTAGTGAAGCCATCTGACCCTAGAGCGTTCTTTGGACAAAGGTTTAACACATCCTTGCTGTCTATTTCTTCTATCAATTATTGAGAAATGAATATTGATATCCCTGACTATAATCATGGGTAATCCCTGACTATAACCATTACATTTTGCTTTATGTATTTAGAGATTCTATTACTAGATACATAAACATTTAGAATAGTTACATCTTCTTAGTTATTTGACCCCTTTATCATTATGCAATGACTGTCTTTAACTTTGGTAATCTTGTTTGCTCTAATTCTACTTTGATATTAATATAGTCAGTCCAAATTTCTTTTGAATAATATTACCATGGTTTATCTTTTTCCATTATATTCTTTTAATCTGTGAATTCTTTATATTAAAAGTCCTTTTTTTTTGCATGCAGTATGTATGTGTATTCCAATCTTAGCCTTTTAGTTGGGATGTTTACATCATTATTCTTTAAAGTGATTATTGACATGGTTAGATTTACATCTCCTTTTTTGTTATTTGTTTTTAGCTTGTTCCATTTGTTGTTCATTCCTTTTTTCTTCTCTTTCTTTGTGAATTGAGGCTTTGGGGATTTTTTTTTTTTTGTAATGGCATTTTGTCTCCATTTAGCTTATTAATTACCATTCTTATTTTGTTTTGTTAATTGTTGCTCTAAGGCTATACTATATATGTTTAATTTTTAATTTATCACAGTTCTACTGTTAAGTGATATTTTACAACTTTACCTTTATTATAAGAAACTTACAAGAATATACTTTTATTTCAACCTTTTAAGTCTTTGTGCTATTGTTGACATATATTTTACTTCATATGTAAACACCCACATTTAATAAATACACTATTATTATTTGCTTTAGTCTACTGTATTTAAAAAACTTGAACATTATAAACATATCATATTTTTACCTATGTAGCTAACATTTCTAGTGCTTTTTATTTCCATTTATAGATCCATATATGCATCTAGTACCATTTTCTTTTACTTATAGGACTTTCTTTAACTTCTCTTATTGTACTGGTGATAAATTTCTTCAGTTCTTATATGTCTGATAAAGTCTTAATTTCACTTCTGTTTATTAAAGACATTTCACTTGGAATAGTTGACAGTTTTTATCTTTCAGTTCTTTAAAGGTTTTGCTCTGTTTGTTCTCACTTGCTTTATTTCCAATAAGAAATCTATTATCCTTATCTTTGTTTCTCTGTACGTTATATGTGCATTTTCTCTGGCTGCCTTTAAGATTCTGTCTTCATCATTGATTTTGAGCAACTTGATTATGACATACCTTGGCATAGTTTCTTGTTTTTTCATGTTTCTTGTACTTAGGGTTCCTTGACCTCCCTAGATCTACGTGTTTATAGTTTTCATAAAATTTGGAAAATTTTCAGCTGTTACTTGCTCAAATGGTTTTTCTAGTGGGTTTTTTTTTTTTCTCAGAATAACATCCTGAATAGATAATTTTGGTAGTAGCAATACAGTTCAACTCTATACAGTCTAAATTATATACAATCACACACACACACACACACACACACCGTTGAGCCTAAATGTCCATCAATTGATGAAATGGATAAAGAAATTATGGTTTATACACACAACGGAATACTATGTGGCAATGAGAAAGAATGAAATATGGCCTTTTGTAGCAATGTGGATGGAACTGGAGAGTGTTATGCTAAGTGAAATAAGTCATACAGAGAAAGACAGATACCATATGGTTTCACTTTTATGTGGATCCTGAGAAACTTAACAGAAGTCCATGGGGGAGGGGAAGAAAAAAAACGAGGTTAGAGAGGGAGAGATCCAAAGCATAAGAGACTCTTAAAAACTGAGAACAAACTGAGGGTTGATGGGGGGTGGGAGGGAGGGGAGGGTGGGGGATGGGTATTGAGGAGGGCACCTTTTGGGATGAGCACTGGGTGTTGTATGGAAACCAATTTGACAATAAATTTCATATTTAAAAAAAGATTCTTGTGGCGGTAGGGTTTATAATAGCTAAGAAATTAAGTAGATCTATTTCCAATTCTGGCTTTGTTATTTGCTGACTTGTTCTAGGGCAAAGTCTTCACCATTTCTCAACTTCAACGTCTTTTTCTGTAAAATGATGATTATCATGATACCTATTTCATAGAATTCTTGTGAAAATTAAATACGTAGCTTAATAGCTACTATATAAATTATGGGTGCTGTTATAAATAATATCATTTGAGAAGTCTACCGTCTTTAAAAATATGCTTTTACCCCATTAGGAACCTGGGAAATTTATACAGGCAATGACTAAATAACATTCAACAAATGACTAGGAGTCTTGATGCTAGTGTGGTGAATGATACAAAATAAGCATAAGACATAGTCACACAGAACGATACCAGGGTAGATATGACCTGAGGTCTTCTGAAAGAGACCTCAGTTTCTAGCTGTCACCTCACCTCAAGGAGTGGTTGGAGGGCCATTTAAATTTATGCAAATCATTGACTCTCTGTGTTCTGTTAATGCTTTCAAGTTTTTATATTGTGGGATGTTGGATTTTATGACTGATAGAACAGCTAGTTGCCTTTTCTTGGAACCATGCAAACATGTTCCAGTTCAGTGATACAGCAAGCCACCGTTATTAAAAAGAGAAGATTCACAAAAAAATGATACCATGGATTACTTAAAAGCCTCAGGATAAGGAAGTTTATGAGTAAGAGTTAAAATGCATGAGACAAGAAGGCAAGAAGAAACATCATGAGTTAAAAGAAAGTAACAGGAAGTCACAGGTTTTCTTTGAGTTCTTTCTTCTCTAAAGCAAAGAAATTCTACGCGTCAGGATGTATTTTGAGTTAACGATGTCAGGATGTATTTTGAGTTAACGAGTCTCGCTATTAGAACTCTATCACTCTCAGAAATATCCCACACATGGAGTCAGGCAAAGAGGATTATTTTCCTCGTAACATGAATTAAGTTATTTTCTTGAGACATCTTGTTTGAACTCTTGACAGTTATATTCCACAGAACACATTTCCTATTTCAGACAGTCCAGTGGAATTCTCCCAGTGCTATGTCATTTGGGAAATCTCATTCGAATGAGACATTTCTCACATCAGTTTCTACAGCCTGGTTTTGGGCTATTTTCCTGCTGGCCTTTGTGAGGATCCCAGTGATGAGTCTTTGCTTTGGATGCTGCAGGAGAGAAGGAATTTCAAGGGGTCATGGAATCACAGTAAGGCACTAGTAAGGATTCATTGTCCTAGAGTGAAACAAAACAAAACAAAAAAACAAAACAAACAGAAAACCTTAGACATTCAGGATCTAGAGAACATTCCAAGACTTGAAAAACTGTATTTGTCCACATAAGAAAAGATTTTAGTAAATATCCTCTTGAAACTTCCCATGATTAGTTGTGGGAAAATGAACACATTTAAAATATAATCATTTTCTTTCTTTAGTCTACTGTTTATGTGGTGTTGTTCCATGAAGAATAATGAGAATGCAGTTTGTGATGCTAATGTAATAATTCTGCCTTTAATTTTTTTATTGTCCCATGTAGGATTCAGGTGGGGTTGGAATAAAATGTTATACAAATGATGTACTCAATCACCTAATATTTGCTTTACAAGATTCTTGCTTAAGTCATATTTCTAGAAAGAAGTCTTCAACAATTTATATCACTGTATCCCTCTTTAAAACAAAGCTATAAAGACTTTTTCTTACTCTATTCATAGTGTAGTGTTGTATCAGGGTAACTAAATATACTTGGACAGTTAAGTTACAAGGCTCAGCCCCACTCCTATCTGGGGTTTTTCAAAATGGTACCACTATATGTCTATGATGCTTTCATTTGGTGTTGGCACATGAAGAATATTAATGAAACGAACTTTAGCAGGCTTCCACAGTGGTCATGACCTCCCCAAATTCCCAAGTATTCCTTTATCCCCTTTGACCTTACTTCTCTACATTACTTTACTAAGACTTTTCTATCTCAAATTATTAAAAGAAACCATCACATGGAAAATATTGGTGAAACAACAATTCCCCTCTATTAGATCTTGTCATCAAAATCTATGAATTAATCATATTTAATGTTTGGTCATTGGCCATGAGCAACGGCATCCTAATGTTGGTCACAATTTATGGAACATTCCTTTATTAATCTGCATTATGTTTTGAAATTCCTCAATGTTTAATTCCTTCTCAGTTTTACATAATGACTTTATATCCATTGGGAAGACACTGCATCTCAGTCAAGTGGATGAAATTGAATAAGGATGTAAATGTCTTAGCATCATAGTATCACATATCCTTGGCATTGACAAATAACTCTATTTTCTTCTCCAGGGAAAGAGAAGTTTTATAGGCTGCTAGTCACAAAATGAAGAGGCGAACATTTGTAAACCAGGATCACAAGCACATCAGTCTTGGATAAGCATCTATGTCTTTTAAATTTCTCATCCTACATTTTCCAGCTACAATTAACAGTGGTTGCTATTAAAGGAACAAGTAGCTTCTGCTTCCGACTTTGCTACTGTTTCTAAGTTTTGAAACTCAGGGGAGTTTCACCCTAAGTCTTGGCTTGCTCTTGTTTAAATTTGAGTTATTTTGAACATGCACAGTAGTCCACGGCCAGAGAGAATATATTTAGTGCATTCCACTATTGTACTTTAATTCAGCAAGCTTTTAGAGCAATTGATTGTACTCAACAAACGTGGTGGCATCTTTGCAATGACAATAATAATAGAAAGAGACAGAAAAAGAAAGAAAGAAAGAAAGAAAGAAAGAAAGAAAGAAAGAAAGAAAGAAAGAAATGTGTCTGTGTGAGGCCAGTACATTTTAAGCAAAATGTCCCTGATATATCCTCTTTTTAGAATGCTTTTCCCTGCAAGTCTTGGTCTCACTACTGTGACCTTAGCAACAGGCAACTTGAATGCTCCAGACTGTAACTTGACAATGAGCTTCCATAGGCATTGTGATCCTTTTGTGCACTGGATTTCTTTCTCTATTATTTAGTGAATCCACAGGAATGCAGAGAGAAACACGGAGCCTTGCTTCTCGTTGGTGGGTTACAAATGGGGCTGAGTGACCTCTAGTACTTGGTCTTAAAATTTTCACAGCAGGCATTTTGGGAGCACGTATATTGGGGGCTGGGTGGGAGGCAGCAGGTCACATGTGGAGATTTTCAATCCAGAATTGCTGCTAATTAGAGTGGCTTCCAAAAATGGGCATGACTGTGAAAGGTTTTTTTCCAGGGTTGTGTGGGCTTTGTTTGGGATGAAGAGGTGAGAATGGGAGAGTGTATAGGGGAGAGAAATGTAGGGAGAGAAAAAGGGGAAATGCTTCCAACCTAATCTTTTGCTTCCAACCTGGAAGCAACAGTCAGACGCAACACGTCTCACTAGATAATTCCCAAATGCCATGGTAAGGCTGATGCTTCCCATGTGGAGCATATGGCCTTACAAAAGAATGCAGGCTGCTTAGGAATCAAAACAGGGGCTTATTTCTTATCAACTGTTCTGATTTTGAGTGAATTTCAGCAGTTTGATGGGTCTTGAGTAGCAAAGATCGGACTTCAATTTTAACACCTTGCAATGATTAGTGGGGGATGTTCAACTGGGAACGGTGTTCTGTTTATTTTTCTATGCACCTTTGAACTGAAAAATGAATGGATTTCTAAAAATTTTAATACATTTATTGTCTTTTGTCAACATGTGTTACAGTAAAACCCAAAACAGTGGTGTAATAAAACATGCAGGTTAGTGTTTATTATTAAGAATATAAACGTTCTCATCAATGACATCAAAGCCCACAAAGTATTTTCAGATATAGGCCTATGAGTGAGTTACAAGAATATCATAAAACCAATAAAAGATATTGTAACATGCTTTCTAAATCTCTATAGAACTACAAAGAGCACCATCTGGAAAAGAAGATGTTTCCCCAGAAAGTCAGTGTGAGGCTTTCTGTGCAGGAAGTAGAATATAGCAGTTTAAATAGTAAGCTGAGGGTTGATTAACTTGACCTACACACTCGCTTACTCCGGGACCCCAGGTAATGTATTTGCATGCACCTGGTTTCCTTTCTCTGACTGCACGTAAAGTGCAATATGAACTTGACCTTGTAGCAGTAACTGTGTGTATCGGGAACTGGCCAGGTGTCTTTTAAGCAAGAAAAAGGTAGTTTTTCTGGAAAGGTACACATCTTGAACAAGAGACAGTGCCGGGACCATTTCATCACCTCCTTTTAAGTTACTCCTCCTTATGTGGGTATCGCTCTGAAGTCCAGAAATAGTTAAAAGAGAATGAGGGTATTTTCTTCCCAACTTCCTGCAGCAAATCTCGTGTCTGTGAGCACCTGCAAATAACAAAGTGTGACTATTCCAAAAGTTAGAGGCTGTTTGAAATAGACTGAAATAATTCTATGTCTTTTGTTGAAAATGGTAGCGGAGAAAATGTGTTAGATTTGAATTAATCAGTAGACTTATTTGGCTGTTAATTGTATCTATACTGTAGCATAAGCTCAGTGAATTCTTTCTGCTTGAAGGTAATTGTACATTTACAAACATTAAGTGTATGCTATTATAGGAATAAGTTGTTTGGAAGAAATTCTTCCCGTGGTCTTCATGTATTGGATCGAAGAAAAAGATCCGTTCTACACAAATTCTGGGAGGCAAAGTTCCTGGCTCATGTAAAAACCTAGTAATCAGTTGACCGACTGAATAAATGAATGCATGAATAAAACTGTATCTGCTGAGACTATATGCAATTTAACACTATGCTATTATCTAAATAATTTGGTCAGTGTTGGATGCTGTACGGAGTAATTTGGAGCTAATCTCTTTCATTACGTTAATAATTAGCTGGCATTACCTGGGAAATTACCACAACTTTGTAATTCTCCTGGCCAGCATAGACACCCTTGAAATGAAATGATCTTGATGGTTGCTGCAGTGGCCCCCAAAGCTTGCCATCCCGCATCATCGCCAGTTACGCACACAGTTTATGGTTGTAGGCACTGTATGCATGGCCCACTTTAATGTTTATTGTCTAGACCTGCTGTTGCCGTATTTGGACTGAATGCATTTTCGCTCTGTGGGGCAGCTAGGGGTGGGAGTGGAAAAATTGGTTTCTTGGTTTAGTGAAGCAGGTAACCAGGGAATTTGGGAGAAATGCACATTCCATTCCACACCCAGTCAATACAGATGGAGAAAAACAGAACCTGTTTGTGTTTTCTTTATCACAGTTTCCTATATTATCATTTTATGGAAATAATTACCATCTTGGCCAACAACTTTGCTTGATTACGTCTGAGTCTGTTTTTCATTTTCCTTAAAGTAAGACATTATCGTTACAAGCAGCCAAATCCCTCAGAACTCCTCGAGATGTTATGCCTTTCTCAATCATTTTTAAGGCAGAATCCCAACACCTACATTTTTAAGTATTTTAAGAATTCATGCATCAAAGATTTTTATTTTCAGAAACAAACGTGTACAGCACCAAAATACCTAGCTTACCATTATTTCTGTTAACATCCCTGAAATAGCAAAAACAGTGTCCCTCAATTATAAGATAAGAAGTGTGGAATCTATAGTTAAAAGGAATAACATTTTTTAACAGATCATTTAAAAAATTTCTTTAAGAAGTTCTTGAACTCAGTATATCCAGAACCCAGTATATTCAGCTACTCAGATTCTAAACATCTCTATAGAGAATATTGGATTGTGGTGATGACTAGACAATTCTAGAAACTTATTAAAATTTTTTGAATTGTACACTTAATCTTTTAAAAAAATTTAATGTCTATTTTTGACAGACGGAGACAGAGCATGCGCGGGAGAGGGGGAGAGAGAGAGGGAGACCCAGAATCCGAAGCAGGCTCCAGTCTCTGAGCTGTCAGCCCAGAGCCCAGCGCGGGGCTCAAACCCACAAACAGTGAGATCATGACCTGAGCCGAAGTTGGACGCTTAACCGAGTAAGCCGCCCAGGTGCCCCCGAATTGTACGCTTAACCTTAATGAATACGTAAATTGTACCTCAGTAAACACGTTAAAAAATATGATAAGGTTATCAATGTCCAAGTGCTACATGTGTGCAAATGTTCTTTGCACATTTAACTGAATTGATAATTAATGCCATTTTGGATTTGAAATGATTCATTCGGTGCAGAGGCTTCCAAGGCAGTATTTCCACCGCTGCAGTGATTAAAACAAAGGTTCAGCTCCACCCTGCCCCGTCCACCCACATTTTGGTATTCTGTAATGATTCATTAACAGAACTTTTAGTAAAAATATCCGTGCTGGCAATGGTTGAGGGCTGTGATCCATTCTGCTTCATTACATTGACATCTGATAATGAGGACCATTGCCTTTGGTAGATAAAAAGAAAATCAGATTTGCTATAGTTTAGCAGCCTTTCCAGAAAAAAGTTTAAAAGTGTGGGTAGGACTGAACAGGTTTTTCTGATTATGTTTCTTGTTTGTTTGTGAATTCCACAAGGAATAAAATCTAAAACATTCCCTGCAGTGTCGGGAAAAAAAAACTGTGTTGTACAGTATGTCAAAGATTTCCATTTATTTATGCTTGTTTTAAAAAAGAAGAAGGAAGCAACTTGACTTGTTCTGAAGGAAAAATAAGTTGAAGTCGGCTTTCAAGGTGAGCATTCCGACATCGCTCTTACCTCAATAAATTATTTCAAAGAAAACTAGGGAGTGAAATAAATATTTTCAAGCTAAAGATTGCATATTCCTCTATACTCGTGCCTTGTGAAAATAAAGACTTTGTACCCAAAATCTTATACACCATACGATTTTATGGTGACAGACCTGGTCCATACCACGATCATGGACTTGCTATGATCATGGACTTGCTGGTGTCCTTTGTACATTGGTAACCTCACCCTATTTCAAAAGTTCTATTGAGGTGCTATTTATATACCATAACATTCATGTATCTCACAGGTATGATTCAGTAATTTTTAGTCAATTTATAGGCTTATGCAATCACCACCACAATCTAAGTTAGAATATTTTCATCACCATAAACCCGTTAGCAGCCACTCCCCATTTGCCCCCTTCTCCCCAGCCTCCCTCCCCAGGAGAAACCACGAATCTGCTCTCTGCCTCTGTAACATTCTCCTATTCTGGACATTTCATATAAATGTGTTCATACCATATATGGTCTTCTGTGACTGGCTTTGCTCCTTTGGCACAGTGTTCCATAGTCCCCGTGTTGCAGCAGGTATAGTATTTAATTCCTTTTGATTCTATCGTAAGGACGTGCGATAATATATTTATCCATCCACAAGTTGATGAAAGTTTAGGTTGTTTTCCCCTTTTGGCTGTTATGAGTAATGCTGCTGTGAACATTCATGGACAAGTTTTTGTGTGGACATATGTTTTCATTTCTCTCGGGTGTTCAGCTTGGAGAGCAGTTGCTGGGTCATGTGGTCAAAATCTATGTTTAGCACTTTAATAAACTGCCAAACTGTTCTCCAAAAGTCCAAAAGTGATTGCACCATTTACAGTCCCACCCGCCATATATGAAGTTTCCAGTTCTTCATATCCTGGCCAAGTAAGTCTTCGTCTGTTGAATTATACCTATGCCAGTAGGTGTGAAGTGACGCTTTATTGTCACTTTAATTTGCATCTCCCTATTCATGACTTTGGCATATTTTAAATATTCTTGTATATATGAATGAATATACATGATGCCCCCGAAACAATCCAGAAGCACTTTTCAAATCAAGAGAAGAGTGAAATATATACCCCACAGCTCTTTGCAAATAAACTAGCCCAGTCCATCAAACTGTAATCAAAATAAGGAGATCTATTTAAATAATAGTATTTTTCCACTATCAGGGAGGCCACATCAGGAGTAAAATGTATATAAGCTGTCACCTAAGTAAAGTCATCTTTAAAATATATTGAGATACATTTCAACTGCTGAAATTTGGTGTAGCAAAGCCATAAACAATTGCAGGGTAATAAACTCCAGGATTAGGTACCATATTTCTTCTTTCCCATTGAGAAGTCACATAAAAAGTTAGAAAATATTAATAAATTTTGCCCTGACTTTCTAGAGGCAAAGCTTATCCCTAATGGATAAATGAAGGAGGAAAGCAATTATGCTGTGTTCTCTCGGGTCCACAGGGTTCCCACTCTTCATACAGCTGCTACTGTCTCGAATGCTATCAGCTGACCCAGGTGCCAGGACTGGGGGAAGCCTATAAGAACTAGGACTATAGGAACTGGGACAATGACTTTCTAATGTGACTATTGCATAACCTCTAACTATGTGAAGTTCTATACACTTCCACACTGGGGATCCCTGAATGCCCACATTATTTGACTGCTGTTGGCCTCCACCAGACCGATCCATAAGAAATACAGGGACTTGGAAGGCAGCAGGTCAGGGCAGATTATAGATATATTGGGTATACCTTCGCATTTTTTGTACATAAATGTGTGTGTGTGTATAAGATGTGTATGTGTGTATATGTGTGTATGTGTGTGTGTTCTATATTAAATTAATAAGCCAATACTAAAGAGTACACTGAACAACTAGCTTTTTAAATTTCACTTATTTTAGCTAACATTTCACATCAAAACATCTTTTTTAAAAATAGTTGCATAGGGGCTCCTGGGGGGTTCAGTCGGTTGAGTGTCTGACTCTTGATTTTGGCTCAGGTCATGATCTCACGGTGAGCTTTAGCCCCACGTCGGGCTCTGAACTCACAGGGCAGAGCCTGCTTGCGACTCTTTCTCCCTCTCTTTCTGCCCCTCCCCGGCGCTCACACTCTCTAAATAAATCAATACATACGTAAATAAACAAATGAACAAACTTAAAAAATAACTGTATAAAAAACAAAAAATCAAAAACAAACAAAAAATCAAAAACAAACAAAAAATGATGTATACTATCCATCATTTGAATGTTGTACCTTTTAAAAATTATCCCCCATTGTTGGACATTTAGCACATGTGTCACACGTACATACACATTATACTTAACAGGACAGAATTTCAGAAGTGGAGAGTCAAAAGGTAAATGAGTTTTTCATTTTATTTATCTCTTTTTAAAGTTTTTATTTATTTGTTTTGAAAGAGAGAGAGAGCAGAAGAGGGGCAGAGAGAGCGAGGGAGACAGAGAATCCCAAGCAAGCTGTCAGTGCAGAGCCCAACGGGGGGTTTGAACTCACAAACCACGGTATCATGACCTGAGCCAAAATCAAGAGTCAGACACTCAACCGACTGAGCCACCCAGGCACCCCTGAATTTTTCATTTAAAAATATTTTTTTAATGTTTATTTATTTTTGAGAGAGAGAGAAAGCACGAATCGGGGATCCTCTTGGAAGGCAAGACTGTCTTTATATTGGTCTCATGGCTGGGTCTACTGCTCAGCCTCCCTACCATCAGCTTAACTTCCCAGGAGGCAGTGACCCAATGAGATTAAGGTAAGAGCTTCTTTAGCTTCTCCATGGAGAGGAGAAGAACATGACGTGAGCCTTTTCTGTGAGAATGCTCAGCTCACTGACCGCCACGTGTTTACATTGGTGAGCATGTTATTCAGTCAGTTCCCGAGTTTACCATGTCAAAGGTGGCCTTGTCTCGAATATGGGGTTTTCTTCCACGTGCCGTTCTCTGAGAAAAGGTGAGCTCATACAACAAATGGATCTTGCTCTTTTGGGGAGGAACCCTGAGCTCAGCTCCGTGGGTTCAGATACACTAGACTCTTGGATGTGTGTCCCACTGGCTATGTGACCTGGGCAAGTGACTCTAGCTCTCGGAGCCTCTGAATTGTGCTTTATCAAATAGGCATGACCACACCTCCTACTCAGAGCCCTGTGTGTGCTAAAGAGGTAATGTGTACAGAGAACTTGGCCCAGACCATGTGAAACACACAATAAAACCTTCACCATTCTCTGCTCTCTTCTCTTCCTGCCTCTTGCAGAGGGGAGCCCCAGATTCAGAGGACAAAAATCAATGCCACTTAGGTGACTCAAGGGAACTGGCAAGGATTTCTAGATGCTGTTTTAGGAATTATTTGGCAATAATGGTGGTTTGGTTGGTGAAAATAGACGTGGAGTGTGTGTGTATGTAGGTGACAGATTTCAGATAAAAAGACAGAAGATAGATTTTAAAGTGATCTTTGAGAACAGATGGAGAAAAAAAAATTTTTAGTTTGCTTTAGGGAATAGAAGCTTTCAGGTTCCAGAAAACATAAACCCAGAATTGATCCCCTGTGAGAGAAAGTGTAGCAGATATCCAAGGTTTAAAGATGATAAGGAAACATGAATTTCCAGTCTCTGGAAATAGAGCATAAATTAAATTCAGGCCAGGTAAGGGTCAGCCAGCGGAGTTAGACAAGCCCCTCTATTTCACTCTGACCATCACTCTGAAACACCATCCCGATGGCGATCAGTTTGGACTGGGGAGCTCTGGCTGAATAGTCAGGCACTGATGTGCTGTCGTCCCCAGGCTGGGTGTTAGCAGGCCAGGCAGGTCAGAACACACCAGGGGAACGAGTGAGCTAATCTGATGGGCTCAGACATCAGATGTACAGCCAGGAAAGACCAGGATGTCAGGAAATCCAAGAACAAAGAGCAAGGATGCCTGAACCCAAGCAGAGATTTGGAGTTAGAAAAGACAAGGTAGGCGTGGGCTTTAAGTAACAAACCCAGTGCACCGTCAGCAAGAAAGGAGCTTGATAATACACCACAGGCTTCCTCAGGGCCAGAGAAGATCACATTAGTTCAAAAAGTGTGTGTTCAAACAGAGTGTACAAACTGGGGGTAGAGAGTATAAACGGAGTAAGAAGAAACCTTCTCTATCTATCTATCTTTCTATCTATCTATCTAAAAATATTGCCCCAAAATCAGAGAGAAAAGAGTAAAGTGATAATGAAAAACATCATGGGATACGTCATAGAATTTTCTGGAAGGATTTGACTCTTGAAATGTGTGTCCTAAGGGGAATGTGAGGGAGAATGGGGGAGGGATGGGTAGAACTCGTTGTTTTGGAGAGGATGAGCCATGCTCACCGGTGCAGGAGGGCACGGGAGGTGTTGTGGGGACAAGTGTTGTGATGTGAGACTGCAGTAACATTCAGAACAGATCCCACAGATCAGGGAGGCCTGGCCTATGGGCGAATATCCAAGGACAGAGGGAGGTACCTAATACGGCACGTGTTCTGATGGGACTTGGGCTCCAACCAAAGCTGAGGCCACTGTCACCTTCTTCTTAGAAGAGCTCAGCCCGAGAGGGTCATTCCTGCCTGCTTACGTCAGCAGTGTCCAACCTTCCAACAACATTTTATTTCCCTGGGTGCTTACTTCAGGATATTTTTGAGGGCCTACACATAAAGGCTTAGATGGATGTGGAGTCCTCTGACACCCCAGAAGCTTTTCTTTTTCTATCTGTCCCCCGGGGCTCTGCCTCTTTGACCAGTGTGAGTTCCCCGGGTGGTTGGAAATTTGCCAAGTATTGGCTGAGAGCTGTTCAGAGCAGTCACACATCAGAGTGTCCTTTCTCTGAGGAGTTTTCTGTCAGAGTAGTTATGTCTGATAATATGCATTGTTGGTGGTACCACAACTATCGCCAAAGACAGCAGCTCTGAAATGCACCGGGACTTTGTTTCCTTATCCATAAGAGGATGACTTGAGCCTGCTGATCAACAGGTAAGTTTCAACTCGAACATTATTTGCTTTGACACAGTTCACACAGAGGCTGGAAAAGTAGCCGTTGGGCATCTCAAAATTGAGCGAGGCCTCACTGCTCGAGACTCAGGGCCAAGATACTTGTCAGTGGCCAGGGACGCTCTAGAAGGAGGTGGGGACTTCTGTTCAGTGGGGGAAGCGAACTGCTTGGCTTTCGAGACCCTCATTTCTTTAGCGTTGATGCTCAATTTCTGAGGCTTTAGGAAAGAATGTCAATTAACAAGAATCTTGAGAAAATTTCAGAAACAGAGATGGGCTGTTTCATTAACCCACGCGTCCCTAGAACCCAGGCCAAAGTCTCCGCTGGTTGGACAAATGCATCGTTTGTTGGTACCATTCATGTATACTTCATTTCTTACCCATCAGAATGTCTATATATGCTGAAATCATCCTACATTTGTCCCCTTTTTTATTGATGTTAAATCTCCCTAAATAGGAAGCCTTTAAATCATTTAAAACCTATGATTTGTGCTGGCCAAACTACACTGAGTTGTTTCCTTAAAGTTATGGCAATAGACTTCTCAAAGCCTATATATTTGAAAATAAAAGATATAGAATATAGATGAGAGGGTGTACGTGTGTCTGTGTGTGTGAGATAAAATATTACAAAACTCTTCATATACAGAGTGGGTCTTATCATCTGTGTTCCTCACGTCCTTGCCAACTTGAAGTTACGTAGCAAAACAAAAGTCCTCAAAGTGTTATTAACTAATGAGTGAAACAATTATAAAATTGAAATCACTGAAAATTTCCTCCATACCTAACACTTAAGTATCCAACTAGTCAATGCATATAGAGATTGCAAAATCAAACTGGAAATCCTGTTAAAAACCACAGGATTTATGAATTTGATGAAAAGGAAGGTTGGTGAACTGTTTCAACTACATGCCAAATCATTGGCAAGTAAGAATCTGGCATAACTCACCAATTAAATTGAGGAAGAGAAAAAAAAAAGACACAAAGATGACTACAAAATCGTTATTTCAAAAGGGAATAATTTGATTACAAGTGGATTAGGCAAAACTGGGAAAACTGACGGAGCCTTCAAATATTTTTGTAAACATGACCCTCTCTATAATTATGCCGCAAAAAACAAACACAAAGTGAAGGATCTCATCAAGTAATCATACACATTTTTTCTGAGAAGAAAAAAATCATCACTACTTTTATTTTCTAGAATCTCCTAAGAACAGAATTGTAACAAGGTAGTTACATTTGCCGCATAAATTTAGCAAGAACGATCTATGAAATAAATTAATTTTATAATTTATGTCCTACTTTTTAAGATGAAGACTCAGCCCAAACTGGAGTTTTTAAAAAACTATTTGTTATGAAATTTTGGTTCCCATCCAGGTACCAACTCTTGTTATATAAGAAAAACCTCCTATATATGATTCTTGCAGCAAAGTTATAACAAATAAACAATGGCGAAACAGAAAGAGAATGACCACTCAGATAATATACTATTTTGGCTTAGAAACTCTCACATTTTTCTTCCACGCAAATGTGTACGTATAAATATATAGGCTCCATTCCATTATCAGTGCTATTAATCTTTCTAGGTCATAGAAACTAATTTGTTTCCCTAAATATTTTCCCTATGAAATACTTTTTAGCCCTTCATATTTCAGAATAACTGTATTTGTGCTCATTTTCTGATGTTCTCCAGAGGAAGCAAACGATCCTGGGATTAGAAAATTTACTTATTCCAACATTGGTTATGCCCCCCCTTTTATGAGACAGAAAAGCTTGCTTGCTACCTGTCAGACCAATGTTCCTCATTGGTTTTTTATTTGTTGGTTTTTGTTTTTAAGTTTTTATTTATTTACTTTGAGAGAGAGAAAGGGAGAGAGGTGAATTTGGGAGGGGCAGAGAGAGGGAGGGATGGAGAGAGAGAGAGAGAGAGAGAGAGAGAGAGAATCCCAAGCAGGCTCCACACTGTACGCACGGAGCCTGTTGCTGGGCTCAAACCCACAAACCATGAGATCATGACCTGAGCCGAAATCCAAGTCAGACACTTAACCAACTGAGCCACCCAGGCGCCTTTGTTTGTTTTTTCATTATTGCCCTGGTAAGGCACCTTTTCAGATATTTCTTTTCTCCTAATTTCCCACCAATGACTTTTAATACTTCAGATACATCATACATCTGTTTACACACATAGCCCTTGGGAGGGTGTATTAGTTTTACACTGCTGCTATAACAAATTACCACAGATTTAGCAAATTGAACACATAGAAGTTTTATCATACAGTTCTATAGGAATAGAGGTCTGACTTGGGTCTCACTTTGTTACAGTAACAGGGTTGGTGGGGCCCTGTTCTTCTATGGAAATCTACGGGAGAATCTGTTTTAGCTTTTGGAGGCCACCCCCATTCCTTTGCCTTCCTCCACCTTCCAAGCAAACTTGGCATCTCTCTGTGCTTTTCTTCCATAGCCACATCTTCCCCTTCCACTCTGAAGGACTCTAGTGACTACACTGGACTCACCCAGATAATCCAGGAGTATCTATCTCCCCCTTTTGAGGTCAGCTAATTAGCCACCTCAATTCTACTATAACTTTCATTCCCCTTTGCCGTGTCACATAACACAGTCAGAGGTTCTAGGGATTAGGGCATGGGCTTCTTTGATGGGAGGGTGTCCGGGGTGGGGGAAACATTATTCTGCCAACCACAGAAGATCACAAAACATTGCGGTATCTCAAGTTTTCGTGTCCCCCCCCCCCCCAAAATCACTTTTCACCCACTTGGGGGCAGTGTTACCCCCACTGAGAACACATGCCCTAGGGATCAGCCCTCCCACCATCCTCCCTTCTCTCTTCACCTTTGGGCTTTCAGGCCAGTGTTCAGTATGCCTCCAGACAAGAAATTCCAGGTACACATGTGCATCTAATGCACAGTTTTCAAACTAAAATTAACAACACCCATATTTTTTTCAACATGGAAAAAACTCACCGTTGACCTAATTCATCATTAGGTCACACCCTTCTTAAAAGTCTTGTATTTATCCAGTTAGCCTAATAATAAATATTCCTTTGTGCATCATTAGAAATACTATAAACCAAAATTTAGATTGGGACCAAAAAAAATGAAACAAAATAGTTTTTCCTAGATCGTTTAGTGTTCCTATCTTCTAAATGTACTTTTGTTATATATCCACTATCTCTGGGACTTTTGAAACGAGGACTCTAGAAATAGCAGTTTAAAATGTATAGTCTTGAGGGAAATGATCAATCATAGTGTTTTCTTTTCTTTGCCTTTCCTTTCTTTCTTCTGTTTTGTTGTTGTTATTGTTGTTGCAGGTATCCCTGTTGAAACAGCAAAAAAGCTGACGTTTTAAGCCTGCAGGCTTTTCCCCCTTGACATCTTTTCCTTTCAAAAGGGGACTTTGACTCAAATCATCAGGTTTCTGTTCTCTGTTACATCAATTAAGGCTACCTGAAAATTCAATTGAACTTAATGTTCTTGAAATGGAAACCTAGGGAAAACTCCTTCTCTTTTTCAAAGGAAACCTCCCTGAAAACTGTCCCGGCTCTCAAAGCTGATTGCACTGGGCTTCAGGATGCAAGAAACAGATTCACTCACCGGTAATGGCACCTGGAGAATAAGACAATCTTAAAGCACATTTGTATCTATTCAGATAGTTACTTGGCAAGTTAGGCACTGATTCTGGGTATTAAAAATAAAATTACTTCTATTAGTCTGAGAGTTCTCTCAGTGATAAAGCTTCTCAGGCATTTAGAAGTCAAAGGGTTTGATGAGTCCACACCCCCACCTCTAAGGGGATATTATGGGAAAGTCATGACTTCTGCAAGTAAGGATCAAATTCTTAATTAAATTGCACAATAGATCATGTGGGTTTTCAATAAATTTGGCTTGCCAACCCCCTTAAGCCCAATCTAGTTCGTATGGAGCCCCACCCAGGTGGTCCTGATGCAGGAGGTACCAGGAAATTCCTTCTTTTACTCTGATTTGGTGCACAGACCACCCTGAAAATCAACAGCCCTTTGCTCATCCCCTAAAGAATAATCTGATTTCTGAGACTAGTAAGTAAACAGACGACCCATTAAACCCTCTTACTGGTTCAAATAGAAACAGTCTCCAGGTCCAAAATATCCAACCACTTCTCTCCACCTCCATCACAAACTCCTACTGCTAGTCAGTCACTGCTCATCGGGACTTTTTCTATAGACTTCCAACTCCAATGCCAGCTGCCACCAGTCTTCCCTTTGTAGTTCTCCATGGCACCCAGAGGCATCCTTTTGAAGTGAGATTATGCCCCTCCCTTTAAATGCTTCTCATCTCACTCAGAGTAAAATCCAAAATTCTCATCCTGCCTGCCACTTGCCTCCTGGTCTGCCCACCAAACTTCTCTCTGACATCACCTCCAATCACTCTTGGCTCCCTCCTGGGATCACAACCACCCAGGTATCCTCGCCTTCCCTCAAACACTCTACGTATGGTCCTTCCTGCCTCTGGGCCTTTGCACTTGCTATTTCTTCTGCCTGGAACTCTATTCCAGGTCTGTGTACTGTTCATTTCCTCTGCTTTTCCGCAGATATCTGAATGGCTCATTCTTCCACTCTGCTGGGGCCTCTGTTTAACGCCGCCATTTTGGACAAGCTTTGTCTAATTGCAATAGCATGTTTTTTATCCCTCTCTCCCTTTGCTCACTTTTATTTTTCTTACAGGTTCTTCTCACTCTCTAATATACAATTATGTGTTTGGAAGCTTCCTGTCTTCACTCACTATAATGGAAAGTCCATGAGATTAGGGGTTTGCTTTGTTCACTCCTGTATGTCAAGTGCCTGACCCATGCCTAGCACTGCAGTTCAGTATTTGTTCTTTATAGAGCAGACATTTAACGAGTGTCTCCTATGTGAATGACACAAAGATGGCTCTGCCATGAGGGAGTCACCATACAGATAGTGACATCTGAAGGAATGAATGGATAAAGAGGGTGGAAGATGGTGGGAGAATGCTGACTGAGCCAGAAATCAGCTGACCTGGCTTCCAGTCCAGTTATGCTACTTAAGAGCTTTGGAACTTTATGCAATGATTTTACTGTCAACCTCAGTGGAGTCGCCTGTAAAAATGGAATTAATAATCTTCGTCACATCAAATCATTGCAATTATGAAATGAGATCACGCATACAAAAGTGCTTGTCCTGCTGCCTCGCAAACAAAATGTGTCTGCTTAGCAAAAGGGCAAGCCATGAACCAACATGGAAATACCATGGCTTTGCTTACAAGATACCCTTAATGTCCCTCTATTGCGGGGCCATCCTTAAAGTATTCTTATGGGGTGGAGTATGGAATATACTTGGGGCTGAATTACATTTTCTTTGCTCAATTTGTTTTTTTCCCACTGTAGGGGAAGGAAGAGATCCCAAATATTTTATGGACTCTGGATGAATTCTTCATTGGGAGTTCCACTGTAGCATATTTAGAAATGGGCGGTGGGGGGAGGATTCTGTAAAGGAGTAACTGAATCGATCTTAATTTTTATTTTTAAGGCATAGCATTATATTAGTTTCAGATGTACAACGTGATGATTCAGTATTCGTATACACTGCGAAAGGATTAACACAGTAAGTCGAGTTTCCCCATTACTATATAAGGTTACAAAATGTGGAATACAATATTATCTACTATAGTCACCGTGCTGTGCATTACCTCCCCTGAGTTGGCCTTTACTGACATAAGGGAAATGATTCAATGATATCAAAAATTTCCATAGCAGGGCTTCAGTTCTCCTTGATGAAGCTTAAACAATACAATGAAGATTTGGTCAGATTTAAGGAAATCTGAATTTGTACTTACAACTACATTATTCTCCTTTCATTATATACAGATAGAACCTAAGTCACCCTAAAGAATCAAATTTAGCACCAAAATCATAAGAATTTGAGAATTGAGTAATGTTTTCGTTCAGACTACTATAACAAAATACCATAGACAACATGGTGGTTTAGACAACATACGTTTATTTCTCACTTGGATTTCTTTGTTCTGGAAGCTGGAAGTCCAAGACTAGGGTATAGGCATGGTTGGGTTCTTGGTGAGGGCACTCTGCCTGGTGTATAGATGGCAGGCGTCTTGCTGTGTCTTCACATGGTGGAGAAAAAGATCATCTCTCTGTGTTTCTTCTCATTAAGGCACTAATCCCAGTCATGAGTGTTCTGCCTTCATGACTTAATTACCTCCTAAAGGCCCCCACCTCCAAATGCCATTGCACTGGGAATTAGGACCTTGACCTATGAATCCTGGGGGGCCCCAAACATTCCGCCCATAGCAAATAACTGTCGAGGAATCCTTGCTCTATTCAGAGACTCTGTGACTTCCTGAGTTGGTAGTCGCGATGTGCTAAAGGCATTCAGTGCCTGACCATTTAAAACACACTCAAGTGATGAACCTTCCTAGAAAGCCCTCAAGCTAGCGAGAGGTAGCATCCTCTGGATCTGAACCCACAACTTGGGGCTCTAAATCCAGAGCTTTTATGACTTCTGCAGGTGCTTGGGAGAATCAGACAACTAAGTCAGCTGAGAAATGGTTGAGTCCAAAGCCCACTTATACTTCAAATGGTGATCTCTGTTGTTGACCTGAGTCAACATTTCATTCATTCACATAGCATTTCATTCACAGCATCGCCTTGGCTAACGTCCCACCACCGTCACTACCTGCCATAACATGTTATTTCAGTCATGATTATGGGTTAAGTACAAGGCACATTCCACTGCATTCCTGATCTCAACTCGTTCATGTCTTTACTATGAAGTCTTTACTATCACCTCTCTGTTGCCTTTTGTAGCTCAGAATATAAGGGTTTCAAAGTTCATGCCTTCGATGCGAATTTAACAATTAACACCTTGAGGTAATAACTGTTGTAGATTCTCTTTTTGTATTAGGAACTTTGTCTTTTAGAGTATGCAAATTCCAGTAAGTGTCATTCTGAAAGATCTAGCTGTCAGATCATGACTAAAAATGGAGGGTTCATATTAAGTGGACATTTTAATTTTTTCCTGAAAATAATTTGAAAATAGCCTTAGAAAGTCTTTATGTAAACTGTCTTATTAGAAAAGATGGCATGCACCCATTTATTTTCTGTCTTCATGCACATAACTGATTGATGATTTCTTACCTCTGTGTGTGTGTGTGTGTGTGTGTGTGTGTGTATGCGTGTGTGTGCGTTGAGATAGCAATTCCTGCTAAGAATGTAATTCTTTCTTTATTATTTTCTGACACTGGCAATCAGATAAGACTTACAGAATCTGTACTATGTAAGTAATATATATTACTTGGTGAAAATTTAATTTCTGATTTTAATACATTCATATGAAAGGGTTTTATACACTTAGGGTTTTGAAGTTACCTTACTTCTTGAAATGTTCTCAGGCTTTTTGCTAAGTTATAGTAACAAATATTAGCTACATTTGCATTTTAAAATGTACCAATTAAACTATTGTGCTACAAATGAATTTTTCTGAATAGAATGATTTAAAATACATCACATCTAATTTTCATATGAGCTGTTAGAAGTATCCAAACTTGTTAATATTAACAAATGGCTAGTTTCTTTTTTTGAAACAAAATAAAACATAACAGGATAAATCAAGAATATCAATTATGTTTAATGCTATCATAAAAATATAAGCTTTGTTTTGAGCTATAATATCTGTTTACAGAAGAAAAACAATACCATGACTGGTTTGTAGAACAAACAGCTCTTATTTATAATTTATTGCCATAATTAATCCTTTTTGTTATATACACATAAAATAATGAATGGTTCTTTCAACAGTGTGGAAAGAGTGATTATGTAAAATTATTCCAGAAAATTTCAAAGCATAGCTCAGTGTCCTGAGTTTGGAATGGTACATGATTCTAAATAAATTGCACTCAT
The DNA here is from genome assembly GCF_018350215.1 of Panthera leo. NCBI lineage: Eukaryota > Metazoa > Chordata > Mammalia > Carnivora > Felidae > Panthera > Panthera leo. The sequence continues at coordinate 18,782,236 of NC_056685.1, read as the reverse complement.
TTTACATTGGTGTCTGTGGTTATAAGGGATGAGAAGGACTCTTAAATTTTTTCCTTCTTTCTCTTTCCTTTCAGACAAGTCTAGTCATTTCAAAATTGTCAGACTGTCACCAAGCATTTATCTAAAACCCTTACGAGTCAGTAATAAGTGCTTATGCGTTATCAGCAGTCTAATCTCAAATGTCTGTGCCTGGTTTTCCCCAGAGTTTTAGCTGAAAGAAATACCAAAAAGCAAGCAAACAAACAAACAAACAAAAACCTTAGACACTTTAGATGGCATCACCAGTCTCGGCGGTGTCTCTTCAGGTCAACATCCGTATCACTACATTCCCATTTCCTTTGAAATGTGTTCTGAATAGTTCTGAGTACACTTTCCCTTTGGGAAATATAAAGTGCATTCACACCGGGAAAGGGGGAAGAAGTCTAGTGAAATGTTCAGGGTTTTGAATCTGTTCCAAGACTGAAGCAACTCATTTTTTATCATTTTTGGGATGCCCTTTATTGCCCTCAAGTCCATTTTAAAACTATACTTTATCTTGGTAATGCCCTGTGGGCAGTTCTTAGAGGAATTAGGGTAATGTGCAATAATACAATTGAGAGAATTGTCCTTTCAGCCCATCATATTCTCTCTCATCTAATTCAATTTTTTTTCAATTAGATGTCAGAGTGGAAAATTCTAGAATTCAAATTAGTTTGGCTGAAGCTGCAATTTTATTGGTTACAAATTGCCTCGAAACGCTAAATAATAATATAATGGAAAGATTTTTTGTGTCAATTTACTGCCACAATTTCACATAGCATTTTGGGGTCCCAGGAATCTTGAAACTAGTTTTTGGAATCATTAGCCTGAATCTTTTAACCCCTTTGCTCCTGCTGTGTTTGGGTTGGTGTTATTCTGGCTTTAGAGGTGGTAGTAAGTGGAGGCTAAAATCTATTATTTAATATTTTTAATTATGATATTCCTCCCATAGAATGATGTGAAATGAAGAAATAGGCAAATAACCTATAAAGAAAAGGCTAAAAAAAGATATGTAATAAAATAGCCACAATTTTTCACTAGAGCAAGGGAATGATTTTTCCCTATCTTCTATTATTCTGTGCTTTCTAAATTTTCTATGAAAAGAAGCAATATTATAACAGTAAAAAAATTATGTAAAAATCATACTGTGTTACATAAGAGAACATCTTTACTCTTTAAAGATACACACCTATATATCCATAATCTCTGCGTATTCCTCTGAGTAGTGTTTAGAAAACAAGAATAGGAATTTCAAACTGGTGAGCCATTTTAGGTTAAAGTAGATGAGAAGATGACAGCTAAATTCAATGTATGGTCCTTTATTAAATCCTTGATTTAAAAATGTTAGGACGTCAACTGGGAAAATTTGGGAAATTGGAATATGGCTGAATATCAGAAGGTAGAATCGTTTCAATGTTAAATTTCTTGAATGGGATTAATTGAGTTATGGTTATGTAGGAAAATATATTTGTTCTTAGATGATAAAGGCTGAAGTATTTTGAGGGGAAGTGTCAAGATATCAACTGAGTCTTAAAAAGGGCATGACACGGGCACCTGGGCGGCTCAGTAGGCTGAGCATCTGACTTTGGCTCAGGTCATGATTTCACAGTTTGTGAGTTCGAGCCCCGTGTCCGGCTCTGTGCCGACAGCTCGGAGCCTGGAGCCTGCTTTGGATTCTGTGTTGCCCTCTCTCTCTGCCCCTCCCCCACTCATGCTCTGTCTCTTTCTGTCTCAAAAAAAAATAAAAATAAAAATAAACATATAAAAAAAAAGAGCATGACAAGTAGGAGAGAGAGAGAAGGAAATCCAATGTGGCAAAATGTTAATAATTGATGAATCTGGGTGAGGGACATAGGGATGTTCATTGTTTTATTTTTTGCAACTTTCCTATAGGTTGAGAACTTCTCAAAATAGAACCTTGGCAGGCGGGGGCAGGGGGGTGGTGAAGATGTGTTTTTAATTTTAAATATCTTTGTTACCAAGAAGAAAAAATAATAGCTTGTTTTGCTTAAATTTGTAAGGTTGCCTTTCTGTTTGAATCAAGATGGATTAATCCATTAATCTATATTAATCCAGGTGGAGGTAGTTCATTACCTCTACTTATTAGCCTTATTACTTTCAATTTCTTCCCCTGACAGAACAGTCAAATAGCGCTATATTAGTTCAAATCACTGGGTTTGAATATTTAGAAAGGGTTGCTCTTTGAGCACTTTCAATTAAACAGAATAGTTTTGGGAGTGCAAGATCTGAGTTTTGCTAATGGACAGGTAATTTTGGATGCTTTAGATTCAAATTACATGCCCCCTACAATGTAGTTTAAATGTATATCTTCTGAAGCAGTGTTTCACTTTTTAAGTGCCTAGAGGAAGATCAAGAAAAGAGAAATGAAAATGGGGGAATATTGTTTTAAAACCCTCCATTTAAGGTAATGTGCTTGTGTGAAACTTGAGAAACTTCACAGAAGACCATGGGGGAAGGGAAGGGGAAAAAATCGTTTCAAACAGAGAGGGAGGCAAACTCATAAAAGGCTCTTAAATACAGAGAACAAACGGAAGGTTGGTGGGGGGGGGGGGTGGCGGGAGAGAGGGGAAAATGGGTGATGGGCATTGAGGAGGGCACCTGTTGGGATGAGCACTGGGTGTCGTATGTAAGTGATGAATCACGGGAATCTACCCCCAAAACCAAGAGCGCACTGTATACGCTGTATGTTAAGCAACTTGACAACAAATCATATTTAAAAAAAATAATGTGCTTGTTTCTTCGTTCAGCTCAAATTTTGGATTCTGATGCAGGGTCCCAGAAATCCCTGAGCTATGCATTACAGCTCCAAGAGTTGGCACACAGCAATTCCAAAGCTCAGTGGGATCCTCTTCTTAGTTATACACTAGTGTGGTTGGGATTTTTCACATTATAAATCACATACCACATGATAAAAGTACTCCATAAAACTGGTAAGCAGGTTTTAAAAAGTGCTGATGGGAAAGGAAGCTTCTGAAACTTTGAAAACCTGTGCAATGCTCAGAACAAGGGAGAGGAAAACGACGTGCAGCCTTCAGTCCCCAGGCTCCCAGAGGGCGGAGGTGGGGGCTCTGCTGAAAGGAAGGTAGCCCTTGTCTCTCTTTGCTCCTACGTAGTTCTCTGAACTCCCAAGTCACTCAACACTTCCCTGACCGCTGCAGGGGAATCTGGGTGGCTCACCCAAAGTTCTCTTGCTTCTGGTGTCAAAATTTGCCATGCCCCTGGGGAGGCCGAAGTGGTGCCATCTTGGTTTTCATTGTGACATCCCTCCCGATGCTCACAGTTGGGGCTATGGGGGGCTCGGATCAGTGACTACTCACGTTAACGTCCCTCACAGGCTGGCTGTGTGGTCACCATTATGTGGCCCTGTTGTCTTTGTCCTTCCTTGGTTGTTCACAGTGATGGACTTCAGCCCCCATGCCCAGTGTCACAAACAGTTTAGTGCATTTCTCAACATGGCGGCCTTACCTCACTAGGTTTTTGGGTTTTTTTTTAATGTTGCTATAGCTTTTATTATCTTATCATATCTTCAGGTGAATCCTTTCCAGATATTATGGCGAGGGCCATAGACACCTGAGTGGGGAGGGGGCGCTCAGCGTGATCTCTCAAAGCACTTCTTCCCTGCCAAGGCTGAATCTGCAGTCTAGAATCTAGGCTCAAATATTTAACTCCCTCTTTCCTCAGAATGAGTCATTTTCCCACCCCTACTTACAAAAATTTTATTCTTGGGGCTCAGTAATTATTTCCTTTATTCTCTTATTTTTCTAAAGAGACTTATCAGGAACTCTATGAGCAAAGAGCTCCAGGAAGTCTAATAGTTGCATTTATGAAATGGATAACCTTTTCAGAACTCTCAAGAGCAGCCTAGCAAAATTGCTACGATAATTGTTCTTTTGAAAGGACAGAACTCTCAGGTATATATAAAATAATGGACTTAACAAGGTGAATGTTTTTAAGAGATAAGAAAATGTCTTTGTTGGGAATGCTGTCTGCAATGAACCAGAAGTTGAACTTGGTTGCTCAGTTTCTTTTTTGTGACTTTAGGAAAATACATACATTTTTATATTTCCGTGAGTTTTTCTTTCTTTTATCCACCAGTTTGGGGGTTGATATTATGATGATAGTGAAGATTCTGTCATATAGAAGCACGGTTTTCCCTAAGAGGAAAGAATTGGCTATCAGAATGAGAATTACCTTGGAATTGGAATTTTAAAAAAATTTTTAATGTTTATTTATTTTTGACAGAGAGAGAGAGACAGCATGAGCGGGGAAAGGGCAGAGAGAGAGGGAGACACAGAATCTGAAGCAGGATCCAGGCTCTGAGCTGTCAGCACAGAGCCCGACGCGGGGCTCGAACTCACATACTGTGAGATCATGATCTGAGCTGAAGTCAGATGTTCAACTGACCGAGCCACTCAGGCGCCCCTTGGAATTGGACTTTGAAAAACGTTGATAACCATTAAAATATAATAAAATTCAACATGAAACTTCAGTGGCAATGTGGCCAGTCTGCTGAATCATGACTGGAAAATTAAGATTTTTATTTCACTGTTTTCTCTTTTCTAATCAGAAAAATCTGTTCTAGGATTTTACTAAAATCTTCAGTTGGAGATCCCCAAACATGCAAAATTGGCTCTGTGTTGTGAATTTAAATCTCCTGGCTCCAAAGCCTATATTTTCCACCACCTTATTTTTATTTCTTTTAGCAGACAAGGAAAATTCCCACTCCACCCCCCACCTTGAATGTCTCACATTTTAAATGTACTATGTCCATGAATACAAACAGAATAAAAGAAGGCTAAATGAACTCGCTTTTGTGTTCATGTCCTTTTCCCATTTTTCCTTTGGACTGTTTTTCTTTTTCTTGATATATACGCATACATGTATTCTATATCTGTGCTGTCCACTCTAGTAGTTGAGTGGCACTTGAAATGTGGCCCGGCCAAATTGGGATGCTTTTAAAATGTAAAATAAAGACAGAATTTTAAAAACAGTATGAAAACAATGTAGACTACTTCATTACTAATTTTTATATGGATGACCTATTGAGCTTCTGATATTTTTGTTACATCGAGGTAAGTAAAATACATCATTACTGTTACTTTTATGGGTTTCTTTTGATCTTTTTGAATGTGACTTTTAGAAAATTTAAACTTTCATATGTGGTTTGCATTATATTTCTGTTGGACACTACTGTTCTGGCATTATACCAATCTTTGGAAGCAAATCTGTGTGTGTACACGTGTGTGTGTGTGTGTGTGTGTGTGTGTGTGGTTGGTGTTTCACTTTTCTATGGTTTCGATGAAAAGAGATGACTGTGGCTACAGAGACTGTAGTGATCCAAGGAGGGAAATCAATGAATTCCAGGAAAATCTTTGGAAAAACTGCCGATGGATCAGATGTGGTCAGCAACACATAGAATTTTCAGGGATGACTTCCCTGGTTTCTCCCTGGATCGTGGTGCCACTTACTGTAATAGGGAGACAAAGGAAAGAATAGGTTTAAAGGGAAAAACCAAGTGTTTGATTTTTGACCTGGTAAGTTGGATGCATTCAAGTGGAGTTATAAATTGGGTGAATGAATCCGGAGTGCTCATATTCTCGATTCCGTGTGAGCGAGGGAATGAGGCTTGTCTCTATTAGCTCTCGAGGTATAAATGACAACCATAAAAATCTCCACTGGAGATAACCATAAGCATTTATTTCCCTTGCATTTGCGGAACGGTTGCGGTTCAGCTGAATTGGGCTGGGCTGGGCTTCTCAAGACTGCGCTCTGGTAGATTTCACGTGCTTGTTGTAAGCTTCAGTCTGAAGATACAGCAACGACAGATGACCCTCTTTGTCTAGTCATCATGAATGCTCACGAAGTAACTACATGCTTGTGTCAAAACATGCATTGCCTCATTAACCTCACGGGGAATTGGCACATAGTTGCCATTCCGAGCAACTCAGTGGCCAAATCCAGTGTCAGTGGAACTGGGCACTAAACTCTGCTCACTTGAGTATTGATATTAAAAAGTGAAGTGGAGGGGTGCCTGGGAGGCTCAGTGGTTAAGTGTCTGACTTCGGCTCAGGTCACGATCTCACAGTTGGTGAGTTCGAGCCCCGCGTCAGGCTCTGTGCTGACAGCTCCGAGCCCGGAGCCTGCTTCAGATTCTGGGTCTCCTTCTTTCTCTGTCCCCCACCCCCCTGCTCATGCACTGTCTCTCTTTCTCTCTCTCTCTCTCTCTCAAAAATAAATAAATGTTAAAAAAAAAAAGTGAAACGGCAAAGGTTGTAGATACATAAGACATCAAGGGATAGGGTGGGGGTGAATAAAGAATTGTGAACAATGATTCAATTTACCACAAGCCTTATCATTGTAATATAAAAACATAAAGGCTCTAAAATGCCTTGTTTAAAAAAGATTATCAAGAGTTAGTAGATATTCCAAATAACTATTGTCATCTGACAGCATATAAAGGTAAGTCTAGATGCGAAGAAGCAGAAGAACGAGATTGAGAATATATTAATAATCAATAGAGAGAGTGCTAACAAAATGATTGACGCTTCTGGGTCTGTGTTTTTCTTACCTCTGTATAATTACCCTGATGGAAGGAACAAAGCAGAACCAGTCTCTGGAATGCTACTCGACAGACAAGAGCAGCTACAGTTTTGCCATCAGGAGGGGATCTTGGTTCGGGTTTCTATTGTGTTACATATTAGCTTTTCTGACATTTTTATAAAGTTCCGTAACTTTCCTGAGTGCTGTATTTCTCATTTGTGAAGTAGAGATAGAAATACCTGGTTTACAGTGTTGTTGTGCAGACTGAAATGAAACAATGTATGTAAATCACCTAAACATGTGCTAATAATGTCTTTCCTTCCTTCATTCCTCCCTCTGGATCCTATAAAACCTCTTTTCCAGGAAGACAGCTATTATATTTATTTATTTACATCTTTCTCCTCACCCCTCCCAAACTATAACCTCCTTGAGGATAAATACCTCACATTTGTAATTGTAATATCGAGCAGAATACCTGACACATAGTAGGCATTTAGCAAAATTCTCGTTAACAAATGGAATGAATTATTCACTTTCATGTTGCGGGGACTTGAAGACAAAAGGGGGCATATTTTGAATTTGCTGAACTTCCCTTCAACTGCATTATGAATTATTTTGCTATGTAATAAAATACCTCATAAAGTACCTGGTACATATTATAAGCTTTGTAATTCTTTGCTTTCTTTCTTTTTTATCTACAGATTTTTAGAAAGAGCAAGAATATGTGACCATGAGCTACGGGGCCATCAGACACAATAATACTATGACATCCTTAATAATTAAGTTTAATAATTTAATTATTTTGCTTTAAAGATAGTTTAAACAACCTGAAACTTCCCTTTTGTAAAGCTAATTCTCTAGAAAAATCCAGCTAGTGCTTCAGAAGTTGGAATGGCCAGAGAAGTTTTATTGCTCTAGTGAATTCTCAGAAAGGTGACTGAAAAATGACTATACCAGATAGTTACATATGAGCTGTTCCAAAAATTTTTTTCTACAGTGAATTTATTCTGAGAAATATTTCTCATTTTTAACCGAAATTGTCACACTAAGTAAACTCATCAATTTATTGATCATTAGATGGCACAGGCACGATGCCTGTTGGGATGTTATATGTTTCTCTTAACGATAAAGACAAATTCTTTTTTTTTTTTAAGGCAAATTCTTACAATAAAGAAAACAAATGGACTTCATCAAAATTGAGGACTTCAGTGCTGCAAACTATACCGTTAGGAATGTGAAAAGGCAACCAACAGAAAGGGAGGAAATATTGGCAATTAATAAATCTAATAAGGAAATTATATCTTAAATGTATAAAAAGTCATAAACTCAATAATTAAAAAGACAAATAACCCAAGTAAAACGGGCAAAGGATCCGAAGAGACCTTGCTCCCAGAAGATATAAAAATGGCTAATAAACACATGGAAAGATACTCAACATCCTTAGTCATTAAAACATGCAAATCAAAGCCATGATATGCTAGCAAAACAGATAGACGATAACAAGTATGGCCAAAAATGTGGAGAAATTGAAACTCTCAGATATTGTTGGTGGCCACGTAGGACGGTGCAGGATCTTTAGAAACCGAGTTTAGCAGCTCTTCAAAGTGTCAAACACAGAGTTACCACGTGACTCAACAATTCCACTTTTAGGTATATACCCAAGAGAAATGAAAACATACGACCACACAAAAAGCTGTAAATACATGTAACAGTATTATTCATAATAACCCAAACTGGGAAGAACCCAAATGTCCATCAACTGATGAACAGATAAACAAAATATGGTACATGCATACTATGGAATATTATTCAGCAGTTAAAAGGAATAAAGGATTGGGGCACCTGGGTGGCTCAGTCGGTTAAGCGTCCGACTTCAGCTCAGGTCACGATCTCGCGGTCCGTGAGTTCGAGCCCCGCGTCGGGCTCTGGGCTGATGGCTCAGAGCCTGGAGCCTGCTTCCGATTCTGTGTCTCCCTCTCTCTCTGCCCCTCCCCCGTTCCTGCTCTGTCTCAAAAATAAATAAACATTAAAAAAAAAAAAGGAATAAAAGATTGATACATACTTTGACGTGGATGGACCTTGAAGATATGTTAAATGAAAGGAGCCAGTTGCAAAACAACACATGTATGAATCCATTTGTATGAAATGTCCAGAATAGACAACGTCTATAGAGGCAGAAAACAGATTTGTGGTTTTCTAGAGGAAGAAGACCGAGGAGTGACTGCTGCTATATAGAGAGGCGTTTTTCGTGGGTGATGAAAATGTGCTAAATTTGTGGCAATGGCTGTTCAACTCTAGGGCCCTCCAGACCGAGGAAGTACTGTGAAGGATGTGTGGTGAGGAACATTCCAGCAGCGTGTCTGCAGCAGTGAGCGAGAGGAAGAGACAGGACGGGAGCTGGGGTTGCGTGAGACATCGTAGGAAGTTTGGATTTTATTTTCAAGGCAATGGGAAAACATTGAGGAACGTGAAAGAGAGGAGTAGGATGAGAAACCTGTTAAGCTTTTTTCTAAGTTTATTTATTTTGAGAGAGGGGGAGAGGCAGAGAGAGAGAATCCCAAGCAGACTCCATACTGTCAGCACAGAACCCAATGTGGGGCTCAACCTCCAGAACCGTGAGCTTACGACCTGAGCCTAAACCAAGAGTCAGACGCTTAACGGCCTGAGCTACTCAGGCACGCCAGAAACCTGTTAAGTTTTGTTGGCCAATCTGTACCCAGGGGCCTCTTCTACTTCTGGGTCTGATTTAAATATGAAATTCTGAACTTTGATACTGAGTCTGATCCTATAATGGATTCAAACTTTGGAAGGAAACAGAGAGCATAGTTTGCACGTGAGAAAAATGTACTTGTGAACACAGGACAAAGTATAATGACTGAAAGACATGACAACAATATTTTGAAGGTTCTTGCCTTAATCCAGTGGGGACACTGCCCAAAGGGAGCCATGCCAAGGGGAACACTAGGGTGAAAGACAGAGTGGACAGAGTGGTCCCAGCATCCTACCCACCCCAGGGGAGTCCTGGCCCAGCCGTCCTGCCCACTGAATGCAGCCCCATGAGTGAGACCAGACAAGACCTACAGAAGAACAACCCAATCAACCTACAGAATCATGAAAAATAATGAATTGCTGCTGTTTTAAGCCAGTAAGTTTAGACTTATTTTTTTTTAATGTAGTAATAGACAACTGACACATTATCTTTCTAATGGCTTCAATCTCTTTCTCCCCCACCCCTATCTCTGTGTTTTTAGTAATTTGTCCTAATCTCCAGCCTCTTGGGTCTTCCTTTTACTCCTAGAACTTATGATCCATTAGTTCATAAATTCATCAATGGATTTACTGTTTATTTTGCTCAAAGTGACTTTTTCTAACATGTTCCTATACCTGCTCCTTCTTACCATTGATGGTCTCACCCAGTCGTCACCTCCCCAAAGAAGACTTTCTTAAGAACCTTGTCATAAAGCCTCCTCCCTATACCCAATTCACTTTCTGCGGCAATATCTGGTTTGATTTGCTTCATAACAACACTACCTATAGTAACTTTTTTTTTTTACTTTCATTTTGCCCATATCCCTCCGTAGAAACATAAGACTTATGAGAACAAAGACTTTGTGAGGTACAACATTGTATTATCAGTACTCTGATTATTAACTGACTTTTACTTATTAAATAAATGAATGGTGGCTGCACAAATGGATAAAGAGAATATTTCTTATAATTTTTATGTCCAAGAAATTCTGAATTAAATAGGTGCTCAGTGATCCCCTATATACTAGCTATTACGCTTGCCATTTTACAGGTGATGGACCTGAAGTGCAGTGAGATTAAATATTGTCTATGATAGAAATTGGAAGAGTAAAATGTAAAGCCAGATCTTTCATACATCAAAGACCATTTGATACATTAAGGTGCTCTTATATTTAAAGTAGAATGTCAAAAGATGCAGACAGCTGTGGCCATTCCTAGATTTTAGTGCTTGGATTGTGAAGAATGCATTTTGTTCAAAGGGTCCCTACTTCTCTCAAAATTTTCACTCCAGGGACACCTGGGTGGCTCAGTCGGTTAAGCGTCCACCTTTGGCTCAGGTCATGATCTCATGGTTGGTGGGTTTGAGCCCCATGTCAGGCTCTGTGCTGACAACTCAGAGCCTGAAGCCTACTTTGGATTCTGTGTCTTCCTCTCTCTCTTCCCCCCTCCTCAAAAATAAATACACATTAAATTTTTTTTTTACTCCATGTCATTGAGTATCAGTTATTTTCTGGAATCTAGGTAGAGGTTGGTACCTATGAACTGATGTGTATTGATGTATGAAAGATACCGCAAACTGGGACACAGACAAATCAGAGTGATATCAAAGGGGATTCTAAAATTTATATGGAAAAAAACAAGGACTTAGGTTAGTTGACACAATTTGGTAAAACAAAAAACAGAGTGTAGGACTTTCACAACCTGTTTAAAAACTCACCATAAAGCTCAAGATAGTGTGATATTGATGTAAGGACAGAAATACAGATCAACGGAACTAACCGGAGACTACAGAAATAAATCTATACAGGTATGGCCAATTGATTTTTAATGAAGATGCCAAAGTAATTCAATGATGAAAGGATAGTGATTTCAACAAATGGTGCTCTCATGACTAGTTTTCCATATGTAAAAAGATGACTCTAGAATTGCCTAGGTAGTTCAGTCAGTTAAGCATCTTACTCTTGATCTCAGCTCAGGTCTTGATCTCAGGGTCTTGAGTTCAGGGTCATGAGTTCAGCACATTGGGCTCCGTGCTGGAGGTGGAAGCTACTTAAAAAAACAAAAACAAGAGGAATATAGACCATACACAAAACCCCAAGTGGATCATAAATTGCAATGAAAAAGATGTCTATTACACGTCTAGAAGAAAACGTAACAGAAGATATCTGTGACCTCGAATTGGCAAAAATTTCATAGATCTGACACCAAAGTATGATACATCAAAGAAAAAAAAATGGTAGCTAGGAATGGAGGTTTATTTAAAAAATCTGTTTCAATAGGCACCCACAGACCAGAAGAAAAATATTTGCAATTACATTCAAAATGTGTAAATTATTCTTACATTCAATAATAAAAAGACCTACTTGCCAATAAGAAAGTCAAAGATAAAAAATAAGTACATGAAAGATTTCTAACATCACTAGTCCTTAGGGAAATGAAATACCATTACACATCCTTACTATAGCTAAAATAAAATCTACTGACTATATCAAGTGTTGACAATGATGTGGAAAGATTATGACTCTCCTACATAGTTACCGGGGAATGTAAAACTGGTACGATCATTTTGGAAAACAGTCTGGCCATATTTTTTAAGTTAAATGAGCACTTACTATATGACTTAGCAATATTCTTAAATGTCTACCTGTGTTAGATTATTAGTGCTGCCGTAACAAACTACCACAAACTTTGTGGCTTAAAATAATAAAAATTTATTCTCTTACAATTTTGAAATCCAGAAGTCCAAAATCTAGGTGTTGGTAGGGGAATGCTCCCGCTAAGGGGTCTGGGAAAACTTTCTTCCTTGCTTCTTCCAGCTACTGATGCCTCCTTCTATCTCTGGCTCTGTCTTCACATGGCCTTCTCCTTGTTGTCTGTCTTCTCTTCTTTGTCTTAGAAGGAGAGTTATCAGTTTAAGGCCTACCTTGCTAGTCCAAGAGGATCTTACCTCAAGCTCCTTAAGTTAATTATATCTGCAAACGACCTTTTCCCCAATAAGATCATATTCACAGGTTCTGAGTAGACATATCTTTTGGGGGGGGGGGTTACCATTCAACCCACTATACTACACAACAGAAATGAAAACATATATCTCCATAAGATTTATATGCACCATTATTTATAATATTCCCAAATGGATAAAACATATGGAGTAAAACCTTGGATTGCAAGTAACTTGTTTTGCAAGTGTAAGAGAAGCAAACATTTCTAAAATTTTTTTTAATGTTTATTTATTTTTGACAGAGAGAGAGAGACAGAGCATGAGAGGGGGAGGGGCAGAGAGAGAGGGAGACACAGAATCGGAAGCAGGCTCCAGGCTCTGAGCTGTCAGCACAGAGCCCGACGCGGGGCTCGAAGCCACAGACCGCGAGATCATGGCCTGGGCCAAAGTCGGATGCTCAACCGACTGAGCCACCCAGGTGCCCCAGAGAAGCAAACATTCCTAATAAATTTTAACTTGATAAACAAGCAATGCCTTGGAATATGAGTAGTACGTGACATTGAGCATCACATGATCACAACTAAGCAAATGCTTTTTCTCTCTCTCCCTTGCTACGGGATTGTGGGTGATCATCTCCCATGCTACAATGCTTGGTCTCAGGCCGCGGTGTTTGGCAGAAACCAGTGACTTTTCAGAACATTGGAAGGTGCCCACAACTGGCACGAGTGTGTTTTTTGTCCCTTCAAACACCTATGGACCGTCCTTTGCTTTTCCATACAAGAGGAAGCTTAGGAATCATTTGCTTGATTCTAGGTCATTGGATAGTTTCCTTGTTAAAGTTGCACAAAAAGAAAAAAATTGAGCCAATAGAGAGCTGTGATTCCATTAGCGATAGTGAAAGTTGTCCTATGTCTCCCTCACACCAGCCATGAAGGTTTTCAAAGGTAGGTGCAGGTTAATTTGTTTATATATATATACATACGCATATATATATATATATATATATATGCGTATGTATATATATATGTATGTATACATGTATATGTATGTATATATGTATGTATATATGTATGTATATGTATGTATGTATGTATATGTATACATGTATGTATGTATATATATGTATGTATGTATATATATGTATGTATGTACATATATGTATGTATATATATACATGTATATATGTGTGTGTATATATATTTATATTTATTTATACGTTATGTATATATTTATATTTTATATTTATGATTTTGTATTATAATACAGTATTATAATCATTTTTAAATGAATATTTTTGGGTTGTGGAATGAATCATGAGTTTCCATTATTTCTTATGGGGAAATTCACTTAGATATACAAGTGCTTTGGGTTACAAGCATGTTTCTGGAATGAATTATGCCCTCAAAGCAAGGTTTTACTGTATGTTCCTTTGCAGATGAATAAGTAAACAATGGGGTACATCCATAGAGTGAACTCACATTAAGAAAGAATGAACTATGGATACACACAAAGCCATGGATGAAATCTTGAAACATTACATTATGTGGTTCCATACACATGAAATTTCTAGAAAAGCCAAAACTATAGGGACAGAAACATATCCATGGTTTTCCTGGGGCTAGTGGTGAAAGCAGAGATGACTGCAAATGGCACACAGTGCTCACTGGGGTGATGGAAGTGTTGCAAAACTGGACTGTGGTCATAGTCGCACCACTTGTAAATTTACTAAAACTCGTTGAACTATTTACCGATAGTGGGTTAATTTATGACTTGTCCTTATAAAGTTGTTAAAATAAACTGACAAGAGGTTGTGAGCTAACACACCAGTACCCATTCTCTTTCATAGCCATGGCTCCTGGTCCTGGGATCACATAAAACAAGACAGATACTTGACTGAGTCTTGGGACAGTTGATTGCACACATACATATGTCACCCCAGGGCAATTGCTAATGTGCACTCTCCTATGTGGGACCATAATTTTACCACCCACTATTCAATCCCATCAGTGTTTGGGTCTCCTTGCTTCCTGTCTTCGATCCTTATGTTTATACTCACAACCATTACACAAATAATATATACTTATATAATTTTTCTTAACATACGACATACTACAGCCAAATAAAGCCCTTCTTGACTGTAAATCTGGTCCTGCTTTCTTCTCCTGTTCCTTGAAATCACGAGTCTAGTGTGTTAAACTTTATATTTATATATAAATGTAAGTATATTTATATATGAATATTTATATTATTTTATTATATTAAATATAATATAATAAATATACAAGTTATATAAAATACAAATACACATTAATATAAATATGTATTCATTAAGTATTAAATAATCGATACATAACTAATTGATTAATAATTAATATATTGTCTATAATATGAATATATTTATGTAAATATAAAGTATACCTTTCATGTTTTTTAATTTTTTTTTTTTTTTTTGAGAGACAGAGAGAGACAAAGCATGAGTAGGGGAGGGGCAGAGAAAGAGGGAGACACAGGATCCAGAGCAGGCTCCAGGCTCCAAGCTGTCAGCACAGAGGCAGATGCGGGGCTGGAACTCACAAACCGTGAGATCATGACCTGAGCCGAAGTCAGATGTTCAACCGACTGAGCCGCCTAGGCGCCCCTACCCTTCATGTTTTTACATTCACATTTAGTAAACTATAAACACTTTCTTTTGTGTACGTTTGTGTTTTTAACAAATGGTATCGTAGTTAACTATCCTTTTTTGCGACTTGCTATTTTTTCCCACAAAAGCTCAAGGTTTGGTGCTCTATTCAAGATAGTACATAATTATTTCAAAGTGCAATATATACTGTTGACCACTTTTAAACTGCTGTCTGCTATTCCATCATATGAAACGTTATGTTTTCTTTATTCATCCTCATTACAACCAACATGTAGGTGGTCCTAATATTTTGCTGCTGCAAACAAGGCTGCAGTGGGCCAGATCTCGCGCGTGGCACCGATGTTGTCCAGGAAGCATCCAGACGTGAAATTACTGGATGGCAGCATATGTCTACTTTCAGTTTTTCTCGATCTGGGCACGTTGTTCTCTACAGTACCTGTTAGGTTGGTAGACTAACCTGATTAGATCCAAAGACAAGAGTCCATCCCTTCCTGATCTGTGGTTCACTCTTGTTTCTGACCTGTGCTTCACTCTTCTTTATGCAGTAAATCAGAAATCTCAATTCTTGGGGTATGTGGGTGGCTCAGTCTGCTTAGTGTCCAACTCTTAATTTTGGTTCAGGTCATGATCTCACGGTCCTGGAATCCAGCCCTGCATCGGACTCCCTGCTGAGCGTGAAGTCTGCTTAAGATTCCCTCTGCCCCCACCCCAAAAGAAAAAAGAAATCTCGACTCTTGACAACTTGTGGGTCTGCTACCATTGCATCCAGCTAGTGGAATGGGAACTGAGAGTGCAGGAGGCACACCTGTTTCTGAAAGGTTTTGTCTTCGAAGTAGTACTTTCTGACTTCAGCTGTGAGAACAGTTCTGAGGGCCACCCTCAGCGGCTAGAAAGGCTGGAAATGCAGTCAATGGCTCATTGGCCAACGACTTCCATGCTAAACCAGTGTATTCTGGGGGAGGGCAAGGAGTTTGGTCAACAGCTAGCCACATCTCTCACGGTTTTGTGCCAACTCTTAATCCCATCAACGTCCTCACTAACACCGGGTATTGGCAAAATATGTTTGCCAATTCTATAGTAAATCAGTGCATCTCATTGGTGTTTTCCTTGGTATTTCACTGATTTTTACTGAGTCAGGGAAGAAACATATTTTTCCTCAAATACTGGAAGACAAAGAGCGCAGATGAAGATGATATTAAGAACTGAATGTTGGCGTCCCCCTGAAATTCTTATGTCAAAATCTAATCTCCATTGTGATAGTATTTTGAGGTGGGGCCTTTGGGAGGTGACTAGGATGTGAGGGTGGAGCCCTCGTGATGAGATTGTCGCCCTTATAAAAGAGATTAGAGAGCTAGCTAGCAATCTTGTCACGTGCCGTGAGCGGATAAAGATGTCCACACCAAATGGCATTGATTATTTAGTGAAACTATGACAGAATGTCTGTGTCTTATGGACGCCAGCACATGGTGCCATTTTATTTTTTCTCTGTCATGGTAGAAAGAAAGTTCCTCAGGTGTGTGAAATCCTAGAAGTAAAATGGCTGCCATCACGTACCCTGGAGTTTGCTGCTGTGGCTACTGCCTTTTGAAACACAAAGTATATCTGGTTCCAAAGATGGAGGGCAAATTCGAAACTACAATTGTACTTGAGAGTCAATATGTATCATCCACATTTTCACTTGAAAAATTAATCCATCTTAACACGCAAAAAAGACTTCGTCATAAATAATAATCAAGCAACACTCGGGCCTCTAAAACAGACTTTAGGGGAGCCTGGGTGGTTTAGTCAGTTAAGCGTCTGACTTCAGCTCAGGTCACAATCTCATAGTTGATAGTTTCAAACCCCCGTGTTGGGCTCCGTGCTGACAGCTCAGAGCCTGGAACCTGCTTCAGATACTGTGTCTACCTCTCTCTCTGCCTCCCTTCGCTCGTGCTGTCTCTCAAAAAATAAAGAAAAATGTTTAAAAAAAATTAAAAAGAAATAACAGAGACTTTAATTGCCAAAAACTAATTCTACCCTAAATCATAACAACAAATGCCCAACAAGGCTTCCAAAAACAAAACAGTAACTACAGCACTTCTTGGCATTCAGAGTCAACCCAATTTGCCTCTTGGTGTTGTACTCACTCAAGGGGGCATATTTGACTGCTTAAATACTATGCCACTTGCCAATATCTATAAATAGCTATTTATTATTGAGTCTTCAGATCACTATCCACACTTCTACCTCATTTCCCCTTTTTTACTTCCTAGTGTGCCATGTAGCAGAAAAATAAACGTTTCTTCAAATTTCTCGAAGATGTTAGGAATCATTACAACCTGGAATTGGGATTCTGTTGTTTCACTTTTGCAGCATACAGCACATCAAATATTAATTCATGATAATGATCCTCTGAGAAACTTTAATTAAATTAGATTGGCCCGTCTCCTAGATTGCTAATTACTATAATATCAACTATAGTCGAATACGAACACTGCATATGCCAACATAGACAAAGGAATTTTTGGAATACAGAGCATCTCAGGTTTACTGTTCCTGTTTCTATATTTAAATCATAGTTCTATTCCATGACACTTAAGTTCTATTGACAATTTTTACTTCATGCTTAGTTTCTTGCCCTGCTATTCTTTTAAAGGGTAGACTTTCACTCCTACTTTTCATTTTGTGTGTGTGTGTGTGTGTGTGTGTGTGTGTGTCTGTGTGTGTTTATGTGATTTTTATTTCAGGAATAGGTTTGCTCTCGCTCTTTTTTTGAAAAAAAAATACACTTTATGTTTCAGTTTTAGGTTTACAGAAAAATTGAGTAGATTGCTGGGAGTTCCCATCATACCTCCTCCCTCCTGCCAGGCTGTCTTCCAAAGTGGCTATACCAGTTTGCATTCCTTCCAGCAATGAACGGGAGTTCCTGTTCTCACCAATATTTGGTTCTGTTAGTGTTTTAAATTTTGACCATTCTAATGGGATCTCAGTGTTGCTTTAATTCACAAATCCCTAATGACATATGATGTTGAGCAACGTTTCGTATGCTTATTTGCCAACTGTAGGTCTTCTTTGGTAGAGCTGTCTCTTTAGATCTTTAGCTGATTTTAAATTAGGTTTTTTGTTTTTCTGTTGTTGACTCTCGGAGCTCTTTGCATATTTTAGCTACAAGGCCTTTATTGGATATGAATTTTGCAAATACTTTCTCCAAGTCTGTGGCTTGTCTTCTCATTCTCTTGATAGTGTCTTTCGTGAGGCAGGAGTGTTCAATCCTAATGAAGTTCTACTTATCAGTTGTTTCTTTTATGGATCTTACTTTTGGTATTATATCTAAACACTCATCACTAAACCCAAGATCACCTAGATTTTCTCATGTGTTTTTTTAGACTTGTATAGTTTTGCATTTTATGTGTATGTCTGTGGTCCATTTTGAGCTAATCTTTATGAAGGGTATAAAGTCTGCCCATAAAGTCTGAAAAGATTCACTCTTTTTGCTTGTGGATTTCTAGTAGCACCATTTGTTGAGGAGACTATCTTTTTTCTCCATCGAATTGCCTTTGCTCCTTTGTCAAAGCCCAGTTGACTATATTTGTGTGACTCTATTTCCAGGCAGTCTATCTGTTCCATTGATCTGTTTGTCTATTCTTTTGTCGATACCTCACTGTCTTGATTACTGTAGCTTTATAGTAAGGCTTGACATTAGGTAGTGTCAGCCCTATAATTTTCTCCTCAAGTATTGTGTTGGCTACTCTAAAGCTGTTGCCTTCTACAAACTGTAGAATCAGTTTATTGCCATCCCCAAAATAACTTGCTAGAATTCTGATTCGGTTTCTTTTTATTTTCTAGTCCTTGCAATTTAAATCTCCTCTTCCATTCACTCCTGTCATGATAAGTAAGTCCCCAACTTTTTTCTCTTTTGTTACTCCATTGGAACAGAAAATTAGCACACATACCCTTTTCTAAGATATTTACAGTTCATTTGGGAGAGGCTTGAGTTTTTCAGAGTTCTACAAATGAATTTGAAAGCTACCCTTACCTTGCTCAAACAGACCATGAGCTCTTTTCAGGCTTACTGTTCACTCTCTATCAATGATTCATTTATTCCAAATAGCTAAGGAATCTGTAAACTTGGCAGGAGTCAAAAGTCGTTGCTTATCAATGTGCCAAAATATTGACAAATTTCCCTTATAATGTTATCTCATCAAACCATTTCTGTTGAAAACTCTCACACACAGAGATAGCTCTTTGCCTATTACCTAAGTCCCCACATGGAACATGGTCATAGGCCTCCATAAACATAACTAAAGGCAGAGGTTTGGAGTCCCCACCCCCCCAGGCATAGTTGAAATTACAGGTCACCTTTTCCAGAGTATCCTGTTTGCCTGTATAATCAGTGCAAGTAGAACGGTAATCAGGAAAGTATTTTAAATTGGAAATACAAGGCTTATATGGAGCCTGACGTTAGGGGCACGTTCACAACATAGCCTGACGTTAGGGGCACGTTCACAACATAGCATGAAGCGGCATTCTCAAGCCTTGTCAGCTGTGTGTGTGAAGGTGAAATCAAATACGTCCTTTAAAAATGAAACTCTTATTAAGTCAGTACCTGTACAACCTCTGTGCATGTGTTTGTGTGTGTGTGTGTGTGTGTGTGTGTGCATGTGCGTGTGCACGCATGCACTCCCATGGGCATGCAGGCACATGTGAGCAGTGTTTCCTCAGCATCTAGCTCCCGAGGGCAGAAAATGTATATTTCCTGTTCGCATACATGAATGAATGAATGAATGAGTGAATGAATGAATGAACAGCTGTATGTTCATCATCATGTATGAATGATACAACTGCATGAATGATGAGTTCTATTCACTGTTCTATTTTAATGCTAGTCCTCAGGGTCTTGTTGGGAAAATATTGGTTTTTCTCTTGTTATTCTGCGAATCTCTTGAGGGCAAAGACTGTGTTATTCCAACCTGGATGCCCACAGTCTCTAGTACAGTGCCTGGAACACAGCACTCAATGAATCTTTTAAAAATGAATAAATAAGGGTGGCATCAAACGGAAATTCATTTATCTCCTACTACTTACAACTAGTTAGCACCTAAAAATTGAAAGCCTCAAGCAGAACAGAAATAAAGAAATGTTTCTAGAGAGTCACATGCCTCTGTGTGTGTATGTGTGAATGTGTGGGTGGGTGTGTGTGCACATATCTTGCTTTACCCACCCTCCATGTGGATAAAATGTTGGGAAAGCCCTCTCTTATATTTTACGTTTTATGAAACTGAAGCGGGAGAACCAGAGGCAGAGATATTTGGGGTAAAGGGGAAGCCAACGGAGGGAGAAAGGAAACAATGTGAGACAAGAGAATGGAACCAACAAGAAGATACCTTTATTAAGGTATGAATATTGAAATCTTACCTCAGTAAAGTCCTTTTTAGGGTGTTTTGTTTTCAAAATGGACCTGATTCTAAACAAAGCCCAGAGGAGTCAGGAATCATTGCCCAGTTAACCTAAACACGCCCAAATCAGGTTAGGCCTGCTTGCCATGGTCAGTGGCTCTGAGGAAGAGAAAGGTGACAGCTGATAATGCCACCTGGTTGAAAAGACAAAACAGTTCTTTCAAGGTGACTATTTAATAGAGTCCTCTGCAAACACTTCCAGTGCTTTGTTTGTTGAATTTCATTATAGAGCTTTGAAAACTCTTGTTAACTTCGGTAAGATCATCATTAGTTAGATAAATCCTTGCCCTGGCAATAGTTATAGCGGTAAGAGTAATCTTAAATTTTCACTAAATGGAATCTTGGCATAACAAAGGAAATCTTTTCCTGCGTTAAACCACCAACCAAGGCCCAAACAACCAAAAATAAGCTCTGTGAACATTTGGAGAAATACATCTTGAAGTACGGAACACAACATCACCAATCACCTGCTATCTAATAGGACTATCGTTTCAATTTTTACAGTGAGAGACACCTTTTTAAAGAGTCACTGTGTTAAGGCTATTTCCTTCGTACATCATTGCCAAGTGTAATTAGAAGTAAGCCTCCCCTGGGAGATGTAAGCCACGAGTCACTGTAGATATTTACACCCAGGTCATAATCTCTTTGGGATTAATTCCATCATGCTTATTACCATCTTTAATCCTTTCTATTATTGCCCAAATTATAATTTTTCTCTTATCATTCCTCTCCCCATTATACGTTCAGCAGTATCATTATGTTGAGAGAGCAGTTTCTCTAGCCACAGAAAGCATTTATTTTAACTTTAAAAATCTAGTTTTTAAATAGTTTTTAAGTAGAGAATGTTGGGGTATTTTTCCATTATTTCAAAATTTCTCTGCTACTGAATATTATTTGTCACTATCGCTCACTAAATTCATTCACCTAAATTGTTCGGTATGAACAGAACATCATGTGCATGAGCATGAACATCATGCTATTTGCCTTACAAACTAATACGCCAACTCAATAAAATTAAAATAACTGTACCATAAAGTTATACAAATTAATGTTTTTCTCCTTATAGAAGCACTTTATTCTAAGTACAATCAGATAGTTTAATACCTACAGTTACTACATTTGTTTCCAACCTTGAGTAGATTCTGTGAAGCCAGTATAACACATATAACACCATAAATATATATATATATACACATAAAAGAGTTGTGTTAGTTGTGTTATATGTGTCACACATATAAGTCACACATATAACACAACTATTTTGGCTTTGTCTATCAATTTCTATCTTTCTGTAGTCTATTCATGAAGTATGGAATTTTGGAATTTTAATATAAAAAATCATATCCATGGAATTTGGGAATCATAGCCCTATCTCATTTGACCATGAGAGAAGATATGAGGTTTCTTTCAATATTTAACCCACTTGAATCTTTGCATGTTATGCCTGGTGATGTTCACCTACATTTCTTTAATTCTCAATGACCTATTTCCTATATATTTCCTGTATATTTTTTACTTAAAATTTATTTGATTCGAATTTCAGTGATGGGGCCCTTGGGTGGCTCAGTCGGTTGAGAGTCCAGTCTTGATTTCGGCTCAGCTCATGAACTCACGGTTGTGGGACTGAGCCCCACGGTGGAACTGGGAAATACCACGGGCTCCTCGCCGAGCGTGAAGCCTGTTTAAGATTCTCTCCTTCTGCCCCTCTTCCCTCTCGCACTCTCTTTCTTTCTCAAATTAAAAAGAAATTTAATGAACATGTATCTTGTCTTGAGAAAGCTGTAATTTACTTTAGTGTAGCAACTTGCTTCATTTATTAAACTATTTATATTTTCAATTTACTTTGTTATTACATTTTCTTATATATTATGTTCTGTATCATTATCTTTGCTTCTCAAGGATTTGTCTGGACCCTTTTATGGACTATGGCAATGTCCTTAACCAGCTAGACAGCATTTCACAGACTTTTCCAACTAGAAACTTACCTGTGAATAACTGCGATGCTTCAGATAAATCTTTGCAACAGTAAATATTTCATTTCAAAGTCCGAGTGGCTCAACACTCCACAGAAAAAGTGATGAAACCCTTCAGCTGTAGAAACCCAAGGCAAAATCCCTTGACCTTTTAAAAGTGTAGGCAGTGTCATTCTATTTCATGAGAAGTTTCTGAAAGTAGAAAACAACTTTCACTCTTCATATGGAAGAGTGGTCCTCAGACTACCAGCATCGGCCTATGTTGGGAGTTTGTCAGAAATGCAGATGCTCAAGGCCAAGGCTAGAGCTACTGAGTTAGAATTTACTTTGTACCAACATCCTCAGGTTGTTTACATGCACGTTACATCTTGAGAAGCACTGGCCTAATCATGAAAACTCAGGCAAATCAAATGATGGACTTTGCGGAGGGTTAGAAACAGGCAGTTAAAAAAAAATCAACGAAAGCTCAAATTTGTTAGTGACACCAGGCCAGTTTACATACATGTCGGAGAAAATGGGGAAGTTTGATCTTAAGAAACATTCCCAAGCGAGGGCAATTTAAGACCCATGTGGGTCTGTCCGATGCCAGGACATGCAGATGAAAAAGGAAAGACTGACAAGTCCTGCGGATGTGCTCAATTCTAGACATCTGGTCTACTTCCGGGACATCCTGGTGACTTGATTTTAAAATAATGTATTTTCATCAAAAATGTTGACGTCCTATTGATGCAGCCTAAACTAGGTCCATAGCTCCCTTCCAGAATTCCCCAGATGACACAACATTTACATATCAACTGCTACATGTGCAGGGGGTGGGGGTGGGCGGGGCTGTTTTCCTGAGTCATTGTACATTTCCTGACGCTTTGGCATTTGACCTCTGAGCAGAGAGTGTCCCCGTGCGATCCAGGTGTTAAGCTACTGAATAGTGGATGTTGCAGTGGTGCTTTCTGATATAGCACTTCAACTGAAGCATATTTTGCATTTTTCACCGTTGCATTATTTCCAGAAGAACTAGTTGAAAGTTGCACCTCGAGAAGAGACACATTGATTTTACTTTTAAATTTTCGTACTGGAGGGAAGAATAAGTCCTGATCCCGGTTACATAATTGGAAGGACCTAGTGCATCTGTTCCGAAGCAGATAAAGAGCAAGAGTTTCTGAATCGAATTAAGTCAACCATTATTTTGTCACTAAATTACTGGAGTCATCTGTTTATTCTTCTAGCTCCAGCTGGAACATTTTAGGATTAGAGGTGACTTCCTGATAAAGTAAAGAATTATCTTCATTTTACTGATCTAATTTTTTTGTTGTTCCAATAAAACCCTGGCTTATTTGCCCTGCTTTAGATACAGTTATTGGAACTTTCATGAAACCAGGTGAATCCTGATCCAAATTATGTATGAACTGAGCTCTGTTTCTGTGAAAGACAAAGATCACTACCAATTAACCTATTTTCACTGAGACCACATTTCTTCGACTCAGATTTAGCTTCCATTTTGAACCAAGAACTTAGAAATGGTGAGAGGGACAGTCCATCTCATTTCCCAGGGAAGCAAAGTTATTAAAGGATTATATAAATGTTGGGATTGTAACAATGATACTCTCAAAATAAATCCGAATTGTTAAGACTCATTAATAATTTTCTTGGAGGAGAAAAAGTACTCTTGGAAATATTTTTTTCCTCACAACTTTGAGAGTGTGACGATGTCACATATGTATGTTTTCAGAATTTGTATGGTTTCAGAAACCTCTCCCCATTGTTTCTTTAAAATGCACAGATTTTCTCACGTCTTCTGTGAGCTAATGATTAAGGAGAATGTACTTCAGCAGCTTTGTGCATAGTCACTCAGAATCCTTTGTCAGGCATGGCGCTAGGCTCTTGGAGAGAAAGTAGTGCCCTTTTAGAGTATGCGTTCTGCTTAATTTCTTCTGGGACTGCACTCAGGTCTCCCCTCTAAGAGCTTGCCTACATGTAAGAACATAAGAATCAGAAGAGTGGATGGGACTTACTGTCCACCTCCAGCCCAGCATTCTAAGATATGGACCCCAAGAGACGTGTTTCTGGAAAATGGATGCTCTTGCCTCTAAGAGCATCCCCTATAAAGGCAAGAAAAACCCTGTGATCGACTAATTGCCCTCTTATATGATGAACTTGTTAATTCCTGAGTTTACTTAAATCATTTCATTTTCCTCTTCCGGTTAGACTCTACGATGCTAGCTCACATTGAAGAGTTTTCACTATGAAGAGTTATATCTCTAATATCAACTGAAAGCTTTCCTCTCTGAAGATGGAAGAGATTTCCTCTTTGCTTTAATATCCCAGGATATGATGAACTAGCTGATATTCTCCCCTATTTTCGCTTTTTGCAATTTTTAACATCAAAAATAGCCTCACTCAATCTTTACCTTGCCAGTATGGTTCTAAACTTTTTCATTTGTGTTCATTGACAGCTCTGATCATTTTACTTGTCTCCCCTGGACCTTTTTCCAGGTCAATTTTATTTTACCCATTACAAACCGATATATTAAATTTTGTGTTAGTGAGCAGAAAAAAAAGGGGGGGAGATCTTGGCATGTAATAAGTCCCATGGTTAATTTAGGTCAATGATGATTACATTTGGTAAACTTTTAATGTTTGGCTTTTTTTTTTTTTTTTTTTGGTATTCTGACACATTTAAAAAAATTTTTTTTACATTTATTTATTTTTGAGAAACAGAGTGAGACAATGCGTGAGCGGGTGAGGGCCAGAGAGAGAAGGAGACACAGAATCGGAAGCAGGCTCCAGGCTCTGAGCAAGCATTCAGCACAGAGCCTGATGCAGGGCTCGAACCCACGAACTGTGAGATCATGATCTGAGCCGAAGCCGGGCGCTCAACCGACTGAGCCACCCAGGCACCCCAACTCTGACACATTTTAAATTCCCTTTTAGTTTAACAGTGTTTTTATATTATTTTATAGTACTATTTCTACAATTAGGTATCTTAAACTTCACCTGGTGATAAGTTTTAAGTTGTTAACACTGAACATAACATTCACTAACAGTTAAACATTTATTTCTGATCTCCTACTAATTTTGATGTGTTTTTCCGATTTTTCACATGAAAATTTTTACGCGTATTTTCACCAAAATGTTTTAAGAGTTCATACTACAGTATTGTTCATGTCTAGCCTAAAATATGAATAAAGGGATTTTCTTTTTAAAAAACCATTTCTGATGCTTTTGTTATTTTTTTTAATATTTATTTATCGCGAGAGAGCGCGATCAGGAGAGGGGCAGAGGGAGAGAGAGAGAAAGAGAGACAATCTCACATTGGCTCTGTACTCACTGTGGAGACTGACGTGACGCTCGATGCCATGATGGTGAGATCGTGACCTGAGCTGAAATCAAAAGTCGGATGCTTAACTGACTGACTCACTCAGATGCCTCTTATGATGCTTCTAGTAGTGAGATTTTTATTACTTTCAAAAAGTTGTTTTCCACTGAAATGGACCTTATGAGATGGCAGGATCATGTACATCCCGTAGTTCCATATTTCAAGCATTTAATTACAGGACTAGGTATGACTGCTCCAAAATTATGGTTAGGTCACCGGATATTTTCTGGCATGTTCGCAAATAGACTTCCTATTATTATTTATACTACTGTCTTTTTTTAAAAAAAATTATGTGTCTAATATAATAAATCAGGTGTGGGGAAAACATATTTAGTCACTTATCCTGGGTCATATTTGATAAAGTACAACCGACACATTAAAAACCATTTTTTTAGGATGGATTTTTATTCATTACTAGTTCATTAGCTTTGTCAATACTCGGTTGGAATCTATTAGTCATTTTTGTTGTTGTTGTCCATCCACAAAGCGTGGATCCAAGTGTGGTTTCCTTCCTGGAAGAATTGATTGGCATATGCAAACTTGGGGATTTCCTCATATACGTTCTCTATCGCTTTATGTAAAATATATTTAAAATAGGACTGACCTTAGATCTGATTTTCTAAAGAATTCCATTCTTTACACTCTTTTTTTTCTTATAAAAGTGTTCCCTTTATGCCCTACACAATTTATTTTATTCTTTGGGCTTCTTTTCCCGTGTGGATTTGGGGGAATATATCTTACTTTGTATTTTCCATAGTTCTTAACTAAGCATGTAATAAATATTCATCGAATTAAATGTCAATTTTCTATAACGGTAAAACAGTTTGCTCCTATTTCCAGCGCTATGGTGATTTAATTAAAACATAATAGCCTTGGTGTAAAACTTGCTCCAAGACATTTTCAAAGTTTAAACAAGTCATATTTGCAGTGTCTGTTTTTCCACATAAATATGTATCACCTCAAGAAGTCTATTGGATTAGTCAGGCATGATTTATGTTTAGGGGAACCACATTACCTTTTTCCAAATAGATTATGTTAGGGAAAGGGTTCAGTGACTCTGCCCTTATTTTGTATATATGCAATTCATTCCAACCAATCTTCATTGACGCTGGACCCTGGGAGGCCCATCCTGGGATGCCTGGTTTTAGAGAATTTGCAATTGCAGGGGACTCATTCTGTATGTGCTGCTGATTGCAAAGAGTCTCTGGCCACATGGTCCACCTCCCTCCCCCCTTGAAATGTCGTTCAATTGACTTTTGTCAATCGAACACAATAACCAAAAGGTCCAACGACCCCAAGTGCCTATCACTGGATTAATGGATAAACAAATGTCATATACACATACAATGGAATGTTATTCAGCCATAAAAGGAATGAAGCTCTGACAGATTCTACGATACAGATGAACCTGAAATACGTTATGCTGAATGAAATCATCCGTACAGAAAAGGGCAAATATTGTCTGATTCCAGTTACGTGAGCTATCTAGAACAGGCAAGTTCATAGAATATAGAAAGTGGATGGAGGGTTACCCAGGGTTTGTGAGAGAAGGGAATGGGCAAGTTTTGCTTAATGGCCACAGAGTTTCCGTTCAGAGGTAATGAAATTGTTCGGGGTGAATAGATAGCAGTGATGTTTGCACAACGTTGGGAATGTAATTAATGGCACTGAATAGCACATTTTAAAATAGTAACAATGGCAAATATGTTTATATGTATCTTACCACAACTTAAAGAAATTAATAATTTAATAAAAACCATGACTGCACACTTTAAATGGGTGAATTATATGGCATATGAATTATATCTCAATAAAGCTCTTTTTTTTTAAGTCAATGAGAGATTATAGGTGGAAGCATAGGGGCATTTAGTGTCCTTATTATATTTTCCTTAAAAGAAGATGGGATGTAATCATAATAATGATTACAAAATGGCAAGAAAAGTGTCTACCTCACTATGAAATCCACGGAGTCTGGGCTGATTCTGACAAATGTGTGGGAATCGATACATGAATGACATTCGTTAATGTCCAATCATCATTTATGCATCTTAAAACTTCCAAAATAAGTTTTCCATTGGAAAGTTTTGTTAAATGCATTCTGTTTCCCGCTCTATCTTGGCAGAATTGGTCATATTTCCAAAATGCCTTTAGGTGCCTGTGATACATCATTTCTTTTTCTTTCTTTTCTCCCCCTCCCCCAACCCCCCCCATCCAGGAACTTTGCAAAGTGTGAGAATTGCTTTATAGTCTGAAGGGCCCCGGAGTCCATGAGCCGCCTGGCTTTGCCAAGATTGCCAGCCTGCCAAATTCTCAGCTGCCAAAAGACTAGCCAGGGCTTCCTTGTATAATGAAAGTACAAAAAAGGCCATGTGCTTGGCGGACTTGCCCAATTCCCTCTGCTTCCTAGAGAAAATAAATCTCGGAAGAACTCCAAGAGACAGCTACCATCTGGTCAGACTCCCGGCTTTCTCAACGTGGCTCCCACCACCCATGGCCAAGTGTCAGGAGGGCTTCCTGTGTTGGATGCAGGAGGCCTGCCGCGTTTGGGGCCAATATTCGAAAATCAGATGGGAGCTCAATGAGGGTGGGGGGGGACTTGGCAGACTGGTTTCAACCTGCAGTCGCATCGTTGCTTCTGGCACATTCACAGAAGGGTCAACATTTCAGCGATAAAAATGGACGCATTTTAAGACCTGGCCCAGTAGTTGCTGACTATCCGTTAATTTCTTGAAGAAGCTGCAACACATCCAAGGAAAAACCGACCCGACAACCACAACGCCGTTCATCCCGATTGACTCGAAGGCTACAGCGTTGGAAAACGCTGCGGAACCGTTTTTACAGGGCCGACCCTTTGCAGCTAGTTTGGCCCACTTTCCGCACGCTTAGATCTTCAGGTCTAAATGCCAAAGCTGACTTTTCGTTCATACAGCTCAGTTCACCCTACAAAAGTTCATGTCTTGTAAGAGACCTTTCTTTTATAGTAAATGATCATATGAAACTTGTGCATTTATTGTATCATTACACTGGCCTTGGTCATCTGCTTGGCTTAAATAATAATCATGTTTATTCATTGAATTTGTGCTTTTCACATCCCAAGTCGATGGTAATTCATAAAGTCAAGATATTAAACCGTATTCGTATTTCAGATTTTTTATGATTAGAAGTCACTGATGGGGTGTGCAAAGTTTGAGCCACAAAGAGGATCAGTATCACTTTTAGGGTCTTCATGAGAGAAAGGAATATTTTTTTATTATCGTCTTTTAAGCTTATAAGCAAAGCCTTATAATATTTTTCTTCTCCAATGGAAGGCTCTTCTATAAGTTCTCTCTCTCATATTCCTGCTATTCCTCACATATCTTCAAAATCTGGGAGCCCTCTAAGACACTTTCCTGTCCTCTACCTTCTCTGTCTAGTCAGGCATCAGGTTCTATCGGGCTTGCCCCTGTCCTTCAGAACATACCAACTGGTGCCACTTTGGCGTATTGGTTATTTTGAGCAGAAGGTACTTGAGAAACCACAAGTGCAAGAAGGGCTTTCTGTCCTCCTGTTTTCTACATAAAAGTGGGTCAAGAGATTTCCCACGAGAGATGTACCCTCCCTGCACCAGGAAGAGGAGAACGTTCGTATCACCGGAGACTCAGAGCTGACGCAAAATATACAAACCAACCTGCTAAAACAACCTTTAACTTTCATTAGTTTCCCCATGTATTTCTTAGTCACCGGGACTTGCCCCAGCCCAAGCCCCTTTGTCTTATCAGATACCCAACAATTTATCATTCTTTGTTTAACAAGTATATAAGTTCTCAGCCTTCCCTGCTTCTTTGGATCTTCATTTTCCTTATGAAGATTCATGCGTGCACATAAACACATTAAATAAGGTCTGCATGCTTTTTTCTTGTCATGCTACGTCAGTTTAATTGTCAGGCCCCGTCACAGAACCTAAGAGAGTAAAAGGGAGTTCTTCCTCCCTCATGCCATTAGTGTGACCCTCATTATGTCATGTGAATGACTACAAAAATTTATCCTTTCCCTTTATACTTGTTACTTCTACATATTGTCATGTTGAATGTTCCCAGAGGTTGCTTTTACTACATCTGGTTAAAAAGAGAGAGAGAGAGAGAGAGAGAGAGACAGAGACAGAGAAAATGCCCCATTGCCACTGGTATCCTATAGAATAAAATGAAAATGTATGGACGTGTTTCCAGAATCAGTTATGCACGAGCCTCTTCGCCTTGGCTCACACCATCTCTCCTGCCAAGGGGACTCCCTCTCCACTTAGCTAAGTTGCTCCATTTCTCTGGTTGTCACCTTTGTTTACCAAACCTTGCTTGGCCATCCCAAGCCACAGCCCTCGCTCCCTTAAGTCCTTGTAGACTTCACTGGAAATACAGATTTTAAAAATGTATTGCACCTTTGGTTATTCTTTATTTCAGTGTTGTTTGTACTTATATTTATTTGTCCTGCATGCCCCAATAACCAATGAGAGCCCGCAGATGGCTTCTAGAGCTTGGGGTCCTCAGTGCGGAGTGCACAGCCCTGCCTTTATTCACATTTGTCAAAATGTTTATTGGATCTGTGATGCACTGGCTACTTATTGGCTGGGCCTGAGGATGGGGCTGGTGACCAAAGTACCCTCTACCCTTCCAGAGGTTATAGTTTCTTGAGGAACAAAGAAATAGGTCATTGAAATGGCAGAATGTGGATGAAAAGTTTACAGCACCGTGTATGTGTGTATTACCCGGTGACCCAATGTGGGCAGCGTTGCCCGGGAAAGATTTACGGAAAGTGACGTTTAAGCTGAGACCTGAAGGGTGAGCAGTAAGGGCTTAACAACCAATAATAATTCTCTAATAACGAAACCACAGAACCCACTTTACTGTGAAGAGCAGACAAGAGGTCATGGGGGATTTAGAGAGTCAACCGATTGTTATGACAACTTCAGTACAGGTGCTGGACAACTAGGGGAAGAAATGGCATTTTATTTGATTCCTAGTTTCTCTAAAATCTTCCTCAAGAAGACAAAGAACTTCATGTTGGTTTTTTGGGTCTAGATTTGTTTTCTTTTCTTTTCTTTTCTTTTTTAAAGTTTATTTTTTGAGAGAGAGAGAGAGAGAGAAAGAGAGAGACAGAGTGCAAGTGGGGGAGGGACAGAGAGAGAGAGAGACAGAATGCGAAGCAGGCTCCAGGCTCCAAGCTGTCAGCACAGAGCCCGACGTGGGGCTTGAACTCGTGAACCGTGAGATCATGACCCGAGCTAAAGTCAGACGTGTAACTGACTGAGCCACCCAGGCACCCCTGGTTTAGATTTTTTTTTTAATACATTATTCTCTACCCTGAATGAACAACTTTAATTCAAGCTAGAATTGGAAACAGGACAGGAATCCTGAGTAAAGCAAAGAAATGAAGTTGAGGTAACTGGATGCGGAAGTTAAAGGAGAAGGCCAAGCAAAGACCGGAGGAAGAGAAATCCGAGTCAACAGACAAATGGCAGAAGAATCCCATGGCCAAGCTCTCAGTCAGGGCACTTGGAACCAGGCTGGCCTGCAATGCTGATAACTAAAACCAATTGATGGTCAAAAGAACAGATGCTTCTTGGAGTTGACTTCTCTCAAAACAAATTCTTTTTAGTGTAACCGTGTCTGTTCCTTAATAGCATCTACTTTCATACCAAAGTGTTTGTGAATTTTGTGTGAATTGACCAACACAAAAGCTCTTTGAGACTTTGCTGTCTCCAAGGATAAAAGGTGCTTTCACTTATGATCTTCCTTTGCGTGCCGCACAGAGGGAGTCTTCTCTTTACAGAGTATATACTAAAGAGTAATGATTAAGCATGTCCTCAAATAACATCATTGTGCACAAATAAATAACTACTAAAATTGCATGGGGGCTCATGAAGGTATTAGTAAGGGAAAGAAATCTTCAGAATCTTTCCCTATGGCCATGTGAGACGCCCCTGCCCCTTGGAGGTAATGTTGCTTTCCTGGTCTTTACCAAAAGGGCACAGAAAGCAAGGAGAGAGTCTATGGATACGAGTATCTAACAGATGCTAATGCAAGATGAAATGGTGTGATCTCCCCAATAACAAGTTTGCCCCCTGCAAAACGTCTGCAATTAATTAATTAGAGTCGAGAGAAACACAAACTTAGTGACTGCAGTAACTGCTTTGACGATTACAGCTAGAGTTAAAAATGGAAGAGCGCGGGTGAATGTCCACAGATGGATCTAGAAAGTGAGCCATCCAAGGACTCCATGAAAAGCACATCAGGGAATGTTGTCACTGCCTCCTGTTTTGTGAGCTGATTATAAGGCAGCACTTTTCAAAAGGAATCCAAGAATAGGGGAACTCCATCTTGAAATGAGAGAGTAAATGGAACTCTCATGTAAACAGAGATAAAAATAAATATGCTCTGATTGAAGCTGGCGATTAAAGGCAAAAACTGGCTCTCTCCCTGGCCAGTCTCCATGATGATGTCATTGCTCTTAGAGTCTCCCTCTCGGCAAACATGGGCCTTCCTTGGGCGGCTAAACTCAGGTCTGCCTCTATCTTCTGCAAAGCCTGGAGTTACATACCCATGGTCTGTGATGGATAAACTGGGCAAGTACAAAAGGAAACATGTCTCAGAGGGACAAAATTGGACTAGTGGCCTGATCACATCTGTGGATCCAAAGGGGTCAAAACAGGCAGACAACAGGATTGAGTTTGGTTGACAGGGGACAGTGCCAGGTGGAGCTGGGTGTGACGTCAGCTCAAACCAGCAAACAGCGTTTTTGAACCTGGAGTCAACTTGAATTATAATGTATTGAGATGTATCAGGGTATCCGGATTTCCGTGTTCTCTTTTCAGACATCCGAAAAATCTTCATTTTCTATTTCAGGTTTTGGTTCGCGTCATAATGTTCCCAGACACAGGGTGCGTATTTAGAGTTTGGTAAAAAGACATTAAAAGGTATCAGAATTCAAAATCAGACATTGCAGCAATATTTAGGCAGCGACTGTTAAGAACTCAATGTGGAAGAAGAGAAGATAAAACTTTCATGTGTTCGGGATTTATTTTTAATGAAGAGCATTTTCTGTCTACTTAAATGAAGTACTGTAAATCAGTGGATCATAAATTATGGATGCTGATATTTGAAACGTGCAAATGTAAACTTAGTCCACGAGAGCGGTTGCTATCCTCTCATTATGCAAAACAAAACATAATCACAGCGGAGCATTTCAGTGTGGAACAAAATCCCTAAGATTCATTTTTTTGTCTCTGTCGTTCCAATCAGTTTGGAAATAGGGTTCCAAGTTGACAATATTTTATTCATTAAAGTTTCCTATCTGCTGTATGTGGCTCAGATGCTCATGACTTCCTCTATGTAAATTAAAATTTTAGGGCAAAAAAGGAGAGGGTAGTCCTTTGCTCTCTGTTTTGGTATTTGTCATAGGTGTGAGTTCAGCTCCGGGTTTGGTATAACTGTGTAGATAGATAGATAGATATAGATATAGATATAGATATAATGCCTTATCCCCCAAACCTATGTGTTATTTAGCCACGTGCTGTGTAGCAATCCCATTCCATAGTCCAGAAGTCTGCCTTAGCTTGAAGATGGTGAGAAGAGAATCTCCTGGCTCTGGGATGTTTCGTTCCCCCTCAAGTTCCCCAGTCCTGCCCAACAGAAGGTTGGTGTGGTTTAGGCACTGTTAGGTAATTTTATCTTAATTGGTTTATGACCCCTCACAACCTTGCTGAAGGAACCCAAGCCTTTGGAGAATCCTTGAGGACCTAGCCTGGAAAACATGGCTTGACTGCTATCTAGAGGGCCTTCTGATCTTGGGGATTGGCTCTAGAGTCAACCTACGTGGTATAGACCTGAACCTAACCCTTCAAGACTGACCCAGTACCAAGACTGGCCAAGCCATAGCTTGAGGCAGAGCTGCTCAGCTGAGTTCACCCTGGATCAACAGAACCACAGCCAACCTGCAGACTTATGAGCATGGGAATAAAAGTATGTAGCCTTAAGCCGCTTTGTTTTGTAGTGACTGGTTTCCAGCATTTATTGTGGCAGGGGCTGATCGACATAGACCTTTAACCCATCCTACTCCATTTCTTCCTTTAAAGCAGGGTCTGAAGGAGAAAGTATTCAATCAAAAAGTACTTGGGTTCAAACATGTAGAAAAAAATAGGTGGCGGCTATGTCATTGAAGAGTGCTTCTATCATCCTGATGGTTGTACTTAAAGCTAAAAAGGAATTCGTCACAGGCATCTAAACATGTGGGTTTTGTTGCTCATAACATATAGGATGAAGATTTCCACAGAAAATCCATAGATGAAGTAACTAATGGAATCTACACTTAGACTAAGATACAAATCTAACTCTATGGTGATCTGAGTTGGCATATTTTGTCCCTTTAGAGGGACAGGTTAATCCCATGTCCTGGCAGGATTATTAACATCCTGACTACATTCCGCATGGCTCATTATTCTTCCCGTTCCGTTGGTAGAAAATACATAGCTTTCGCTACCACACAAAGACATTTCACTGACGGAAGAAGAAATTGCAGACAACGTGTGATGGACCAAAAGGGGGAAAAGAAAGGCAGCAATCCTAGGTTCATGCCTCATCTCCACTCTTCTCTAGGTCCGTGGCCTTGGGTATGGCATTCCTTCTCTCCGCTCATGGATGGGCTAGAAGTGCTCGCTCCTCCATCTACCTCATGGTGCTGGTGTGAGAAGCCGGGGAGGATGCTCTGAAGCTGGGAAGAGCCGGACCTATGTTACTATGTGACACAGATGTTGAGAGGCAACATATCACAACATTGCAAGGCACTGGCCGTGCAATCACACAGACCTGGGTTCGGACTTCAACTCTGCCATTTCCTAGATGTGTGATCTTGAACAAGTGACTGTTCCACCCGGAGCCGCAGGTACCTCTGAAAAAGTTGGGTAGTAGCATTTTAGAGTTCTGAGTACTCAGTGAGATAGGGAGTTTAACTCATGGGTTGGCATAGAGTAAGGGCTCAAAAGTATGGCAGGTGGCTTAATTACCATGCATTGTTTTTTTAACACTTGTTGATGCAGTGGCAGTGGGAACAGGCATTGAATTTCTGCTGTCACACCATCCTCTGCGCCAGGAAGAAAGGCCAGAAATCTGCTGATGTCCTGGGCCTTCCATAGCAGTGTCGCTGAAGACTTGTCCCCTTTTCCCGGGCGTCTGCTATTGATGATGAACTCTGTTTCCCAGACTGGAGTTTCTACCAGCTGCCCTTCGGCCATGTTTCTTCCACCAGTTCCAATCTCCAATGGTTCACCTACATGGTAACCTCTGGGCTAGCCTGAGTCTAGGAGGATTGGCCTTGCCTCTCCCCTGACGACCGTACCAGATCCTGCCCTCCGTAATTCATTACCCCACAGTTTGGTGTCTCTACATGTGGCAGCTGGAATGTGCCAGAACATAGCTACGGTTGATTCATATTAAGGAAAACGAATCACTAATTCTGGACCATGTTTTCAGCTTGTGCAGTAAAGAAAAGAAATTATATTATTGATTGTAGCATGAAAACAGAGAAAAGTCAGACTCCACCAATATTGGAGATCAGAGGGGCCTAGGTTCTCTTGTTCTCTATCAATAAATAAACATTTCAAGGAGGATCAGAGAATTTAGAAATTCACTTATAAATTTTAGCCACTTCCTAAGCTAACGTGTTCACTTTAGTAAGGAGCCAACATCTTGTTAGATGTGAGGTAACATTCAATTAGAATGTTTAAATTTTAAACATTTTTAAATATTTTAAACATTTTAAAAATATTTAGTTTTATCTCAATTCAACACCACTCACTTGTTTCATTCCCACTGTAGAAAATTTAGGGAAAAAAAGAGAAGTTGAAGAAGAAATAAAAGTCACACATAGTTCTACCTACAAATGGCAACTGTTTATGTCTTGATGCATTTTCTTCTGATCACTTTTGGGGGGACAGTTTTACCTAGATCTTTTCTGGGTGGAACATTTTTATCCTCCTCTTGTGGAAGGCTGGATTTCGGTAAAGAGGATCTGTGCCAATGTCACAAAGCTAGGCCTTTTTCAGAGTCATGCTGGGTATTTAACGTCTTTTGCTTTGGGTTTTTCCAAGCCCAAAATATCTGGGCTGGCTTTCCAAGGCATCGAGAAAGATTGCTTAAACGTGGTGCTGACAAACACTTGTTGCCTTAAAAATTTGTGTCCAAACCTCAACTATTTAGCTAAAAGATCAACAGACAGGTTTCAGCCCATGGAATTGCGTAGTGTTATTCTCGGTCCTGCTGAAAGGGGAATAATAAATTGGAATTGACCATAGCAAAGGCCCCTTGTTTGGATTTGTTTTTCTGAGATTCTTCCGTTTGGGATTTAGAAAATCTACACAAGCCCCGAAAAAGCTGCAATTTCCTGTCTAATAAGGCCCAAATGGAAAAATAACAAATACAATGAAAAACAGTAACCTAGTGGACAGACTCATATATATTAATCCCATCACCATGGTTGAGAGATGGAAAATTATTATTGAATAAGACTCTTTCATCAAACCAAATATTTCCTAATGCTCCAAAGTACATATCTGGCATTGCTTCTCCTTTACACATCTGCTTGTCTCTTTGATCTCTGCTTTTAAGCTGCAGGTTGCATGCAGCTGCACAGGTCTAAGAGAATTAGTTCTTTCCATTATATCTTACGATTGACGGGGCAGACCTTAAAAACATTCAGAACTTGGATTTGCATAAACTCTGGGCAGTTCGAAGTCTTTCCCAAAATTCAGATCAATCCCCTGGAAAAACTTGTACAGTTTCCCAGTGCCTTCCTGGAATCTTTTCCATATCATCTCTCGCTGAATATTTGCCTTTTAGCCCGTTTCTCCTTACTTTTCTATGTAATTACCAGCAGGACTTCAAGATCCTCCTTGGAATAGTTCTGAGACAACCAATCTACCGGAGGTGACCCCCGGCCTGACAAGTGTGGCAGGGAAGCTTTGGGCTGGCTTTTCATATTAAACATGGTGGATTGCAGTGGCCTTGCCTCTAGAGCTTTGGGAATTTGAAAACACCCGTATAAAAGCTGTTTTATAGTTCTCTCCCCCCAGCAAGAGATGAAACCCACCATCCAAGGATGCTGACAAAGCCGTGCATGTCATGTATTCCAATTTCCTTCCACGGCAGGGCAATCATCCGTAGAGAGGGTTCCAGGGCCTCTCAAGAAACAGACTCTAGATGTTCTTGTCTTATATCCAATGCTTTTTTGTGCACTGAAGGAGAGAGGGGAAGCTAGAAAAAAAGGTGAAATGAATCCTGACATCCTGAGTGGGCAGGAACCGGACTGAGGGCCAAGAAGGCATACTAGTGTGGAAGCATATTTTAACCAAATTGCAGTGTTCGCTTCCAATAAATGCCAGTCAGCTTGTACTTGTCCAGGAATACCACCCAGGTGGCATCATTTACAAAACCGACTTTCGCGAACATCGTTTGAGGAGGAAATTTCTCCTTGTCAGCAGCATTCTTACTTGATTTATGCTTAGTGGAAATATATCCTATGTCTGGGTTATGAATTTTCCCTGAAGATTGTCCTTCTCCTTAAAAACGAGGAGGTGAATGGCAAAATGTCAGTTTGCTGTTGGTTTTCGGCTCTTCTTCCTGTTTCTTGCATGTTGCTCCTGTTAGGAATCTGCTCTGCTCGGTCTGTGAGTGTCATGGCTATCAAGTTCATTGCGTTTTTAATTTTTTCCTCTGGAGATTCACATTATTTAAATATTTCCTTTCTTTTACAAAAACAAATTTCACAGCCTGGCCAAAACCCCGCTGGTAATTTTAACCCAGTAGGAAAGTATGCTGTTTTTTATTTGTTCTAGATGGGCTGGCAGGAAGCCTGATGGGGAAGAGCCCTCGTGGCACTTGACCGCTCTTTCTCACTTGCTCTCTTCTTTGACTTTCATAACACCACACTGGCCTGGCTTTCTTCCTGTCTTTGCGAACACTCTTTGCCTACATTGTCAGCTGTTCTACCTGAATTGGACTTTTTCAAGCATTCGTGTTGAGATTTCTTCTCCTCTATTCTTCTACTCTCTTTCCAGATCATAGAATGCATTTTCATGGCTCCTAGATTTTTTTCTCCCCAGCTCAGAGCTCTCGTTCGGGGTCCAGAGTCATACCAAATGCCAATGTGAAATACTAAACTTGCGTCTCTCGATTTTGGTATGAACTTCTAACTTCAAACCTGCTCCCCCATCGTGCTTATGTCTGGTAGAGTAATGAGGCCTCCGATTTATTTGACACCACTTCTATCAAGAAGTGGCATATCTACGTGCCCTTCCTTTCAATCGGGGGAAGGTTGAGCAGTGAAGTTTCTAGGTCCAGGCTTTAAGAGACTGGCAGCTCCCTGGGCAATCTCTTGGAGGTCTTGCAAGGTTTCTGGAACATCACTTGCTACCTGGAAGCCTGAGGCTGCCATAACCAGATAGCTAAACATGTAGCATCAGCTTCAGGATCAGGTAGCAGGTGGAAGCTGCAAGTGAGGTAATTGGTGAGGATGTGAAGGATGGTGAGAAAAATGCTGGAGATAAGATAACCTGTATTATGTAGTGATAAAAATATAGCAAAGCTGTCACCTGTAGAATTTTCCATGAAAAACAGAAAATGTATCTCATGGGCTTGCAGATCTGGATAAGGAGATTTTCAGGTAGATTTTCAGATAGAATGTCAAAAGGGTCAACTATTCCTTTGATCTGTATACGACAAACTATGAAAAGAGAGAAATGAGCTTTAAAACAAATCCTGTTACGTTTCAACCTGAGTGTAGAGAGACTGTGGGAGTATAGCCAGGAATTTCTGGGTTCAGAAAGAAACTATTTCCCACCTCCATTTTCATCCAGGAAAAAATTCTCAGGGTAAGAAATGGATTTTGGCCAAGACCAAATCCAAGGCTGTACCAGGAAAAACAAAAACAAAAACAAAAAACAAAAAACACAGTCTCAGGGCAAAGTCTCAAGATTGTGTCTTTAAGATCCTTTGTTAAGATTTTGGAAAGATTTAAGAATATGTCTAGTAGGACTTCTTAGAATCAAAAGGTCTGTGCTTTAGAATCATGGATATTTTACTTTATGGATATCAACACTTTTAGTGTTAAGGGAAATAATTCTATACCTGCCTCACCAGCTACCCAAGATACTGAAGGGTCTGTGTTGGAAAGAAATGTGGGTATGACTTGTGTAATGGAATTGATCGTAAATTGATAAATGCGAAACCTACGATTTTTAAAAAGATTGCATCAATTTCGTTTGAAAGGGACAAACAGTACACAATAAAAAGAGGTATTTGGACCCCCAACCTTTCATAGGAGGGAAGCAGGCTAAGAAAGTACTCAGCCGCCAGTATGGGTTATTTCTTATGGAAGGAAGAGGAAGGAAGACCCAGAAGGTAAAACTAATTGCTCAGAGAGCAGAGCCAATCACTTTGCAAAGGAATTCCCAGGGAGGGGGGGGTTACCCTAATCAAGAAATCATCAATGTGTGCTGGAGTTAATTGTCAAGGTCAAAATTACCAGTTACTGCTATGGGACTGCATTCTGCTTCTTTTTAATGGGACTACTGCTGTTATCCGATGCCTAGTCCACCATTGGGTGTAGGTCTGTTGAGTGGCAGAGGTCTTCAGACTGAGAAGAACCCCACCCAACTAGCTTCATCTACACCTGAACCGATGATGATGAGATCCTGGAATTTGAGTCAGTGCAATAAAGGCACTGGATTTTTGTGGGCCTTGGAAAGGGATGAGTGTTTTTTTTCACATGGCAGGAATGTAAATCATTTACAGCCAAGGGATAGACTCTGATGGTCAGATTCTTTCATTCCATTGCATCTGATTTAGCCTGATAATTAGAATATGGCATGAGTAATCCTGGGCCAAGTTCCAGGTCCAGATCTCAGGAGACTGAAGCTTCCATTTCCTGTTCCTTGGAGTACTAAGTTTTGCAACCTCGCTGCCATTTTGTAAGGACTCCCCGGTCACATGAAAAGACCCACATGTAACGAGATTGAGGTTCTTGACCAACAAAACCTAGCTTGCTTTGGCTAACTGCCAGAACCAACTTGCCAGCCATGTAAGGGAGCCATCTTAGAGGTAGAGTACCTGACCCAGCCATTGCACGTGGGGTAGAAATGAGCCTTCAAGCTCAAACTGCAAAACTTGTGAGCAAAATAAGTGACTGCTGTTGTCCTAAGCCACTAAATATGGGGGTGTTGTGCTATGGAGCAATAGATTATCAACAACATCACAATAATTGGTGCCACAACCAACCCTGTTACTCAAGACATTGGCTATTTTCTTTGAGTCACTAACAGGCACTCCCTTCTTGGTCTGCACAACTGTGGACAATAAACCAGAAAATGTAAAGGCTGGGTTTTATAGATTTCAGACTCAACCATGTAACAGATGTGTAACATTGGGCACAGCTCTGAACTTCAGTTTCCTCACCTATGAAATGGAGTAAACAATATTGAACTTGCAGAAATGAGGTAGACATTAAATGACTTGATGTATGTCGAATGCTTAAAACACTGACTTGAGTATACTAAGAACCTCATATCCAGGAGCTTAAGCAGAAAGACCCCAATCCACCTGGGTGGCTCAGGCAGGTAAGTGTCCTACTCTTGATTTCAGCTCAGGTCTTGATCTCAGGGCTGTGAGCTTCACGTTGGGGTCCAGATTAGTCTCCATGCTGAGCATGAAGCCTACTTTAAAAAAAAAGAAGAAGAAAAAAAAAGAAGAAAGAAAAAAAGACCCCAGCCCCATCCCAGGAGGAGACCAATCTGCCCATAAAACCAGCTGCCCTTTCAGTCAGCAAACTTCATCCTTATCTGAGCCCCAGGTCACCTTCCAGCATCCAGTGCTCTTGTGTCCCATGCTGGGCTCAGTTCATGTGGCCCTCTTGTCTCCAACACATTATTGGCTTTCCTGCTTCATTATTAGCCTCTGTACTCCTGCCTTTCCTTTGCTTGGCTGACTATCTGATGTTTGGCCTGTCTCCTGTGCTAACCCCACTGGAGGACTAAATGATTACAGTCCAGTCCTTCCAGAGCTTGCCCAACTTCCTGTGCATGACCCTGAAATGTCTAGTGTTGGATCAAAGTAGAAACTCATTCATTGCTCTAAGGGGATTTTTTGGAACTCCACTAAAGGGTTATATGATGGAGGTGTATATTGTAGATTTTCCAAAATGATGGAATATGTCCCTTTATGGTAAGTATCTTGGCCACTTGAAATAGCTCACTAGAGTCTGAGATAGCTCAGTGACAGTCTCCTAACATCATCATGTCCTCTAACAGATTTGAACACTAGCTGAATCCAGGGGACCAACCGTGGATTTGATAAAGTGAAGGAAATTGCTTCTTATCAAAAGACATCTGTATGATATCATATTAATAGACCATGCTGATAGATATAAATGGATCAAGATCATCTTTGGGGGAATAAAAACAACCTTTCCTGAGCCCACATGCTCCTTTTTCAATCTCTCCATTTCTCTGCTCCCCTTTTCCGCCAACTCTGGGACCAAGTTATCTATAACACACTGTGTTCACTGTCTCTCTCCTCATCCTCTCCTGAACCCCCTCTAGTCAGGCTCACATTTCCTAATTTTATCCAAAATGCTCTTGTCAAGGTCTCTAAGGACCTTCTTGTTGCCAAATCCAAAGGCCAGTTCCTGGTCTTCATCATATTTATCTTTCACTCCCTCTTCTCTTGAAAACACCTGTTTCGCTTGGCGTCCTCATGGCCATTCTCCCCTGACTGCCCTCTACTTCGCTGGCCATGAGCCAGCAGTCAGCCTCCTTGTCTGGTTTCGCATCCTTCCCACAGCCTTTAAACATCAGCGTTCCCCAAGACTGCGTTCTGCTCTTCTTTTTCTCTGTTCGTATTCCCTCTCTGGGTCATCTCATCCTGTGTCATGTCTTTACGTGACATCCATGCTGATAATCCCCCAATTTTTATCTCCAGCTCAAAGCTCTTTTCTCAACTCCAGACTGATTTATCCCACTGCTTACCTGATGCCTCTACCTGGATGTCTAATAGACATCAAAAACCTAACAAGCCCAAAATCAAATTCCTGAAACTCCCCTGCTGCACCTTTTAAATGTGGTTTTTGTAATCTTTCCCATCTCAGCAAATGACAACTTCACTATTCCAACTGCTCCGGTAAACAATATTGGAAAAATTCACGATGGCCTTTTTTCCCTCTCTCGTCTCACCTCCAATTTATGAGCTAATTCTATTGGATTTATTTTCAAAATCTATCTGGTATCTCACCACTTCTTACTTCCTGTACTATGACCATGCTATAAGCCACCAACATTTCTTGCCTGGTTTAGTGCAATAGTTTTCCAGCTGGTTTGTCTACGCCTGTCCTTCTTATCATAGTCTAACATTCTTCCATGGCTTTCTCTCCAGTTTCACTTGATTCTGCTCTCTCCTTCACTCTGACCACTCTAATCACACTGGCCTCTTTGTTGTTCCTCAAACAAGCTGAGCTCATTTCTACCCCAGGACCTTTGCACTTACTCTTCTGTTTTCCTGGAATGTTTCTTTTCCAGATTATTAACATGGCTCCCTCCCTCAGTGTATTCAAGTTTCTGCTTAAATATCACCTTATTGATAAAAAGTCCATTCCTTATGCAAGATAAAATAGCTAGCTTCCAACTCTGAGCTCTCATACTCCTTTTCCCTGTCTTATTTCACTCAATAATTACCTGGCATAATGTGTAATTGTTGTTCATCTATTTATTGTCTAGAATGAAAGCCCCATGAGAGTAAGGATTTGGACTTTATTTGGTGTTGTATCCCCAGTTCCAAGAACAGTATCTGGCTTCTGGTAGTTGTTCAATATAGAAATGAAGGAAGAAATTAATGAATGAAGATAGACTCAGGGACCATTGGGGAAATTCATTTGGTCCAGAGCTGTCAGGAGCCATTTTGAGATGGTTGAGATGGGAAGAGAAGAGAGTTTTCCTTGTTTTAAGAGAGCATCCTTGGAGATCGGACAGAAAACAGAATTCATCATAAGAAATTGTATGTGAAACCAACCAACCAACAAACAAATAATATTGACCCATCTTTCTCCTCCTGATATGAAATGGGAATGAAGGTAGGTGGGGAGGAGGCTGCTGGCTGTTCACAACCGGAGGAACGATAGCCGACAGCAAGGGAGGGGACGGCAGGTTCAGCGGCTGCCATTTATCACCCTAAGTCGCCATCATCAACAATAAATCACTTTTTGCCACCTTTTGTGTCTGACCAGGATATATTTGTAAGATATAGCCTCTGATCTTAAGGAACTGCTAATCTAATGACAGAACCATGGCTTGATGATAACAGTGTTTTGAAGACATTACTGAACCATTTTTCCTCTTGTTGCTTTGGTACCCAGTCGCCCCCAGGCAATAACAAACAAACAAAACAAGTCTGTTGCAGTAAGACTGGATGTGCTTTTCAATGTTTCTTGCAGTTAGCTTACTTTGATGGCTTTAAATTTTTAATGGAGATCCCTGCCTTGAGCCCCGTTTTTATTTTTAGGGGCATTACCATGGGTGATATTTTAAGGTTACTAGCTTCATAATTGGATTAGCAGTGCCTTTCTTAGATTAACAGTTTCAAAATTGAATTCTTGTCTCCTGAAATGGTAGGAGGTCCCCCTCCTTCCTCAGTGTCCTCAGATTCAGCCAACAGGACACCCAGATTACTTTTTTTTTTCACTACTCTTTAAAACCAAATTAATAAGTTAATCCTCATTTTCATTTCTATGCTTTGACCTTCCTTTTTCTCCCAGGCCACTCCACGCTGAGGGCCTTTAAGCTGCTGCTTGTTGATGGGGCCTCTGAGGCCCCTTCAGGTCAACACAGAATTTTCCTTCTCCTAGCACATTTTGACCTTATAGTTACCTCCAACCGGTTAGCACTTGCTTGTCCTCAGTGTCACGGGAGTTAACGTCTGTAAGGTCCTTGAGGATGACATCTTTTATGATCCACAGGGCCAGGCAGAAGGGAACACATTACGTGCGGAATAACTTGGTTGAATGCAGTGTGGCAGAAACAGAGTGGCAAACTGTATAAATGTTCATACCTGGCAACATGAAGGAATTACATTGGAAATGAGAGGGTTTCTTTTGAGGGACAGAGGGAGAGAAAGAAAACACTCGGGTGGGGGAGGGGCAGAGAGGGAGGGAGACACAGAATCCCAAGCAGGCTCCAGGCTCCGAGCTGTCAGCGCAGAGCCCAGTGTGGGGCTCGAACCCATGAACCGTGAGATCATGACCGGAGCCAAAAATCAATAGTCACGCTTCACCGACTGAGCCACCCAGGCGCCCCTGAGAGAGTTCCTTTAAATGTTAGTAATTCTGTCTTAGGACTTGACTGCC
This sequence comes from Panthera leo, assembly GCF_018350215.1. Taxonomy (NCBI): domain Eukaryota; kingdom Metazoa; phylum Chordata; class Mammalia; order Carnivora; family Felidae; genus Panthera; species Panthera leo. The sequence goes on along the minus strand of NC_056685.1, from coordinate 18,738,138 downwards.
AGAAGTGAGCATGGGTGGAAAACGGAAGGTGTGCTCCCTTTTGAATGGGGGGCAGTACCAATGGAAAATATCTTCAAGGATGAAGAGTGGGACTGATGGTAGCAATAAGGGGTGAGGCAGACTCTGGGCAGCAATCACTACACTTCACAGGAAGTTAAAGTTAATTTAACCTCTATCTTCCTCGAGGCCCAGCACAGCTCTCAGGAGCACACAGCTCGGCCGTCTTACATGCCTCCTAGCTTGCCTGGTACTGGCGTCACGGAGCCTCTCCTGGGCCACCAACTGCACCCTACACAACAAGCCTGTCGTCCCTGAGGAGATTTGGGAGCAAAACCCCAAGGCAACATAAGTGACAACCACGTGATATTCGTGCGTGAGGCCCCATTTCTTCCCGGGTCCTTGAAATTCCCGGCTCCCCCGTGACTTGTCTAGCGTGAACGTCACACTGCAGTGCCACCCTCACTGGAGATTTCTGGGGTCGTTGTGGTTTTACTACGGATTTGAGTCATGGAAAAAAAAAAAAAAAGATTTAGAAGAGACAACCCGGAAAAACAAAATACTCCAGAATGACATCAATTCAATTTGCAGCTTTTAAACTGTCATGGAAATGAATGAAATATGGCCAGCAAAAGAGAAAGAAGAGAAAGAAAGAAAGAAAGAAAGAAAGAAGAAGGAGAAAGGAAAGAAAGAGAAAGGAAAGAAAGAAAGAGAAAGAGAAAGAGAGAAAGGAAAGGAAAGAAAGAAAAAGGAAAGAAAGAAAGAAAGAAAGAGGACAGAAGGAGAAAGGAAAGAAAGAAAAAGGAAATAAAGAGAGGGAAAAAAAGAAAGAGAAAAAGGAAAAGAGAAAGGAAAGAAAGAAAGAAAGAAAGAAAGAGAAAGGGAAGAAAGAAAAAGGAAAGAAGGAGAAAGGAAAGAAAGAGAAAGGAAAGAAGGAGAAAGGAAAGAAAGAAAGAAAAAGAGAAAAGGAGAAAGGAAAGGAAAGAAAGAAAAAGGAAAGAAAGAAAGAAAGAAAGAGGAAAGAAAGAGAAAGGAAAGAAAGAAAAAGGAAATAAAGAGAAGGAAAGAAAGAAAGAGAAAAAGGAAAAGAGAAAGGAAAGAAAGAAAGAAAGAGAAAGGGAAGAAAGAAAAAGGAAAGAAGGAGAAAGGAAAGAAAGAGAAAGGAAAGAAGGAGAAAGGAAAGAAAGAAAGAAAAAGAGAAAAGGAGAAAGGAAAGGAAAGAAAGAAAAAGGAAAGAAAGAAAGAAAGAAAGAGGAAAGAAAGAGAAAGGAAAGAAAGAAAAAGGAAATAAAGAGAAGGAAAGAAAGAAAGAGAAAAAGGAAAAGAGAAAGGAAAGGAAAGAAAGAAAGAAAGAAAGACAAAAGGAAGAAAGAAAAAGGAAAGAAGGAGAAAGGAAAGAAAGAAAAAGGAAATAAAGAGAAGGAAAGAAAGAGAAAAAGGAAAAGAGAAAGGAAAGGAAAGAAAGAAAGAAAGAAAGAGAAAGGAAAGAAAGAGAAAGGAAAGAAAGAAAAAGGAAAGAAAGAAAAAGAAAAAGAGAAAGGAAAGGAAAGAAAGAAAGAAAGAGAAAGAAAGAAAGAAAGAAAAGAAAGGAAGGAGTGCCATTCAGTTGATGAATTAGATGATTGTTCTTCCCCACACTGGTATGTTGGCGAGATCAGAGTAAGTTCTTAATGAGTAATTTTAAGTATGCTTGAAGTGAATATACCCAACGAAAAACACTTGAAAATACATTATCTTCAGAAGAAGCAAATGTGTCTGAGTAGTTTCTACACAAATCAACCGCAAGTTAACAACTTGCCTCAGGTTCCTGCTCTCTCTCTCTCTCTCTCTCTCTCTCTCTCTCTCTCACACACACACACACACACGTGCGCGCGCACACACACACACACACACACACACACTCTAGAGTGCCTGTATTACTCAGGGCCCCTCAGGTTTCAAAGGTCAGGCACACATCAGGTTCCTCAGATTATGAGGATTTACCAAAGGCTGCAAGTTTAAAAAGGGAACAAGATATCAACAATTAAACTTAATTAAACCTAAGATCCCTTTCTACAGAAACTGGCTTCCTCAGAGACCAAGGTTAGAAGTCTTTGACCCTTACTTACCCTCACCCGTCATTTCCAATCCCATGTTCCTATCAAATTTCCTTGGATTGCAATGATTTCTTAGCCCATATCCCTGGCTCCAGTCTTTCTACGTTCTGATCATGTGTGAAGCCACTAGATTAATATTTCTCAAGTACTACCTTAGTTATTAATGCAAAAATTTCCGAGTGCCTGTTATGTGTGGTATTTAAACTTGATACTAAAGAGACAATAGGATCAAGACAAACATTCTGCATTTCAGGAGCTTCCTGTGCAGTGGGTAAAGAGAAATGCGCCAACAACAATTACAATAAAATGTATTATAAATAGAGGTAATAATAGAGACTACGAAACGTTTGAATCTATGCCAGGGGGCTTAAGCACTTTATTTAAACTTTTCAAGAAGCCTATGAAGTAAGTACCGTTACCAGACTAAAATAAAACATTATTTTATTATCTTAATAGAAAATATATTATTATACACACCAGGTAACTGAATCTCAAAGGGCTTTGGTAACATAGCAAGCACGTGGAAAAACCAGAATGTGAACCTAAGTCGCTTTAATGACGAACAGTAACTGTGACGCTTTCCAGCTTGTCACTCATAAAGTGCTCCTGTCTTCATGGGAGGCTCCCGAGACTATAACCATCAGTAGTCCAAGGATGAAAGCGGGGACCCCAAGCCCCTCCTTCAGATCACATGCCCCTGGAATGCTGTTTCCATCACTGACTTTGGAATTCTGGAGCATTTCCCAGACATTACTTGGCTCAGGTGGGGCGGGCTCCGTTTTCCTTCCTCGGAGACCCTGCCTTCTGTGTCCACGCGTCTGTGAGAAGAGGAAACCTTTCACACTCATGCTTTGGGACGTGTGTCCTGTCTTTGTAAACCTGGAGTCCACACCGCTTATCCATTTACATTAATTGTGGAGCTCATGATGGAATCTGAAAGAATGGGGACTTAGCTTCTATTTGTTTGTATGATGTGCACCGGGATTGTGAACATTTCAACACCCTACGAATGATGCACCAAAGAAAGAATGTGTAGCACTGATCCTCAGGAAAAAGGAAGTTCAGTACTCTGCTGTGTACGTGTGTGTGCGTGTGTGTGTGTGTGTGTGTTTATGGAGTTAAAGAGGCCAAAAAAAAAAAAATTCCACTAGGTTTCTGACAAATAAGTGAATCAATGCAGACCACCACCTCCAATAAGTATATTGGAATGCTAGATAAATACAATAAATAACAATAAAACTTAAAACCTGAGCTGAATAAAGAAATCTCTAGATGACAGAAACAGGGAATTAGGAGGCAGAATTGTGAACTAGAACAGAGGTAGGCTGACAGTGGTAGAGCTGGGGGGGAAGATATCGGGGTAAAATTCAGTGATTCTAGGGACAAAATGGTGGGGCTGGGATGGGGTATCAGCCTGGGTATGTTAATCTCAACATTAGCAAGTTTTCTGACATTTTGTAAATTCTATTAATGATAGCTGCTTCGGCAGCAAATGGTAAGCATTTGTTACTTCCTTCCCAGTGACCTTACTCTGTATTTATTTCTCTTGCCTTTTATCACTGCCTGGGCTTTCTAGAACAATTTTGAATAGAAAAGGCGATGTAACTGTTCTTGTTTCTGCTATTAAAGAAATGGTTTAAAATATTTCATTATTGAGAATGATGTTTCAGGTATGTTTTTAACAATATTCTTTATAAGCCTTAAGATTTTGTATGGAGTGATAAATTTTACCTTTTTTTTCATTTTTGAGACAATCTTATTTATTTTTCTTCTCTTATGGTTAACATGTTAAGATAAATCAATATATTTTTAATACTCAAGTAACGATATATTTCACATTAATGTAATAAATCTAGCTCAACTCTTTTATATGTATGTATATAGAATACTATGACCTCCAGATAGAGGAAGATTTTTTTTTTTTTTTTACATTTATTCATTTTTGAGAGACAGAGTGTGAGCAGGGGAGGGGCAGAGAGAGAGGGAGACACAGAATCTGAACTAGGCTCCAGGCTCTGAACTGTCAGCACAGAGCCCGACACGGGGCTCGAGCTCACAAACTGCGAGATCATGACCTGAGCCGAAGTTGGACGTTCAACCGACCGCGCCACCCAGGCTCCCCAGAAGAGGAAAATTTCTTAAGACCAAATAAACCCCATAAAGCAAGCAATATAAGATTGATAATTTGGCTTCATTAATATTTAATTATTTATTTAAAGATTTTGACTATTAATTTTTTTACGTTTATTTGTTTTTGAGAGAGAAACAGGAGTGAGCGGGAGAGGGGCAGAGAGAGACAGAGACACAGAATCTGAAGCAGGCTCCAGGCTCTGAACTGTCAGCACAGAGCCCGACGCGGGGCTGGAACTCACGAACCATAAGATCGTGACCTGAGCCAAAGTCGGACACTTGACTGACTGAGCCACCTAGGCACCCCTGGCTTCATTAAAATTAAGAACTTTGTTACTCAAAGGAGAATATAAAGAGTGCTACAAAAAACCACAAGCCACGTATTTAGAAAAGACACCTGTAACACATACAAGTAGAAATATCAGTACCCAACACATTAGGAATTCTTACGCTTAAGAAGAAAAAGGAAAATAATCCAATTTTATTTTTTCTTTTATTTTTTGAGTTTTAAAATTCCAGTTAGTATACAATATTTGCAATATCTGTTTCAGGTGTACAATATAGTGATTCAACACTTCCATACAGCACCTGGTGCTCATCAAAAGTACCCTCCTTAATCCCCATCACCTGTTTCACCCATCCCCACAGTCACCTCCCTCCGGTAATCAGCAGTTTGTTCTATATAGTCTATCTCTTAGTTTGCCTCTCTTTCTTTCTTTCTGATTTTCTCCTTTCCTCATTTTTATTGTTGTTGTTGTTCCTTAAAATCCCACCTGGTATTTGTCTTTCTCTGACTGAGTTATTTCACTTAGCATAATATTCTCTAGCTCCATCCATGTCATTGCAAATGGCAAGATTCCATTCTTTTTCACCGCTGAGTAATATTCCGTCACATACATGCACCCGTGTTTATACCAGCATTATTTGCAATAGCCAAATTATGGAAACAGCCCAAGTGTCTACTGCCTGATGAATGGATAAAAAAGATGTAGTGTATACACAATGTATACATATACATAATGGAAAACATTCCAATTTTAGATGTGGGCAATTACATAAATAAATGTTTAAGAGAAAAAGAAACCCAAATCCCCAAGAAACATCTAAAAATGATCAATTTCATTAATAATCTGGATAATAGAAAGGAACATGACAATAAGATAACATTATGTAGCAAGCAGATTGACCAAAAAAGTGTAAAAGTCAAACGACACTACCTAACGGGCAGTATGTTTAAAAATGGAAGTCCCATACATGGCTGCTGAGAGTCTAAGTTAATATAACTGATTTGGAAACTATTTAGCATTCTATAAAGTTGGTTCGATTTGAAACAATTTTGCATTGAATAGTAACTTTGTAGGTGTTTATATCTTTTGCCCATTGTATCTCTTCCATGTGTAATTCCAAAGACCCTCCTTACATAAGTATTAGACATGACTGAGCAGTTCTCTATTTCTCTATGCCTCTCAATATTTTTCACTAAGAATCTATTAAGGTAATAAACTGCATTAACAGTTTAAAAGGCAAAATTAGTGTCATTATCTATACCAAAAAAAAGCACTTGAAAAACCCAATACTAATACACAATTAGAAATAAAAGAGAGAAAATAAAGAACTTTTAGTCAACTAAGAAATGAAAGGAAGCGTCCTTCATCTGATAAAGGATATTTACCAAAAATTTATAGTATACATCACATTAAATAGTGAACTACTAGAAGTTATTTAGTTAGTTAGATTTTAGACAGAGACAGAGGATGCGGGAGATGGACGGGGGCAGAGGGAGAGAGAGAATCCCAAGCAGACGCCATGCTTAGCGCAAAGACTGATGTGGGGCTCGAACCCATGACCTGACCTGAGCCGAAATCAAGAGTCAGACATTCAACCAACTGAGTCACCCAGACGCCCCTAGAAAAGCCAAACCAGAATGAGAAAGGAACGCTGTCACATTTTGACTCACATTTCCCCCCATCGTCTTAGCTAGTATGAAAAAGAAGGAGAGAAAAAGAAAGAAAAGTAGGGAGGGAGAGAGAGAGAGGAAAGAGGAACGTAGAGATGAATTTTATTTTACTGAAAATAGAATTCACAACGCAAGGTCAGTATGGAAATATCAAAAGTACCATTTTTCCTCTAAAAATATAATAGATAAAATAATCACTTCACAAATGCAACAAAAATGCTTCGGTACATAGGAATAAATATAACAAAGAAGTACTATAAGTGAATAGATAAAAATATTCAATGTTAGATAGGTGTCTGTGGCTTCTAATACAAAAAGATGTCGTTTCAATCAATGGCCAAATTCCATCCCCTCTCCCCTTCTGGGATGTGAACAACTTATTCTAAAATTAATACAAAAGAGTAAATTAATATGAAGAATAAAGTAACTGGAGAATACTCCAGATATTTTGAAGAAGAATATGGGAGGATTTGCTCTACAGGAAATTAAGGTTTAATGTAATCCAAAATGTTAACAAGACAGTGGTATTGACAATAAACAAAAGACAAAGAATTGAATGAAAAATAGACCCTAATATATGGAAAATTAACATACGACAGAGTTGGTATTACAAATCAGCAACAATAGGGGTGCCTGGGTGGCTCAGTTGGTTAAGCATCCAACTTTGGCTCAGGTCATGATCTCACAGTTCATGGGTTCAAGCCCCACATTGGGCTCTGTGCTGGCAGCTCAGAGCCTGGAGCCTGCTTTGGATTCTGGGTCTCTCTTTCTCTCTGTTCCCCCACCCCCACTCATGCTCTGTCTCTCTCTGTTTCTCTCTGTCTCTCAAAAATAAATAACCATTAAAAAATTTTTTTTAAATCAGCAAGAATATAATGGGTTATTCATAAAATCACTTGGGACAACACGTAATCCTTACTAGAAGAAAATAAACATATCCATGCCTCCCAGGAATATATAAAATTAAGCCCAAGTATATAAAAGACCTAAGTTTGGAAAGCAAATGTTTAAATAATTGGAAAAACAATATTAGAAAACAATATAGGAAAGGTTTCTGGGTGGCTCAGTCGGTTAAGCATCTGACTCTTGATTTTGGCTCAGGTCATGGTCTCACAGTCATGAGATCGAGCTCTTCAACAGGCTACTCGCTGATCGTGGAGCCTGTTTGGGATTCTCTCTCTCCCTCTGTCTCTGACCCTCAATCGCACTCTCTCTGTGTCTCAAAATAGATAAAAAAACATTTTTTTAAAAAAATAAGAAAACAATGCTATTGTCAAGCTGAGGTGGTAAAAAAAAATAAATAAATAAAAAATAAAAATAAAAAAAAAATAAGAAAACAATATAGGGAATATAGCCATGACCTCAGTGTAGGAAGGGATTCCTAAACCCACACATACACACACACATGCTGGTAAATTTAATGCAATAAAAATTTAAATCTCTACATACCAAACGACACCATAACAAAATTTCAGGATTAGAGATAATACCTGCAATGAAGATAACCAGCTGGGGCATTCTGATGACCCCAGAATGTGCTCCAATTCCCTAGGTCCCGGGACATGATTGCCCTGCCAGGGACTACATTTTCTAGTCCGTCTCGCAGCAGAGAGGGTCATATAAATCGTCTTCGTCGGTGCCGTGCAAGAGAGAAGTGAAATATGTAACAACTTCAAGGCTGAAATGGTTTTGAGGTGGCTCTGCCTTCTCTATATTCTCTTTCCGCATTCCCTGTGAGTGGCGGGGAGCTCTAGGAGGAAAGAATCACAGGATGGAAAGCACAGAACAGGGGTCCTTGGCTGGATGGAGCAGAACGTTGCCTCCCACCCGGCTCTTAAAGGACACCAATTCCTGAAATGCAGATTTGTAAGCAGGTGGATTTTCTAGGCAGGGCATCTGGAACAGCCCTCATGGGGATACGGGGGAAGCCGGACTGGACACAGGGAGAACAAGAGAGAGGCCTCTCCCGATCCCAGACATCCTAGACATCCTCAGGTTGGGAGACTCTTCAGAATTATCCCCAGTGGAGACACAGGAGGCACAGGCCAGGCCTTGGTACTCTTATATCAGCAGATCTTTGGAAGCAGGATGCTCCTGGGAAGCATCCCTGCTGGTGTGGACCATTCCGGGACAGGGACCCAGCTGGAGCAGGACAGGGACCCAGCTGGAGCTGCCAGCAGGCAACCCAGGCAGCAGCTGGGGATGTAAGCGCCTGGATCCTGAAGGCGTGATCTAGGTGGCACCTCACACCGTGCTGTTTCTTTTTTAATGCCGTGAGTAACTGCAAAATAGTCGAAGCCCTGCATCATGACTTGCCTATTTGGCATTGCCATCCACGAGGAACCCCGAGAACCATTCCTGCTGTGTATTCACGGGAATGAGAATTCACCCCATTAGCAGAATGACCCCACCTTAACATAGTATGTCACAGTTTGCAAAGACTCTCTAATTTCCATTATTTCATTGGAGACCCAAAACAAGCCTCTGAGGGACTCTAGTTTCATAGGATAGGACACCGAGACTGAAGACCATAAGTGCCCAAGCCGCAGAAGGTTTTTGGCGTAATTCCCCGGCCAGTTCTCCGTTCATTTGGCCCCAGTCACCTGGTGTTTTCCAGCTTTGTGTCCAGAATACCAGGGTGCTAATAGAGCCTCGACTTCCCTCCATCTCCAATTTCTGACAACCTCTGAAGCTTCCCTACAAAGTACAAGCCCAGAACATCCAATGACTTTACATGTTGAAAAAAACCCACCAAAACTGTGCATCACTGCATAAATGTCTGCTTTATAAGTCACCCTTAATAAGGGAGCCTATTAAATTATGCATTTTAGCACAAAATAAACCGATTAGTGTTGACAACCACTACATCTTACTTACCCACACGTTGTACTGAAAACGGATGAAATGTCATAGATATGAATGAACATGTCTGAGGAAAGTTTTTATGCTTAGTATCTCAAGATAAAGTGTAACAGGTCACTTTAAGGTAATACAGTGGGTTGATGGGGAAAAACTATAGGGAAAAACACCCCAACTTTGGTTGTTATTATTTTCTTCTTCCCGTGCACATTTTTCTTACAATATGAAGACTCTGCGTTGAATTGGCACTAGGAACTTTCCAGAAAAAAAAAATGGTGGTTATTGGGAGAATCACAAGCAAGCCAATAAGTAAGGTATTTTGTAGGTAGACACAGTATCTCTTGGGCCTTCATTCTGGAAAGATGAATTCTTTGTAACATCGAGCCTATTTCTTTACCTTAGTAGCAGGAACACTAGTCAAGTAATAATTTCCTAGGAGGAAATGCTGAGACATAGCTCTGTTTTCCGAGGTAGGTTACGGGGTATGGCTGTTCTGCGGCAATATTTATCCTTGGCAAAATTCAAGAAAGATAGTTTGATTCTAGCAGTTATATGTTCTACCTTGAAAAGTCCTCACTTTGGAGATTTGGGGGGCATTCAGAAAGAAGCCATGTAATTCATATTGGAAGAGGCCACGTGATTCTATGGGAAAGGTCACGATGGGTGAGAAGTCTGTGAGGAGGGGCCCCAAGAGGCAGCATCTGGGTCAGGACAGTTTCTTACATGGGTTTCCAGCTGCCAACATCTGCAGTCCTGAATGCACCTGAAGGCCAGAAAGGGGATTTCCAGGCTTTACTAGGGCTGGAAAGACGAGGATATTGTGAGCCAAAGTCAGGAGAAAGAGGCCTAGAGGCAAGGTCTTGTGGAAGTAGTCCATGACCCGGATGCTTGACCTTTTCTGAGGACATCAGGAATTATTGACAAAGAACCCTCACTGTAAGAACCAACAAATTTTGAGCCTCAGTTAAAAGTTAGAAAGAAAGGGTTTGGGGCCTGGGTGGCTCAGTCGGGTGAGCGTCCAACTTTGGCTAGGTCATGATCTCAAGGTGCGTGAGTCAGCCCCACAATGGACTGTGTGCTAACAGCTCAGATCCTGGAGCCTCCCTCAGATTCTGTGTCTCCCTCTCTCTCTCTGCCCCTCCTCCACTTGCTCTGGTGTCTCTCTCTCAAAAATAAACCTTAATTTTTTTTAATGAAAAAAATTAGAAAGAAAGAGGTGCCTGGGTGGCTCAGTTGGTTTTGCCTCTGACTCTTGATTTTGGCTCAGGTCATGATCTCACGGTTTGTGAGTTTGAGTCCCACATCAGGCTCCATGCTGATGAGAGAGAGCCTGCTTGGGATTCTCATTCTCCCTCTCTCTCTCTCTCTCTGCCCCTCCCCTGCTTGTGCACTCTCTCTTTCAATAAATAAAGAAACAAACAAACTTTAAAAAAATTAGAAAGCAAAACTTTAAAACCAGAGCCTGGAAGATGTGGGAGGATGTGTGGAGAGTGGATTCTACTATTCAGTAGGCTATGGAGTGGGGACAGAAAGTGCGGGGGGTGGAGGGAGGAAAAGCACTGTGTGAGAAAGAAAGTGTGGTTCTCTGCAGGACAGGAGGAATAGAGGCCAAGTCCCTGGGGATTACTCATGGAAGAAAGGAAGACTGAGTTGGTCTGGCTCTTGGCTCTGAGCCAAAGGAAATCCCACATGTGGATCGGTAACTCCCGAACCTCTGTCTCGGCCTCGTATGTCACCCCCTTCTCACCTCCCGTCTCCTCCAGGTTTATGTCCCACGTGTCTGCTAGACCTATTTCCATGTATGACTCACCACAACCTCCAACACGGTGTCTGTAAAACAGACCGTCTCCTCCTGACTTACGATGATGGCGTCACCATTTTCTTCCCTCTTCCCGCGTTCACCATTTCTCATCTGTATCTCCTCCTCTCTTCTCACCTGGATTGCTGAAATAGCCCGCGCTGATACTGTTTCACTGCACTCTTAGGTAATGTCCCTCCTCATGAAACTTCGAGTGAGTCTCCATTGTCAACCTAACAGTTTGTACAGGTTTATGGCGACCTCTAATCCTTCCCATTGGCATCTTTATCTGCACATACTGTTCTGGCCACACGAGACCGTGCCTCCTCCTTAAAGGACCGCCTGTCCAGTCCTGCTTAGTGCACGTTCTTCTATTGCTTCCTCTTTTCTGGAAGGTCATTCCATCTCGGCCTGTCCACATGTAACCTCTCTCCGGGGAACCTCAAATAGTTTATTTGCTGGGGAGTCTCTCCCCAGGCCTCTCCTTCTAACCCTCGTGGAACTTAAAAAAAAAAATTAAACTGACAACGTATTTATTTATTTTTAATTTTTTTGATGTTTATTTATTTTTGAGAGAGAGACAGAATGTGAGCAGGGGAGGGGCAGAGAGAGAGGGAGACACAGAATCGAAAGCAGGCTCCAGACTCTGAGCTGTCAGCACAGAGCCTGATGCAGGGCTCGAACTCACGAACCATGAGATCATGACCTGAGCCAAAGTTGTATGCTTAACCAATGGAACCGCCCGGGTGCCCCTAAACTGACAATTTATTGATAGCCAAAGCACAACCCCTACCTTACAGGAACAAATATGCATAGATTTGCTATCCAAGGACATTGCTTTCCCAAGACTGTGGTACTGAGAAAGCTGAATTAGAAATCACGATGTGAGGGGCGCCTGAGTGGCTCAGTTGGTTAAACCTCCGACCGGCTCAGGTCATGATCTCACAGTTTGTGAGTTCGAGCCCCGAGTCAGGCTCTGTGCTGATAGCTCAGATCCTGGAGCCTGCTTCGGATTCTGTGTCTCCCTCTCTCTCTGCCTCTCCCCTGCTCTCTCTCTCTCTTTCCCTCTCTCTCTCTCTCTCTCAAAAACAAATAAACATTAAAAGAAAGAGAAATCCTGATGCTGTTTGTGCAGACAGTTGTGCAGTGCTGATGGCTATTCCTCCCAGGCTAGAGTGCAGCCTAATTTAATACTGCTCCCTTGCAAAAGAAGAATTTCTCTTACGACCAGGTGTCTTTTTCTCCCGACAGTGTCCCTCTGCTCTAAACGGAAGCACAAATCTAGTGCAGAGAATTGGAAGGGGCAAAAATTCTACCACGACAGCCACTCCATCCTTCTCATTTCACACCACCTCTTTCCTTTCTTGTCCCAGTTCCTAACAAAAGCACCTAGACAGACAAATGAAAGGCAACAGATAAATGGCCTGGGGTGGGCAGGTGGGGTGGGGACTCTGCACGAATAACATACAGGCCCCAGCTCAGCTGTTGAAAACAAACAGGTAGACACCACCAAATTCTGTTGTTAATGGCCTCCGTTTCTTTTCTCTCTTTACCATTTAAAGTAGCTGTCGTGCCTTAATACAAGGCGCACCAAAGCCTCCGTCGAGAGTTCCCAAGCCTGGACGTTGCCCCTAAGTGCTGAGGTCCAGCCGGGTTTAGCTAGCTGCAAACAGTATGAGTTCTGCTGGTTGGAACAAACCTTTCTGAAGGTATTTCCCTTCGGTGGTGTGACATGTGGCCTGGCAATTCGACTGGAATGTTCTAAATGGAATGCCAGCCCGGCTCTAAAAATAGAACCCACCCCCAGGAGTTGTAATTAGCAGTGAATCTCCATGAAGAAACATGCTGTGTGCAGGCCTTCTAAGCATAGGCGTTAGCCTGGTGTTGGAAGGTCTCTGCATGTTTTGGTGATTTATTACTTAAGGGGCTCAGTGTCCCCCTATTCCACGTACTTTTCACCCCCAAAGAATACCGGGCAATATTTGATCAAAGAATTACCATAGGAACCTTCAGTCTTCGATGTCGACAGTAGAAGAACAGTAATATTCCCACCAGCAGCAGAGGGAAACATCTACGGTAACCCTGTCGTCACTTTTCACATTGATCTAAATACTAAAGAAGCATTTTGCAAACATCCGCGTTTGTCAGAATAATCCGTGGGACCGTTTTAAAATACATACTCCTAGGCTGTGTGCCCAGCTTAATGTTGCTGATCTGCGGGATCCGATTCGTTAATATCCCAGGTTGTTCGGACACGGTGCTATTCAGACTTCTCTTAGAGCAAATAGCTCTAAAGCTATGGGAAGCAGTGATATCAATTGTCATCTTTTAATGAAAATAATCAATTGCTCCATAAAGTAATGAAATGTACGATAACAGCACAATTAAGGCAAAGTCAGGTGGTAAGGGGAGAAATACTATTTATCTAGACCCTCTTAACATCAGGTAGTAATATTGTCATGTGAATATATGCTGCACCTTATAAAGAAGTATACAAATGAATAGTATTTTCTTTAAAATTTTTTAAGTTTATTTATTTATTTTGAGAAAGAGAGAGCGAGCAGGGGAGGGGCAGAGAGAGAGGGACAGAGGGAATCCCAATCCCAATCAGACTCTGTGTTGTCAGCACAGCCCCAGTGAGGGGCTCGAACTCACCGCCGTGAGAGAACATGCCCTGAGCTGAACCCAAGAGTTGGACGCTTAGTGACTGAGTCAGTCACCCAGGAACCCCTCAATGGTATGTTTATAAATAAATAGGCTTTTGCTCTTTACTGGGTGTTTCTAATATAAGGAATTAGATTAGGGGCACCTGGGTGGCTCAGTCAGTTAAGCGTCTGACTCCTGAATTTGTTTCAGGTTATGATCCCAGGGTTATGGGATCGGGCCCCATGTCTCTCTCTAAAATTAAAAAAAAATCGATTATTTCCAAGGTTGATGATGTGAAAGGAGAATTGGATATTGTGAAATCCCATAAAAACTTCAAATTTCATATTATGAATTTTAAGAAATGCACCTTTCCGCAACTTTTGTAGACACAAAATTTTATATCTTTTGTTTTTCAAGAGGATGAAAAGGAAAAATTTGGGGGATGCCTTTTACAGACTAGATAGCCTTCATATTGCTTCCTGAATCCTTAGAGAAACGAGGTAAAATGATTATCAATTACTCTTCAATTTTTGAGACCCCACTTTCTTTCAAATAGTCTTTACAGCAAGATAAATGTGAACAGATTTAAAATAGATAAAATAGACAAATGTGAATTCTCTCTGATACCCTACTTGCAAAGAGGGGAGAAAAAGAAATCCAGAAGTATTTACTTCATACCAAATAAAGTGGCAAAAATTGAACTCTTGCTAAAGTCTGGCTCTATAATCTATACGCCTCTGCGGTTTTATGGAGGACTGAAACTGGTTTTGTTAGGGGAAAATATTTTATGCACATATGTTCTTCCAGTAGAATGCTTCAGGTAATAGGACTATGAAATAAACAGAAGAGATTATGGGTAAGCACCAGCCTTCACCACATTTCCTTGCTTTTCACTTTCAGAAATATTTAGATTTTAGGTTGTTATTTTTCATGCTTTCTCTCGGCCTAAAGGTGATTTTTTTTTTCTGGAAAATATTATTGAGAGCAATGCATGAATGAAAAATAGTTTTTTTCCATTGTAATCACAGTGTTTTGGCTTTTTTTTTATTTGAGTCACTGAAAGGGCCAATTTGAGGAGCTGACATGTTCCTTGTGTCCAGTTTTACTTAGGAAGAGACTGTTGGCACATTTATGATGGAAAAACTACATACTATGGTTGGTAAACAATTGACAAAAAATGGCTTTTGCATGTGAACAACACGCAGTCTTGGGTTGTAGAATGATTGACTTGTATATTACTGTGGTTTCTCTAGTGTTTCTGTGTAGAATTGGAAGCTTCCTTGCAGGATAATTGAGTTTCCTTTACTTGTTTTTCCTTGATTATGTTTACATTTTTTAATTAAAAATTTTTTAACGTTTATCTCTGAGAGAGAGACAGAGTGCGAGCAGGGGAGGGACAGAGAGAGACGGAGACACAGAATCTGAAGCAGGCTCCAGGCTCTGAGCTGTCAGCACAGAACCCGATGCGGGGCTCGAACTCACAACTGCAAGATCATGATGTGAGCTGAGGTCGAATGCTCAATTGACTGAGCCACCCAGGCGCCACAGTTGATTATCATTTTAAACAATCACCTAAGAACAGTTTTCTATTCTATTTCTGCTCTTCACTGCGGTCTTTTCTCTTCCAGTACTCCACTTCATTAATGCTTTTTAAAAAAACTATTAAATGTCTTTTGTGAAATGATTTGATTGTAGTATTAATTACCATATTGAAAAATTGAAAATGACTTAAAAGTCCAAACATAGAAGAAAGATTTAATAGTCCCTTGAAATACTCAGAAAAACTTGAGATGTGTTAAGATTACTTAGTGCTATAGGAAAAAAAAAAACTTGTGTTATTAAATGGAATAGCAAGAAACACAATTATCTCAATTTTTATTCTGAAATATATCAAATATACAGAAAACAACGTATAAAATATATTGAACAATATGATCAAATCTAAACGTCATGCTCTATTTTTGTACGATTTTCCAAACACAAAAACAAGATTTCAAATACCATTGAAGGTGCACCTGGGTGGCTCAGTCGGTTGAGCATCTGACTTCGGCTCAGGTCATGATCTCACGGTTCGTGGGTTCGAGCCCCGGGTCAGGCTCTGTGCTCACAGCTCAGAGCCTGGAGCCTGCTTTGGATTCTGCGTTTCCATCTCTCTCTGTCCCTCCCCTGCTTGCACTCTGTCTCTGTCTCTCAAAAATAAATAAACATTAAAAAAATTTAAGAAACCGAAAACAAATCCGGTTGAGGCCTTCAGTATCGTCTTTTTAAATCCATGTTCTTCCCTGAATCCTCAGAGTTAACCATTAATAGGAGTTCTGTGTTTATCATTCACACCCACAGTTTTGTAATTATGATGCATATTTTTATATACTAATCATTGTATAGGACTTTGGTCTAGCATTTTAAACTTTATGTACATTTGATAAATGTGTCTACTCTGCAACTTGCTCCCCGCCCCCAACCTTGTATATATTAGATTTACCCATGCAGTATTTGCAAATTTGATTTATTCAAATGAAACGAAAACATGATTAAATACAGGCATTATGAAATAAGCCGTTGTCAACATTAGCACACTGGTCTTTCGTGGATGCATGTTCTCATTTCTCTTGAGTAAATTCCCAGGAATACAACAGGTGGGTTGTATGATAAGTGTATGTCTAACTTATCAGAAGCTGTCAAATTCTTTTCAGAGCGGCTGTACCACTTTGCATTCCCACCGGCGAGGCATGGGGTTACCATCTGTTCTTCATCATGTCAACACTTGGCATCATCGCCTTTTTTTTTTTAAGTTTTAGCCACTTTAAGAAGTGCAGTTACAGAAGTATAGATCACTGTGGTTTTAATATGTATTTCTGTACTAACTGATGACGCTAAGCATCTTTTCATGGATTTATTTTCCACTCGTATATGTTTTTTCCTGAAGTGTCTTTTCAAATTTGTCTATTTTTTCATGGCGTTGTCTTATTAAATGATAAAGCATCCTCGATATATTCTGGATACTAGTCGTCGATAAGAATGTGTTTTGCAAATACCTCACTGTTTTTCAATTATTAATGAAGGCTGATGCTAATAAATGTTTTTTCTTTAATTCTTTGAAATTATGTTCTTATGTCATATGTTTTTCTCCTTTAATCTACTACTGCGGCTGATTATCTTAAAAAATTTCCAAATTTTTGAACTGTCCTTAATAAATTTATCCTGGGATAGACATGAATTGGTCATACTTTTTAAAATATTCTGTTAAATGTATTCACTGATATGTTTTCTCAAGTTTTTGCAAGTGCATTTTAAAATTTTTTTTTATGTTTATTTATTTTTGAGAGGGCGGGGAGGAGCAGAGACAGAGAGGGAGACACAGAATCCGAAGCAGGCTCCAGGCTCTGAGCTGTCAGCACAGAGCCTGACATAGGGCTTCAAATCCTGAACTGTGAGATCATGACCTGAGCTGGAGTTGGATGCTCAAACCGACTGAACCACCCAGGAACCCAGCAAGTATATTTATAGATGATGTCAATCTGTGATTATATTTTCTCACATGTCCTTGTGCACTCGTTGTGTCAATGCCATTCTTGCCAGGTGATAAGAATTGGTTGATTCTTCTTCATGTTAATTTTCTGAAATGGATTGTATAGTTACCTCTCACATAATCAAATATGTCAGGTTGTAAGTCAGTTCCTTTTATCATTATTATTACTTTTTTAGGCCTGAAGATACCTCTCTAAAAGTGCTAATTCCTTTTTCCAGTCTGGATTGGAGGTACCTTAGTCTTGTGCACTGTTTTTCTTCAACATTGTCGTGGGAATTATTTTTCTTTTCTGTATACCTCTCTCTCTCTCTCCTTTTCTCTCTCTCTCCCTTTCTCAGCAATCTTCCCTTCTCCCTCTCCCTCTCCTCCCACTCTCTCTCTCCCTTCTTCCTCATTTTGGTGGAATATACCTTCCAAAACCTGAGAAAGGATCCACAGGGAATACATTGTTTTGAGAACTGGAATGTCTGAAATATTCTAATCTATGCTTACACCTGATTTATGATTTGACTGGAAATAGAATTCTGAGTTCTAAATCATGTCTTATTCATTTTGCAGGTAACTTTCCATTCTCTTCTACCTTCTAGGGTAGTTGTTGAGAAACTTGATGCCACTCTGGTCCCTTTGGAATGTGACCTACTCCCCACCCTCTCTCTCCTCCTCATCCCTACAAATCCCTCAAATGTCACCGTGATCGTTTTAATGTATCTGTCAATTTGTTATACATAACGTAATACCTCATTATTCATCAAAATCCTGGCGAAATTTCCACTGAAAGGCCAGGAGCCGCCTTCTGGATTCTTCTTGACGTGGGGAAGCAAGAGAATCTGTGAACACTAACGTTCTCCCCAAGTGGAGAAATCCACCAGACGTAGGACACTAGTTAAATTAGACCCATTTGTCAAATAGATTGAATTCTGTTCACATTTACTCCATTTATCAAATAAGACAACTCTTCTCACTTAGGTGTGATTTTGTTCCCCACTTTCATTTACTTCATGCCTTAGAGAAAAGTAGATGATTTGGGGTGAATGCCAGGAAAAGAAAGTGCTCGGCACAGATTCCTAAAATAGAGAATTTATATTTAAGCCAAAAAAAAATAAGATGGAAAATTAGAAACTGTTGCAGTCAAAACTGATATGACCTTAAAAGAATATATTTTAGTTTTGAGTTGTAAATTACAAACATGTTCTTAAAGTAAAATTTAAAATTATGTTGAAGTGAAATTGATCCTAGTGTACATAATTTGTTCTAGCAATTAATTTTATCTATTTGTTTATTTTTAAGTTTATTTATTTGAAGAAAGAGAGAGAGAGAGAGAGCACAGTTTGAGAGAGAGGGAGAGAGAGAGAGAATCCCAAGCAGGCTCCATACCATTAGCACAGAGCCTGAAGCAGGGATTGAATGAACAAACTGTGAGATCGTAACCTGAGCTGAAACCAAGAGTCAGATGCTTAATGGACTGAGCCACCCATGTGCCCCTAGAAATTAATTTTAAATAGGATGGGGCACCTGGGTGCCTCAGTCGGTTAAGCGACTGACTTCGGCTGAGGTCATGATCTCATGGTTTGTGGGTTCAAGCCTTGTGTCGGGCTCTATGCTGACAGCTCAGAACCTGGAGCCTGCTTCAGATTCTGTCTCTGTCTCTCTATGCCCTTCCCCTGATTGCACTCTCTCTCTCTCAAAAATGAATAAGCATTAAAGATTTTTAA
The DNA here is from genome assembly GCF_018350215.1 of Panthera leo. Lineage (NCBI taxonomy): Eukaryota > Metazoa > Chordata > Mammalia > Carnivora > Felidae > Panthera > Panthera leo. The sequence goes on along the minus strand of NC_056685.1, from coordinate 18,719,414 downwards.
AACTATAAATAGGGTAAAGGTGTCATCGGGTGAAGAAATGAATCTGCTAACCATTTTTAGGCAGAGATAATTACAAATCACAACGCCCCAACAAGCAAATGACAGAGTCACATACCCCGAAGTTCCTACACTTGTCTCCCCCCCCACACACCTCACGCCCATGCTCCTCCCTTCTCACCCTGCACTGCATGTTCAAGAACACTGGCCCGTTTGGACTCTGGCTTCCAGGCTCTCCGGGTTCTGGTTGGTTATGTCTGAGGAGATGCCCTGGCAGGAGTTGAGACAGCAGAAGGGGAGAGGGGAGTTGACTATTCCTCACCCACACCGTGGTGGTGTCACTGTCACTCACTCCCCACCTGAAGGTGGTGGCATTCCTCTGCAGTGGGGGCCCCTGGCTCCTCTCACAGGGCTGCAACTCGCCCTGGCTTCCAGTAACAGGATTCCTATCTCTTGCTCCCTCTGGACAGGGAAACTTCATGGCTTCTTGCCCTTGTCAGACCTCAGTGTTGCTTCACTCCATTCACACTTCAAAAGGCCTCTTGTTAAATTCTATTCGCGTAAAGCCTTTTGGGGATGCTAACTCTTCCTCCCGGCACCCTCACTGGTATAGCCCACCTGCTAGCCTCCCCTCAGTCAGGTCTGGAACATACCCTTTAGCCACTTGTAAAGATACCTCAAAGCCTCTAAGCTTTAAGTAAACCATGTCTTCTCATTTATCTTGATATCCGTCTTACGATTGTCATTTAAAACTCCCCCCCAGCTTGACCTTCCCTGGAGACCCTTGCCTGGCCACCCTGTGTGTGGCTTAGATGTACCGGAGCGTATGCATTTTTTTCGCCTTGTTCTTACCGTTTTCAATTGCCCAGAACACCTTGAATGAACTTTTCTCCTCTCCCCACTCCCAACCCTTGCATTGGACTGAAATCTTCAAAGCTGAGGCCGCGTGTTGATCTTCTCTGACCCACAGGCAGTTAAAAAAGAGTCTGTTGGCTCAGATCAGTTAACGGAGAGAGAACTGTAAGCATCACAGCCAATTGGTAGGTCATTGCAGTAGGCTGAACATAGGGGGAAAAAGATGTTAGTGAATAAAAATAAAGACGGTGGAGAAGATAAGAAGGGGTGCCCACCGCCAAGAAGTTAGGGGGTGCGGAGAGAAAATGGCTTAGGGGGAAGAGGAATTAAGGTGCAGGGGTGAACAGAAACCTGGGGGAGAGTGAACTGGGATACAAATAGGCACATCTTTTTCTCTTAGGGGTTGAAGCCAATAGACTGGCTGAGATTTCAGAAGGAAGTGGCTTCGTGTGAGCTGTGTGAGAGCAAGGGCTGCGGGAGAGGAGCCAACAAAGCAGAACGAGTCGGGGGGGGGCACCATCCCTGAGTGCCTCGGAAAAATGGGTGGAGAGTCCCCAGAAACAGGAGGTCATGGACGAAAGCATCAGGATCCGGCAGAGGGAAAGAAGAGGTCTGCAAGGTTAATACGATGAACCCACTGGGTGTCTTGGAGGTAGCAGTCAGACTTGGGGGGCAGGGGCGAGAAAGGATTGGGGTAAAATGGCAGGAAGGGGTTACTTAGGAAGGCTGAGGGGATGGCAATGCGAGCAGAAGGTACCTTTTTAAAAAGGCTAGGAAACAGAAAGCCCACGGAGATTTCTTGGAATTTCTTTCGCAGAGCATCCAGGAGGAATCATTTTCAATCTCAGTGCTTTTTGATTTGCCATTCGTCTAGCGTATTGGTCCCCACTGTCCTTTGGTGGCCACGTCGCGAGAGGATCATTGGCAGCGACGCATTCCAGAGCGCATGTTTGTGTGACATTTCACTCGTTTCCTACTTCACTCCTGCGTCATTAGACTTTGCTTCGCTACGTTGTCTTCATCATTCGGCAGAAGGCTTCAGGGTTTCCGTCTTTTGATCTCCTTCGTGCAATGACTTGTCTACTCCGTGCAGAAATTCTCACACCCCTTGGCAGTTTCCGGCCACCTTTTCCAGGGAGGGGATTTTCGAAAAGCCCCTGAAGGCAAGTCGGTATTTGAGGGTCCACTCAAGTTGCAGCTCTGGGAATTAGGTTTTCCTATTTGAAACTCGAAAATACCCACCAAAGGAAGCGTTACTAATGGGAAGAGAAACAGCCCTATTTCCTTGATGCAAAACAAGAAGCCTTCTTCCTAAGAAGGCTTTTTTTGCCAAGTCAAGATCCCCAGGATTTTCATTAGGATAGCTATAAGCTGTTGTAGCTTGGGAGTCCAAAGCTCCCGAGGTTGCTTTGCGGGACTCAGTAATCGTGTCTTAACTCCCTGCAGGAAACGCTAGAAAAGGTGGCCACGGATGCTGATGTGGTGCTTCCTCAGAAAACAGAAAGGCAAGAGCAAGTTGATGAGACACAGGATAAAATAAATTCCGTGACTAGACGCATGTGACAGACACAGCCCCACAGGCGGAAAACGTGGCGCGAGTGTTATTTTAGTTTGGAAAAGGGAAGAAAATGGGATTCTAAAATTAAAAAAAGAAGAAGAAGAAGAAGCTGGGAGGTAATAATCCCTGCTGAAATGGAAGATCTTGGCATCTTGCAAATGTGTGTGGAAAGAAAGGACACAGAAGAAGAAAAGATCTGGAGGTGTGGGTGGGTGTGTGGATTTTTCCCCTTTTCTCGTCTTTGCCTTTAAAGATTCCCTTCTTAGTTAGAAGTGCAGAATCATCTGTATTCTTGCTGTGGAGATAACGATCTGTATTGCACTTCAGCTTCTGCGATCCGGAGGACACAAACCACAGAGATTCTATTATCATAGTCCCCGATTCAGTGATAGAGACGAAATGAAGGGCACGTCTTGTATGGTTAACAGAGTAGAGCAGGTTCCTAAATCTTAGTAGACATCGTATTACATTTTCGAGCACCAAGACATAAATTTTAAAGTATAGTACTTGGATATTTGGGTGTAGGTATATAAGTGGTTGTGGCCACTTTCTATCCCTCAAAACCTTACAAGGGGTGGGAAAGCCTGAAGAGGTGAGTTCTTAGAATTTGCAAAACAGGAAGCTGGATTCTTGCTCCCTATCGAGGTTGGAGCAGGGGTGTGGAGGGGGGTGTGGGGGGGGAGAGAATGAGAGCATGAACCGGCCTATTGTGAAGAAGTATTTTCCGTCGCACCTTTATCTGATTTCTTCTTTACTTTTTAAAAGCGTTTCCACCTGACATTATGCACTTGCATTTTCTGATTCTGAATATTTGAACTTTGTGTGCATTCGCTGCTCAACAGAGAAGAGACCTAACACCTGACAGGAAAGATTTTTCTGCAGAATCTTGCGCTGTGTTTCTTCTCAGAGCCCGAAACTCACAGACATCGTCTCTCCTTAAACAGTAAAAGGTATGCTCCTTGCTGCTGGGAAGTTTACAACACAACTGTTTAAGGAGGGTTAATTCAAATGATGATATAAAGCCCCCTGATTAAATAAATTCATCAGGACTCCCAGAAATGATAGAAATTCATACTCGGTCAGATTTGTCTGCCGTAAAGTATACACATTGATGTGTAATGTCCTTTTCTTTCCACATAATCCTTTACCACAAGCACTTTGAGAGAAACCTCTGAAGCAAACCCTTACACTAAAGTAGAATCCTAGATGAAGAGTGGATTTGCTGTTGGTGGGGGGAGTGCGAGGGGGCGACCTGCAGACTCACTGTGCTCAGCTTCTACCTTCAAGTACACGTCTCCGAGAGGCTATAAGGAGGGAGCTGAGCTATCCCTGTGCCCTCCAGGACTGAAGGTTGCACCCCTTCCCTCCATTTCAAGAAAAGCAGCTCTGCCCAGGTATTCTTGACATCTACCGATTGAGGCAGAGATCATTGTTTTTGTTTCCAGTTTCCATTTCTACCCCCCACCCCCAATTTTCCTCTGGGGAACCATCCTACTATGCATCTCAGTCCATGTGGAATTACTGATATCAGCCCGAGCTACGGAGATGTGCATGTAACTCAAGCCTGACTGATTGGACTACTCCATTCTCCCAGCCAGAGTGGTGAAGTTCAGACATGGGCCAGGGTCCCAATCAGAACCAATGTGATGGAATCTTTGGACACTTGCAGGGCCTGTTGAAAGATCTGTTATCTTTTTCCACTTGCCTTGAAGTTCTGGGAATGCAAGCCTAGAGCTGTTGGCAGCCACTTTGTCATCACGAGGGGTGACTGACTGAGCATGGCATCAACACATGGGACTCTAGTGGCATAATGCATGCTTATGAGGAACTGAAACAATTTTCAGAATAAAGTAGTAATCTGGTGTGCTAACGCAGGTCTGACAGTCTGGTTCTTGGTTTCTCATTTTCTCTGCTCCTGCTGCACTTCTGAGAGTTTGTTCCCTTTTCCATGTCTTATGGCTTCTGCTCACTCATGGCTTTTAATAACTACTTTCTCTTTATACGTATATTGGCTTCTGTGGTTCTCTATTACTTGGGTTCCTATTGTGTGTTTTTCCTCTTCAACATAGTCAAGTAAGAAGGTCTAGTTGGGTTAGTTATTCACTCACCCATATCGAGTGTTCCTGTTAGAAAAATATAAACTACTTTCCTATTCTCACACACACACACACACACACACTCACACACACAGTAGGGGAGGAAAAACTTCTATCCTCTGAGGTTCTGTGGCTGGGCTTGAGAATTAAACTAACATAAGACAAATTAGCAGGAGAAAAGCACAGTTTTTATTTAATATTTTTACATGTACGTGGGAGTCTTCAAAAGGAAAGTGAAAAACCCAGGAAATTGTTGGGTCCAAAACTTATATATCTTTTTAAACAAAGAACAACAAATAGTGTGGATGTGACAAGACAAGGAGGCTGGGGCTGGGGCAGTAAATTGTAGGACGGGGACTAGGAAATACATGGGGAAACCAATGGAAGATAAGAGTTGTTTTAGTGGGTGGTTTGTCCAGACCCATCTTGGTGTCAACTCTGAGTCTCTGGTGATAAGAATGTTCTCTTCTGGGTGCAGGGAAGGCACATTTCTCATGGGAAATACCATGACGTGCTTTTAGGTAGAAAAAAGGAGGACAGAGAGCCCTTTTTCCATCTACGATTTCTCAAGTTCCTCCCGCTTAAAACACAACACACAAAAGTGGAGGTTTGGGGGGATAGCATGTTCTAAAGTCCTTCAGTAATCTCATTATAATATACCAGTAGAATCTATACTTTTAAAATTATTTCTTGTGCACCTATTATGTGCTAGGCATTTTTCTATACACATTACCCCATATTCATGTACTTTGTTCTCATAAAAACCCACCAGGGAAGAACTGTTATTATCTTCATTCTATGGTTGAGGAAACTATAAAATTTAAATGATCTGCCTGAGATTATAGAGCTAGCAAGCAGATGAACAGTATTCCGATCTCTAGACTCCTGCGTCATTCATTTTTCCTTTATAATGACCCAGGCTTACTTGGCCACACCACATCGTAGGCTGTTGGCTCCCTTTGTGACCAATCTGTATATGAGGCTTCCTTTGTGTCAGGGCCGAACTCAGGCAGATCACCTCTGCCCAGTGTGACATAGGAGTCAGTAGGTAGGAAAGGACCTCTGTCTTCCTGGGGCTCTTCCCCAGCATTCGGGAGAAAAACATAGAATTTCAAGTGATCGTTTCCTCTTTCAACAGGAGTACATGGCTAAACAATTACATCCTCGCCCAGGGTCGAGGGCACATCACAGCCTCCTCTCCCCCCCTTTCCCCTCCCTACCACGGCCAGCCCCGTTCACACTCCCCTTTCCTTTTGTATCACATCCATCTTCTTCATGGCACTTATGACAACGCTTACTTATATCTATTTTCCTGTGTGTGTGTCTCTCTAACCTTTATCTCCTCCATTTCCACCAGGGCAGGAAAATGTGATGTTTCATCAACTGCTGAGTCATCAGCTGATTTTGGCTGTGGTAGGCCATTGCATAAATGAACCAAGAGACGAATGGATGAACCCCTTATCTGGGTTTCTCCTTTAGGAAAAGAAAGGTCTAAAACAGAGGTGAAGAAGGCATTGCTCAAGCACTAAAATAAGTCATCTACGAAGACAAAAAAGATGGCCACGGCAGCCAAATCAAGTTGGAGAGTGTCTGGTTAATATTGCGTAAGATAGATGCTGTACAGATAAGGTGACCGTGTGTCCCAGTTTGCTTGGGACAGTCCTGTCTGCCCCTGCTGACCTGGCATCCTGTCTGGTTTAGCCTTTGTCTGGGATAATTTGATTAAATCTCAATCCTTGATGACCTGTCTGCGTGTTCCTGGCTCCTTCCGGGCCCACAGTAACTACTACCTCTCTTCCGAGGGTAACGTGCATGTGGGTTGGATTTGTTGACATTAACTGTGCGCTCAGACAAGCCCTGGTCCCCTGACTCTCAGCCTGCAGTGGCTGTGGGAGAAGCACCCCAACTTGCCCCCCATGATGGCCACTTGGTCTGCCAGCCAAATGTGCCATAGACACTGCCATTTGCTTCAACACGTACAAAGTTTCAGCTGCATTTGGGGGAGCCCGAGGAAAATGAGGGAAAACTATAGGTTCGGTGGGTGCAAAATATCTGTGGGAAACAACAAGTCCTCTCATTCTTGAAAGTAGGAATTGTGCGGACACCTTTTTTAGAAACCTCGTTCATTTTTTATTTTTAATCTCCTTTTCCCTTTATATTTTTTGTAGATGTTTGCCGTTCTGTGATTTTCATTTCTACATGGCCCGTTCAACATTCAGATTCCAGGACTCACTCACAGATGCTGAGATTCAATAGGCCTGAGGTGGAACCCAGGAATCTGCATTTTCCACAAGTTTCCTCCAGGATCCTGACCCAAGTGGTCTATAGCACACACTTGGAGAAAAGCTTGTGTCTGCACAGGTGCACAGCACATTGCCAATGGCTAGGTGTGGTGGTAGAATTTCAGGTGTGAGGAAGGATCTAGGTACCTGAGGGAGAGGAAAGATGCAAACCAAACTCTAGTCAGCTTCCTGAACCTTCTCCTCGGCTCATTGGTGCAATTCTTTGTAAAATCAAGGTTCGTGAGAATCAGTTCTGTGACACTCTCCCACCCTCCACACTGATCACAGTTGACACAAGATACAGTCCCTCATTCTCCGCCATCACCCAGGCCCGTCTTCAGCAAAGATCCCGTAAGGCTGGTTCAGCCAGAATGCCCCTTACTCCTCACGTTTCCTTTTAGAAACGTCCCCTCTACTGACGGACACCTGCTCCCAGACTATAAATTCCCACTTGCCCTTGCTGCTTTCGGAGTCACATCTGGTTCTGTGCTGAGGTCTCTCTTCCCCTATTGCAACAGTCCCGATAAAACCTGTTTTTGCTGCTTTACCTGATGTCCAGCTCTGGTTGGTCTTCAACAATACTGACATCTCCATTGAGGTAAATATGGGCAACATGGGTATGTTTCATCTCAGCGGTTTGGAAATAAAAAACTTGAATGTGTGTTTAAATACGTAAATATATATTATAGATTTTCTTTTAGAGGGTACATTTTTTTCCCCTCTGAGCATCTGAGAACTTCCCGCTTTAAAAAAAAAAAAAAATCAACCCATCTGCTGTGTTTGCCATGCACAAAAGAAAACGTTCCAAGTTGGGCTGGATTTCACTGAAGCCATTGTACCGAACTGGTTTTCAGCAATAACAGCTACAAAAATCGACATCGTTCCTTTAAAAAAGACCCGTGTGGCATATTTCTTGTGGCGCCCAGATGGTGCAAAAGGGAAGCAAGACGTACAGTCCCTGGAGCTGGGTGCCACTCAAGCTCTCCACGTGCTCATGCATGTGCAGTCAGCGTGGCCGGCCACACGGAAACCAAACAGGCACACATGGCCAGTGTTTGAGAACTCTGCAACATATTTCTGCCTCAGTCGAAAAAATAAAGCAAACCGACCAGTGGTATTTGCTAAATGTCAGCATTTGAAAAGAACAACAAAGACAGATTTCAGTGAAATTCGTAACGTTCTGGAAGCAGCAGGAAGATGCCCCAGAAAAAGCCTTTTACTGGAAGGGAGAAACTTAAGGTTTCCGGCCTCTCTCCATTTACTTCCCTGGGTGTACGAAAATGTCAAATCTTTGAGGGGAAAAGATGAAGAGTCAAATTATATATTCCGTGCGATTGCCTAATGTTCCGGAATTTTGTCCATAATTAAGAATGACCATACGCCTTGTATATCATTGTCCCACGGGGACAAGTTCAACCCCCCGGGGAACCATTTACAAAAGCAGCCTATCCTAGCACAAAACTTTGGGTTAGGGGTCCCCGAGTCCCCCATTGGAAGGGGGTGGAGTGAGGGAAGAAATAATTTATGTGTTAAAGATGGGTCTCGGGGTCTGAATTCCTGGGTTTGTGTTCTTGGCTTCAGTGGCTTCTAGCTGTGCGACCTTAGGCAAGCAACTTAGACTCTGATTCTCTAAAACTCTCTAAAATGGCGGTGAATCATATTTACTTCTTAAGATTGTTGTTAAGATTTAGAAATAGCATCTAAACAGGCTAGCAGAGTACCTGGTACACATTAGCACTCAGCACATGCTGAATGTTATTATTATGATTCCTCTCACTGAGACACAAGATGAAAATCAGCAGCATCACACATACTTCATTCACTCAAAACTTTTTGCTTGGCATGTTCTGGAATTTTCTCTTTTGATTTGTGAGGCTTTTAGAATTGTAATCGAAATGCCCACTGCTGACCCCTCTTTTCAACCTTTTCTTTTGAAATCCTTTGTTAAGAGAGTGGATTCAATGAACTTCTCTCTATGGCAGACTTTTTAAGGACCATTTTGAAACGGAGCTGTCTCAGTGAAAGTTACTGTGGAGCAAAGAAAGGAGTGGGGTGGAGTTGGGTGGGAAGGGGTTTCCAAGGCCGAAGAAAGTTTGCGGACACTCTAGATTAATTTTTTTTTCTGAAGAATCTTCCAGAGATCTTAGCTATATAATAAAGACTTATTTAGCACTTCTAAATAAGTGCCAGGCATTGTTGTAAACAGTAACATACTACTCCTGTCAGGTAGCAGATAGGAGATAGCAGATCCTCATTTTACCAATAAGAAAACAGAGAGGTTGAGTACACAGCCCGAGGTTTCACAGCTAAGGAAGGGAGAGCTGCTATTCTGGTCCCTGGCCTCTGCTTTGAACCCCTTGCACATGCTATTGGGCAGTTAGAGGCTCCAAGAGGAAGCCTGGCTCTGTGACTCTGTAATCCCCTACATGTATTTCTACAGAACCCACTCTCTTGCGGAACATCTACGTGCCTAGTTTTCTCCGTAATTCACGAATTCATTGACCTCAATAGGAAAAAGAAATTTACATTTATCGACCAGCTGCTATATGTCAGGTATGGTGCTGGGGTCTTCCTCCCCACCGTGATGGGTAGTCAGTACACAGGCAAAGGTTTCACCTGAAAATGCTGAAGTGTCTTTGGATTTGATTAATGAAGCCCATATGATAGGCTACTGCTATGTAGCTTGTCCTCGCTACTGGATTTTCCTGGTTACTAGACACAACTACTTATGCTATCAGCCAAAAAGAAATAAACTAGGTGTTGGGATCCTAAACAACAATCTCAAATTAGATCACAAATCATTTCCGAAAGAGCCAAGCCCCCCACCCAGCTGAAGGTGTTTGCATTAATAAACACCCCAGGTTCCCACCTTCTCCAGAGATCATCCAACTGCCTGCTCTAGCCCAGCTCAATCACCTCAGGCCCTTTTCTCCCCAAACTCCTCCCACTGCTCCACAAAAGCGATGCTGACTCTTCTAGAAGCCATCCCTGAACTTATAAGCAGACTTTGTTATCTGTTAGTCGGGAATTTTAATCCAAAGAGTAAGACAGAGTAAAGTCAAAAGAAATAAACATACAGCGGTTACGAAATTCTTTGGAAAGTTAAAAAAAAAAAAAGGCACATCCTGTTTAAATTTAATAAAGTGTTTTTTCATTGTCACCTTAGAAGCTGTAAAATATGAAGGCATCTCTGAATTACAGTGTTCAGTTGATTAAAGATAACCAAGGCTGAACACAGAGGCAGGAAAATGGAAAAATGATCCATGCCTCTACTCTTTGTTATTCCTCCGAACCTACATGACAACAAAGCCATCCTTCTCTCAGCAACTAAATTATTTTTATAACTAATCTGTGTGTTTTGTGCCTTGTGTTTCGTTCAAACATGGTTGCTAATGATGACGAGTAAATATATCTCCAAATAGTCCTCAATTTCTATGTATCATTTATTTATCTCTTTAAAACTAAAAATAATTCAGACAGACATTTGCATGTTCTGTTTTTATGTAAAATGAAGGATGGATAAATGTGATTAGATTGAGCTGTAATTTTTATACAACAATAGCTTGGTGCTGTCATATCAGCTTTTAAAGCGTCCTAAGATAAGAGATGGTAAACACACACACACACACACACACACACACACACACGCAAACAAACAAGCCAACACGAGCAACAGCAAGCCCTGAAGATTTAAAAAACAAAAACAAACCAGAAAGCCTAAAGTGTCCTAGGATGTTCACTTTCTTGGAAAATTTTTCCCTTTAAGAAATACTTTGCAAAGCTAATAGGTCAAGAATGAGTCGAGGCAAATTTTCCACAGAGGTGTAGAACTCCAGGAATATGTTTTTATTAGGAAAAAAAAAAAAAGAATTAGTTGTACAGAACCACAAGTCTGTGATATGTGATAACAAACTTAGTGTTCACAGTTACTTGGTTAAAAGAGGTTCATTCCTTCCTTTCTCTGGAAACTCAGGGCCATGCCCAAAGTAATTTCTTTCTGGTGATACCTTATTAGGATAAAGGTGATCATCTAACCAAACTAGGACTGTGTGTATATTTTATTAATTTGTCTCCTATTTTTTGTCCTTGCTGTACTGACTCTTTGCTTCCTGCTCAGTGGCATGTTGGTCTACGTTCACGGCCTCTCGTCATGGATGAGGCAGAGGAGAAAAATCAGATGAAGAAGTAAAATACTTCCCTTTTCACTCTTGTCTTCCAGAAGCCTAAGCGCTCAAGGGCATTTAGATGATTCTCACAGTGATATAAAACGACAAAATTCCTGATTGTAGATAACCAAAGAATCTAGGCCAGAAACACTAGGAAAGCTTTTCACCAATCTAGAACGAGATTTCCCTCACCAGGAAAGCGGGTAAGAGAGTGGGACATTTGGAGCTTATTAGACTCAGGAAGTCCAGTGTAAGTGACTGCATGGTACATCCAGGGAAAAAAACTGACCATCCCCAAGTACACCCATCTGGGGGCCATTAACAGCCTGGCCAAATCTCCCTTGACCCATGGCCAGGGAAAAGACCATCATGAGGGACCCTGAGGGCTATGAAGTCATGGTCCACAGAACTGTCCCTCCCTTGACCCTAGCGTTCCCTTGAACAGCCTCTACTTATGGCCTCTGACCAGGGGGCATGCCATATATCCTTCTATCAGAGCCAGTGCTGATTTCTAAATGGCAGACAACAGCTTGCTGAGTGAAAGCTAAGCCAAACTAAGCAGTCTATTCATTCATTCATGTATTCATTCATTCACTCATTCATTCATTCATCCACCTCATTGACTTCATCAAACAATTATTACACCCCTACGATTGCTGGACACCCACTCTTCACCTGGCAGAGAGAAAAATGAGTCTCTCCCCTGTGGCTCTTCCATTCCTTTGGGAAGGCAAAGTGCCATGAAGAAAAACAGAGGTTGAGGGATTGGAGAGAGAAGGGAGGCGGTTCTGAATAAGGGCCGGTCTGGAGAGCGGCCTGGAGGAGGAGGAAGAACCTCAGGCAGAGGGGCGAGCAAGCTCAACGCAGAGAACCCGAGGCTGAGCTAGGGGCCCCTGGGAGGGGCAATCAGGAGGCCAGCACGTGGGAAGAGGGTTGGCACAGGCTGGATTGTGAAGAGCAGCGATTGGAGGGGTCTGTGAGTCTCCAGGACAGGAGTGCCATAGGCAGTGTTTACCATATGCTTAAGTGACCAGGTAAGAGGCGCAAAACTGATCTCCAGTCTCAGTGAAGGAAAACAGGTTGAGGCCGCCGGCCTGGGCACACTGACTGGAGCACTCATGGTATACTCTGCCCCCTGTGTGTTTCAGATAATATATATATATATTTTTAATTTTTTTAAATATTTTTGGAGAGAGAGAGAGACAGAGCATGAGCAGGGGAGGGGCAGAGAGAAGGCGAGACACAGAATCCGCAGCGGACTCTAGGCTCTGAGCTGACAGCTCAGAGCCTGACGTGGGGCTCGAACCCATGAACCGTAAGATTGTGACCTGAGCCGAAATCAAGAGTCAGACGCTTAACTGACTGAGCCCCCAGGCGCCCCTCAAACTGAGATATTTGAAAAGTCAACTATATGGTCCAAATTATTGGGAAGGTGTGTCAAAAAACCTTTCTGCTACTGATACCTTAAAACTCCCTAAATTGGGAGACCCTCAAATTTGGAAGTAAGGACTCCCAGTCTGATTTTTCACCATATGGCAAATTTTCCAGGCCCGTGGAAGAGATTAAAGGCATACTTACTCCTTCCTTTGTTGACTTCCTCTGTAGCTTGAACTGCATACTGAAATCAATGATCTCATTCTTTTTCAAGGTCATTGAGCACTGATTCATTTCTGATATAGAAAAGGTGATATCTGTATGTTAATGCTTAATCTTTGAGAGTCACCGATAGAATTCTTGGAGCATTAGGGGCTCTCTTCTTTCATGACTTCTAGATTAGGGTGTAATCCCACTAAATGCTGGTTAGAACCTTATACTTTTCCTTCATAGCTCTTACCACTGTTTTGCTCATATATTTGTGTATGAGATAATTTGTTTAATAATTTAAGAGCTGCTCCCTGCTTCTAGACTGTAAGCATGAGTAGGGCAGGAGCAGGTTCTGTTTGGGGATCATTTTATGATCGGCGTGTACTCAGGAATAGACACGTAGTATGCCCTCAGTAAAGTGACAAGATTGTTATTAGTGACTGGATGTACTTGTGTATTATGGGGAGGAGGTGACAGGTGTGAAGGTGAACGGTCACAGCGGCTCTCAGGTTACCATACTATGAGGCAGAGCATTTGTCTTGTCAAACAATCTAAAGAAATTAGCAGTAGAGTTATCAAGTGGGATGAAATGGTGCTGTGAGCTTATGACTAGAAAACGTCCATATTTAGGTCAGCCTGGGGATGGGTTCAGAAGGGTAACCTCTCATAATGGAAGGAGTGAGGGAACTCTCTGGGCTCCTTTTCATAAGGGCACTAATCCCATTCATGAAGACTCTACCCTCATGACCTACCATGTCCCAAGGGCCTCACCTCCTAATAATATCACACAGGGTGAAGGGGTTAGTTAGGATTTCAACCTATGAATTTGGGGAGGGCACAAACATTTAGTGCACTGTTCTAAGCACTTTATATCTATTTTCGATCTGATCCTTACATCAATATTATAAGATTGTGTACTACTGTTATTAGCCCTCATTTTCTAAGTGAGGAAATTGGGGCACAAAGATTTTAAGCATCTTGGCCAAAGTCACAGAGCTCGCAAGAGGGAGATCCAAGCATCACGTGCTCCTGACCACATAACTAAGTAAACTGTATGATGCTCCCTGCTATATACTAGGGTCACAGGCACTCAAGTAAGATGGCACTTGGATGATATTTCCCATGTCAAACTTGTAGTAAGTTCCTGATTGTCAGGTATCAGATGATTTTTAGCGTCGCTAATCGCCTTACTTCGACCAGTTATTTCAGCTCTGTTTTGTATGGCTGTATTTCAAGTCACTGAACTAACTCCTTACTATGTCCTGCCCACTCTGTGGCCTTCATGATTCTGCTTTGTTGTGTATTCTGTTGTTCTCTGCCTGGAATACTTTCTCTTGTTCTTTGCTGATAACCATCAGAACACAGTCAATGCCATCTCCTCTGTGAAGTTATCCCTCCTTACCTCCTCTTCAAACACTGCTCTGATTGTTGTTGTTACGTGCTCCTTTGTTTATGGCCCTTGTCATAATTGCATTTCATACACACGTGGTACGTTTGCCTTTTGCCTGGGATAGTTAGCTTATCTGGAACTAGGGCTATGACTTAGGTTGGTTGGTTTGTTTGTTTGTTTCCTTTTCGCTTGTTTTAAAACATTTTTATTTTATTTTTTTATTTTATTTATTTTGCTTTATGATTTCTTTCTTTCTTTCTTTTATTTTCAGAAGTAGAATTCAGTGATTCATCACTTACATATAACACCCAACAAATGCCCTCCTTAATGCCCGTCACCCATTTAGCCTACGCCCCCACCCAACACTCCTGCAGCAACCCTCAGTTTGTTCTCTGGATTTAAGAGTCTCTTAAGGTCTGCCTCCCTCTCTCTCTTTAGCTTACTTTTTCTTCCCTTCCTCTATGTTCATCTGTTTTGTGTCTTAAATTCCAAATATGAGTGAAATCATATGATATTAATCTTACTCTGACTTATTTCTCTTAGCATAATATACTCTAGTTGCATCCATGTTGTTGCAAATGGCGAGATTTCTTTCTTTTTGATTGCCAAGTAATATTCCTGTGTGTGTGTGTGTGTGTGTGTGTGTGTGTGTGTGTGTGTGTATGTGTGTGTGTATGTCACATCTTCTTTATCCATTCATTAGTTGATGAATATTCAGGCTCTTTCCATAATTTGGCTATTGTTGATAGTGCTGCTGTAAACGTTGGGGTGCATGTGCCCCTGTGAATCAGCATTTTTGTATCGTTTGGATAAATACCTAGTAGTGCAATTGCTGGGTATGACTTAGGTTTTAATCTGGTCTTCCCAAGTGTCTTTTCCAACCATCCCAGGAGCTAGTAAGTCCTGGCACATAGAAGATGCACCACCAACAACATTAATGAAGACATTAGAATGTAAATGAACCAATTTTCTTCACGTGGGGAGATAAGTAAAGGAATAAAGCTCCTAAAGAATCTGTTTGAAAAATATGAGTTACAGAGTGAAGGAAAAGAAGGTTGTGTTAGTTGATTAACCCTGGTCTTCATCAAAATACATTTTCCAAAAATGTTTAACTGCTTCATCCTTTTAGTTTACGATTGATCAACTTAACTGCCAGGGGAGTAAGTATGAGACGTTCCTAAAGTCATCCTTCCCTTTATAGATGAGTAGATAGAATTATGAAATTACAAGAAAATTCTTCTTTATAAATGAGAAACCCAGTGCTTAGAGTTTTGTTGTCATTCCTAGTATCCTCCTGTGAGAGAAACTCATAACTGAAAAATTTGCACTATATTCCATACTAGGTAGTTGAAGCTTCTTAGATGAGGGTAAGAAATTGTAAGATAAGTCATCAGATTTCCTTTTGTTTGTGTCAATGTGTGTGAGAGGGTGTGTGTGTGCATACATGCATATTTGAACATGTACATAATATCGTCAAGTAAATTAACTTTTTGAGCCTTCGCTTTCTCATGATGTCTACTTTATTGGATTAGAAACAATGTCTATAAATTAGCACAGTGCCCTGCACAAAGTAGGTACCAAATAAATGATAACTACAAGTTTCACTATTAATACAAAAAAGGACAGTATCTTATTTCCTCAATTAATGCAGTATCATGAGGACTTTGATATGTCATTAAATATTCTTTTGAATCATCATTTTCCTGGGCCACAATATCCACTCTATTGACCACTGACTCATAATTTTTTGGATAATTTACCTTGCCCCAAATGTGATATTTCCCCAGGTTTGTTTTTTTTTTTTTTTTTTTTTTTTTTTGGCTAATATAAATAACCCTGCAGAGAACATCTGTGCCTATAAAACTTTGCCTAAGTTTCTGCTTTTTTCTTTAGGGTGCATTCCTAGAAGAAGAATTGATGAATTTAAATATATAGACTTTGTGTAGAAATTCCTTTCATGTAATGTTACATTGCTTTCCAGGAAGTTCGACCCAGTTACTTTCCCAATGATCGTCTAAATTGTCATAACCATTTCACTGCATTTTTGACAACATGATGTGTCTATTTTTAAACTTCTTCCTGGTCTACTAGTCAAAATAGCATCTGATTGTCATTTCGATATGCATAGTTGATGGTCAATGATTTTGAACATTTATATCTCCTTGAAATCCTTTGTTCACTGGCCTTCCGAGACACTCCGCTCCACTCCACTCCACTTTCTTTTGGTCCATTATTTGCTCTTCCTCAGCTCCTGAACTTCTTCATGTTGGAATGTCCCATGAGCCAGTCATTAAGCCACATTTTTTTTTTCTCTATCTACATTCACTTCTTGGATGATCTCACTGGTGCCATGGCCTTAAATACAATATTTATGTCAGACGCTCCCAAATTTATGTCTCTATTCCAGACATCTCTTTTGAACTTCAGACCCATAAATCCATTTTCTGTTCAACATCTTCACTTAGACATGTTATAAAAATAAAAAAGACATTTCAAACACAAGCTGTTCTACGCTGCGCTTCTAATGCTCCCTTACAAACTTGTTCATTTTTCAGTCTGCTCATCTTCGCTAATGGCCGGTCCACTCTTCCAGATTTAGCCTCAGAGCCTGGACTTGTAGGGGACTCTGTCTCTGACATCCCATATCTAACACATTAGCAGGCCCTCTTGGCTCTCCCTTCAAATGTGGCCACCATCCGGCCAATTTTCCACATCGTCATTGCTTCGCTGTAATATTGTTCCTCCCACCCCGTTCTTAATGCCCCTGACCCATTTTTGAGGCCCTGGCTAGAGGCTGGTCCATTTCCTTTCTCAAGCAGTCAATTACGTCTGCTTCCGTTATAAGGCTTTCACATTCGGGACCACTGTACATCGACCCTAATTGTTTCAGGGCCAGGTATCCGACAACTAGCAACAGCCCCTCTCCCCCAGAACCAGAAAAATTATTCAAACTAGCCAAGCCACAAAGGCCCCCATGGACACCTAGCTAACCCCACCCTGTGTGGCCCATATAAGCTTCTTCTTACAGCTCCAGCTAGCTGTTCCCTTGTCCCTGGTTGCAGCCCCCTGTGTGACCTGCCTGCAGCCTTCTCCCCTTTGAAGATGTGAGTGATAGAGCTCTGCCCTTTATCATAACCTCACGGTATTATGTCTCCCATCCCCAAACCTTTAATCATAGAGAACCTCCATCCCAGTCCAAGCCACGTTACCTCTCCCCTGGATGACGGCATCCACCTCTCGTCTGGCCTCGCCCAGAAGCCAGGTAATCTTTATCAGCTGGAGGTTAGATCTCGTTACACAACCACTCAGTACGCTTCAGTGGTTTCACCTCTCCCCCAGGATAACACTGGCCTCATTTCCTCTCTGACCTCTTCCTGTGACTGCCTGCCTAATGTAACTCTTCATAAGCCACGCTGACATGCTTGCTGTTTCTTGAACATTCCAGAAATGTTTCCTCTATGTGGCCTTTGTAGTTGGTGCTCCCTTTGAAATACTCCCTGGTCATGACTCAGATGTTACCTTCCCGGATTACCCCCTTAGAGTGAGAAATCCACTTCTCTGACATTCGTGATCTCCTCTCCCTGTTGTACTTTTCCACTTGCCTATATTTTCTAACTCATTACATTAGGTATTATCTAGATATTGTTTTATTGTCTGTCTTGCCCCGCTAGAATATAAATACATAAGGGCAGGGGATATCTGTCATTCTCTTCATTGTTTTATCTGAAAGGCAGCCCAGGGTAGTGGCCAAGAGCACAGCCCCCAGGTCTGGTCTCTGCCTCTCACTTGCTGGGTGGCTGTCGACCAATTGCTCAACCACTAAGTTCCTCCATTTCCTTTTCTATAACGTGATATCGTAATCCTTTCCCAGTGCTATAACAAACGGTAGTTCCAATGGCTATAACACAATACTATAGATGGGTGACTTAGGAACAAACATTTATTTCTCACAGTTCTGGAGGCTGGGAAGTCATGATCAAGGGGCACACGGATTTGGTGTCTGGTGAGAACCTGCTTCCTGGTTCGTAGACAACTGTTTTCTGGCTCTGTCCTCACGTGGTGGAAGGTGGAAGGAGCAGGGGAGCTCTTTGGGGTCTCTTTTATAAGGGCGCTGATCCCATTCATGAGGGCTTCATCTCCCCAAATCCCCACCTTCACGTCACATTTGGGATTTAGGTTCTAGCCTGATTTGGGGGAGACATAAACATTGAGTCTGTAGCACATGAGGGTAGTAAGAGCACCTGCCTAAGAGGGATAAATAAGATAATTCGATAATTTAATATTTGTAAGGTGCTTAGATGGGTGCCTGGCACAGGAAAAACTGTATGTAAGTATTTGTGAACCAAATAAATCGCTACGTTTTCAGCCCGCAAAACATTACATGGCTCTTGGAAGGTCATCAGTAAATGTTCATTGAGCAAATCCTCAAAATAAAATACACAGCAAATGCAAATCCCGTTCCAGTTCCAGCAGACCAGAGGTCTGCTCATGAATGTGTTTTGTTTGGTATACCCAGGTGAGCCCACGGTCACATTACAAAGAGACATCTGCTTTGAGTTGCTTCCTGAGCAATGGACCTCTTTGTGCAGAGGCATTCTTATTATCCCAGGCAGGAGACGCGTGTCCCAGAAGGGGGAAGAGAGGATTGGCAAAGGTCTCTGACTCACAAGGTCTGAGGAGAACTACAGGAAACATATATTTGGTCTTCGTTCCTGTTTCCTGGCACAGAGCCTCTAAATCCTTTGGAATTTCCTGAGCGATAGGAATGATAGGGGTGTCTTTTGTTCTAAGAAGGAGGCTCTGGGTGGGCCCTTTGATAGCTTCAGGATGGGGGCTGGTCACCAGAAAGACCAAGGCAGGATAAGAGGGTTGGAACTTTCAACCTCATTCCCAGATCTCCAGGGAGGGAAGAGGGGCTGGAAATTGAGTTAATCACCAATGGCCAATGATTTAATCTATCATACCTATTGTAATGGAATCTCCATGAAAACTCAGAAACAATGGGGCTCCCAGAGGTTTCAGGTTGGCGAACTCTTCAAAATGCTTGGGAGGGTGGGGGCTCTGTGCCCCCAGACCTTCCCCTACGCATCTCTTCTATTGGCTAGTCCTGAGATGTATCCTTCATGATAAGCTAGTACTAGTAAGTAGTGTTGTTTTCCCTGACTTCTGTGACCACTCTAGCAAACTGTCAAATCCAAGGAGGGTGTCGTACGAACCCCTGATTTATAGTTGGTCTGTCAGAAGTTTGGGTGGTCCAGGATTTTCTATTGGTGTCTGATGTGGGAGCAGTCAACTGGGATTGAACCCTTAACCTGTGGGGTCTGCATTAACTCCGGGTAATTAATGTCAGGATGGATCGAATTGTAGAACACCCGGTTGGTATCCAGAAAGTCGGAGAATTGGTTATTACGAATTAAAAGGAAAAAAAAAGCAAACACCACACATTTGACGTCAGAAGTGCTCTGTGGATAGAAACAGTTCAGGGGCTGGAAGCTGTGACTTCGTCTATCAGCATAAAGCAGGTTTGCACAAGCTTAAGACATTTTTCAATATAATTATGAATTATATTTAAAACTATTTTAAGATATGTTGGGAGTATTTGCCTCCCTTTGCAAACAGAGAAATTAGAAACAGACACAGAAAAATAGTTTTTTGAACAACACTCAGAAGTCTTACTTGATTTTTTTCTGTACAATCGTTAAATAAGCAAATGAATCCGTTTTTTAAAAGGCAGGTAACTTTTAAAATTCTATGACCAGATGTTCTCCCACCAGGCTCATCGTTGTATTTTGGTATTTAATATTTTATTCCTCATCACTCAGATTGAAAGCTCCTTCCTTTTCACTCCGATCAGTCTCTTGGAACAGGGGAAAGACAAAACTGCTCTGGACTGTGTGGGGGAAGAGAGACATTCCAGAGGAGGAAGAGGAGTGAAGGCAAATAACTTTCCTCCCAAGCAATTTCTAGTTTGAATGGCTTACTTCCCAGTCTCTTTTTCCAGGTAATTGTTCCTCCCTACTTTTTTTTTTTTTTTTTTTATCTTACATTTATCTTCTTAAGGACTAAGACAGCATTTTTTTTTGGCAACCAAAATCAATGCATCTTTCACAGGCGACAATGATAGCTAAGTTTTGTTGAGGGTTACAGCAGAACACAAAGCAAAACTATTTTAGGTCATTTATTTGTCACAATAATTTTAGGAAGTCAGTACTATTTTAGTTCTCCATTTAGAAATGAAGAAATCCGGGCCCGAAGAGATCAGTCACATGATGTCACAGGGCTTGTCTCCCTTTAAAAAAAAAAAAAATTTAACATTTATTTATTTTTGAAAGACAGAGAGAGGCAGAGCATGAGCGGGGGAGGGGCGGAGAGAGAGGGAGACACAGCATCCGAAGCAGGCTCCAGGCTCTGATCTGTCAGCACAGAGCCCGATGCGGGGCTTGACCCCATGAACCGTGAGATCATGACCTGAGCTGAAGTCAGAAGCTCAACCGACTGAGCCACCCAGGCGCCCGGAGCTTGTCCCCTTAAATGCTACGTGGACAGGTATCAGCGGGCCTGCTATTTCCTAGTATTGGCACAGAGAGAAGACCTGTCTCAGGAAACTGACATATGTAAACCTGGGAGCCGATGTTCCTCGGGGATGATATGTGGATCCTGGTTTGACATTCATCAGAAGGGCAGAAAGCAGTCACCACTGGACCTTCCTTCCCATGCCAGCAGGGACTGAATGTTTTCATGTCTCTGGGCCGTGACTGCCCGGTCAGTTATCCGTCGTGGTTTTATGTCAAGGAAATCAAACTGACTGCAGCAATCCGTCTGAAGTAAGTGAATTCCCACCCCAGTGCCTCAATAAAGCTTCATATCGAGGCACAAAGTAAAACAATAGAAAATCTACACGCTCCCCTCCCTCTGCACGCACACTCTCTCTGCCAGTTTACCGTGCATCGTCTGCCGGGGAGTCTCTTGCGATAGCCACGCTCTCCTTCCCACCGTTCTAACAGCTGTTTCACTCCCTTCTTTGCCTTACTACTGTTTAACCCGCTGAGATCTGGTTCTGTTCAAATAACATACGTTTCCTCAAGAAAATGACGTCTAATTAAACTCCCAATGCTACCATTTGACGAAAGGGATGTTTTGACTTTTTGAAAATCACCATTTCTTGCCGGGAGTGTGCCCCTGCTTCTTCAGGATCTCACGCCAAGGCATCTCGATGCAGACTTAAAGCATCGGAGAAGGAAATAAGATGCCAAGTTCTCCGGCATTTACAATAATTTATGCACCCCCCTCCCCTAGGCTTGCAGTCAGGCTGCGGCAGGAGAAATTTGCTTCACGTTCTATCAAGGTTCGCGCCACGTTGAATCCTTTTGGAAGGAAATCTAAATTGCAATTGTAAAAAGAAATGTGGGGAGGAAGATAGCCCAGTGTTATTCTGCAACCCCAAAGTGGTTGTAAAGTTCACCAAGAAAAATGTCAGGACGGTATCTGGTAGACGTTCAAAGGGTGTCAGTAAAGTTTGTTGCAGCTCTTAAGAGTAATGCGCATTACAAAGGGGTCAATTAACATTTATCAGGAGATGCTGGCCTTTGTGAAGTGTATTTACTCTGGGCGGCCAAGCATATTTCTGTGTCTTTAAAGTGGTAACAATTCGCAGAAAAGAAGAAGCCCATTAGGAGGTGGGGGTTGGGGTTCCCACCAGGCCTTGATTTGCAAACTCTAAGGGATTGCCACTGGTTTTCTCTCCTTGAGACATTTTTGAAGTTTCCAAAAACTGTAATTGCCCGTCACGGAGACTTGAAGAAGCGGAAGTGTAGAGAACGTTTCTTTCTTTCGTTTTTTTAAAATAAGTGTTTATTCATTTTTGAGAGACAGAGTGTGAGCGGGGGAGGGGTGGGAGCTGCGGAGAAGATCTGAAGCTGGCTCTGTGCTGACAGCGGGGAGCTCAGACTCTGGAACTGTGAGATCGTGACCTGAGCTGAAGTCTGAGGATCAACCAACAGCCACCCAGGTGCCCCCTGTAGACGACATTTCTTTCCTTCTCTCCCTCTTTTTTGAATGTTTATTAATTTTTGAGAGTGATAGAACACGAGCGGGAGAGGGAGAGAGAGAGAGAGAGAGAGAGAGAGAGAGAGAGACACAATCCAAAGCAGGCTCCAGACTCTGAGCTGTCAGCACAGAGCCCGATGTGGGGCTTGAACCCACAAATCTTGAGATCATGACCTGAGCTGAAGTCGGACACTTAACCGACTGAGCCACCCAGGCGCCCCTAGATGACATTTCTTAACATGCCCACCACTTGGATCAGGGAAGTCAGCACCAGCCAAGACCACGGTTTCCGGTCAGAAATTCTATCTCTTCGCCGACCTGCACTCTCACCTGCCCTCCTTGTATTCACACTAGGGTAGCAGGGTGCATGTATGAAATCTGGCTACATGCCAGATAAACAGGAGGCGTTCCGGGAGTGTAACCAAACTGTTGGCTTCTGTTCTGCCGGCTCCTTACCTCTCCAAAGCCCCAGCTTCGCTCTCCCATAATGAGAATGCACTTAAACTGTAAAGCAAAGCTCTCTAAATGCAGAGCCTCCTTTATGACGGACGTCTTCCTAGGTTCCCTGATGACTAAATCAGGTGTTTATCTGCTTCCTCGGAGAGCTCCGAAATGCTTCCATTGGCTCTCAGATTATCCAGAGGCGTCTGCATTGAAGTCCTCTCGCGCTGGACTGCTTCACATTTCTGAGGCTTTGTCTTTGGTGTCTGCCAATTTTGATTTTATTGCTTCCCCCTGGATCTGAGATCTCGTTCTGCCCTTTCCTGACCTTTGACTCTACCCGTGGTGGAAGCTTCTCCAGGCCTCTGATGCCCACTGGAATCTGAAACCATTTGATCTTTCCCTCCCTCTCTTTCAGTAATTCAGATTGCTGAGTTTTGTAATAGTGATAGATAGTCCTGACTGAGCATTTACTAAATTCATTAATCCTAAGGACAACTCAATGGGTCAGCTAATAACATGACAAAAAAATCATTGGGGCGCCTGGGGGGCTCAGTCAGTTAAGCATCCGACTTCAGCTCAGGTCGTGATCTCGCAGTTCTAGAGTTTGAGCCCCGCATGGGCATAGGGCTCTCTGCCGTCAGCTCGGAGCCCTCTTCTGATCCTCTGTCCCCCTCTCTCTCTCTCTCTCTCTGCCTCTCCCCTGCTTGCACTCTCTCTCTCAAAAATAAAATAAACATTTAAGAAAATCATGTGCTCATTTATTTCAGGGACTGCACCTTAAATTCAGACCTCAAATACTTGAAATATGGAGGTTTGAATGATCTTGACCATAAGGAAATTGATCATATCCATCATTTTCCTGTGTTTCCTCATCGCAGAGGAAGGTTACCCTCTACATCAGGCAGTCTTGGTGGTCTGGGAGGCCCGGGACTTACACAAGATGCAGAAGGGAGTTCCTGTCTGAAGAGTTGGGAATGCCTGGTCATTTCCTGCTGATTTCACATGAAAGGGTGTCACATTGTGTTGCACCATTTCTTGGGGAGAAAGGAAATGTATAGTTGGCTGAAAGGGGCGGCTGTGGGGGAAGGGAGCATTTCACACCTGCTCATGGCCTTGGGTTTTACTAGTAGAGGACCAGTTATACGGAGTGTAGATCTGAAAACTAAGGCAGGATAGTAGTCATGGAACAGTAACCAGACTTGAGCGGTCGCCTCCAGAAAGGGCTCCCAGTTTTCTCCCCTGCCAATTCAGCCATGATTTTACCTCCTGGGTGATCTTTCTAAAATAGTTCGGATTATATGGCCCCTCTGCCTCAAAACTCTCAAGGGCATCTACTGCTTTGAAGACTCACTGTGAGGTCCTGTGGATGTCATCGAGGGCTTTAACTCTCTGGCCTCAGCGTCCTCTCCAGCCAGCCTCTCTGCCCCTGCCTGTTGTTTGCTCACGGCCGCTCTACCCCTGATATGCCTGTGCCGTTCCCTAGTGAAGGCCTACTCCCCTTTCAAGACCAAGTTCAGGTATCATTTGCTCTATGAAAGCTCTCTGACCCCCTTCATATGCACATAACTCTTCCTTCCTCTGTGACTTCACAGTACCATGTAAATATTTCTTCTGTCCTGGGCACTATAATACTTGATTTGCCATATTTGTTTAAATGTTTGTCTCCCCCACTATGATGTGGGCTAATTAATAGCAGGGACCTTGTCTTTTTTTGTTTATTTGTTTTTGTAGCTCTGGAATCAAGCACACTGCATAGCACAGATTGGCCATTAACAAATATTTGTTAAGATAAACTGAGGAGGGACATTTCCCAAGTGTATGTCAGAAAACTGATTCTGAAAAGAGTGGTTTGGAATAGGGGCTTGTGAAAAGAACACCTGGTCTCCAAATTTATAAGGGATCTACCTACAGCTAATTTAAAAGCCACATGATTGTCATTAGCATTTTTTCTTTGACATGTTCACCCTTTATTTAAAGAAATGGCACACATAAACACTGGCCTTTAATGTTTTTCTGTTGTTGGGGAAAGTTGCATGATTTGCATGAATAATTTTTGCTTTTTGGCATTAAAGACAATTCCCACGATTTAAAAGTGCAGTTCTGGGGCACCTGGGTGGCTCATTGGTTGGGCGTCCATCTCTTGATTTTGGCTCGGGTCATGATCCCAGGGTCGTGGGATCGAGCCCCGTGTCAGGCTCTGCACTGAGTGTGGAGCCTGCTTGGGATTCTCTCTCTCCTTCTCTCTCTGCCCCTCCCCTGCTCTCTCTCTCTTTCTCTCTCAGAAGTTAAAACATGCACTTAAAAAAATAATAAAATTGCAGCTCTGCATTTACTCCATGTTATCAAAGCTTCACTGATACAGTCCAAAAGATCCACATGGAGGTAAGATTTTAGAAATCACTGTTGAGTTGCACAGAGCAATTGCTCAAGAAATGCCGCTGACTGGAATCTCCCGCAGCTTCCAGCACTTGCTTCCTGGTGGTCCTGGGTTCAAGCCCTCTGCATACCTGGAGCTGGGCATAGGATGGTCCAAGGGTGGTGGATGAGAAACAGGAAAAGAAGATTTGGGATTCAAAAACATTCCACTTCAGACGTTCTGCACGAGTTAGCTGAGGCACACATCCCAAAGCCCATGGGTACAATCACTTCCAGGTTGGGACAAGGCGGGTGGAATACTAGAGAACCTTCGGTAACTCATTTGAAACACCACTGGAGCTCATAAACCAAGGCTAGTGACAGAGGCACAAGGTGAATGGAAGCACCTTGACTTACTCCAGTCCTAGGACTTCAACGGGCAGCTAAATCCCGGCTGTCTGATCTAGAACTCAGCCAGAGGTTCTGCGCGTGGAGGGGTGGGGGCGGGAACTAAGCCTCTACCCAGCCGCACACCATGGCATTCTAGGTCCTTCCTTTTCTACAGCTCACTCTAGTTGGTATCAGTGCAGAGTTAGAAGCAAAACGATCTCCTATCATTTTCCTCCACAATAGGTAAAACTAGCAGCGGAAAGGAAACGGAAATACGGTGAAAGACGAGGATAAAAGTGTTTAAGAAATTAAAACAAAATGATCATTTATTGTTTTTAATATGTGGGCAAATATGACAGCAGTATTACACAAATTGTCCCCTTCTCCCCCTTCTAAAACCCCAAATTTGTTGACTCCAACGGTAAGTGAAACAGAAACAGAAACAAAAACAAAAACAACCGTGATGTAATTCTGAAAACAGCGATCAACAGAGAGAACACAGGTAACATTTGGTCACCACCAGCTTCCAGACCTTCGATGATGAGCTGTGTCACCATGGCAGTCGATAGACTGGCTTTCTTACAAAATTATTACTAGGAAAAGAAAGTTAGGGGTTCCCACATACTGTAAACAGAAGCAGAATGGCAGAAAAACTGGGTTTAAGAAGCCGCGTGAGGAAAACTTTAATGAGTTATTGCAATCATAATGATTCCCAGGTAAAAGAGATGGCAAATTGATGGGCTGTACGGAAATACATTCAAACTTGGATGATTAATCTTACGGTGAAAATAATCGAGAAGCTTGCAGAAGTACAGAGCATCTGAATTATTGAATTTAAACAGTACGTTTCTATAAAGGTCACACCTCTTCTGCCATCAGACGCCATTAGTGCAAATTCATCTACAATCATTTTTACCTTTGCAGGTTCAGGTACGTCAAGCATGAGGTCATCATGAAGAAGGCGTGTGCGATTTTATCATGCAGGAATGCAGCCTCGCTCGGAATGCCTCCCCGACACGGCCCAGGAAACAGGAATGACGCCCAGAGGGCTGGAGGAAGTTTAAAGTGCTCAGTTTTCCAAACCCTGTATTAAATGAAGTTTTGGAAAACCTCTTCCAAAATTAACCTTCACCTGAAAGACGCGTCCTCGATGTGAGTACAGGACTTTGGAAAACAGTGAGAAACAGGCTTGCAATGTGCTGTGCTCCCTCACACAGTCTTCCCTTTTGTATGGCGTGGACTGGGTTTACAGGGTCAGATTTTCTCCCAGTGTTCTCTTTCAGGAGCACCACAGTGGGCTTTGCGATTCTGACAAAGGGTACAATTATACCCACTTCGAAATGCGTTTACGGATATTCTGTGTGCTGGTGCAACTGGCATAAAACACAGACAGTCCCCCGGGTGCCCAACTTCTCCTCCTTTCACACTTCAACGTTGCAGATGACTACAAGCAGAATTACCAGAAACAGTAGTAAATTCCTGGCATTGGAAGTTCCCATGATCCCAGCTGGCATGCGAAAAAGGCTGTCTCTTTTTTTCCCCTGAAAATAATGTACTTCCCAGGCACCGTCCAAACGCCTCGAGTGAGACACATGAGAGGTTTGTTTTGACCAATCTCTGAAAAGGCTTTCCCTTGCTCAGTTAGGGCTCTGAGATTTCGCTGTAATGTACACAAAATGTCTGTGTCTAAAGAACCTTAATCCATTTCCCGAAAATGATTTTAACAGTTCTTACCACGGGACAGCACTGACTTCACTTTGATGGTATTTTCAGAGGAGCCTGGTGGAGGACACTTAATTTGGGTTTTTCTTTCTCTGCTATAAATTGGACAGTCCGGGCACGCTTCTGTTCAAACCACCTTACAAACAAACGGTTGCTGAGGCTGGACCACATGTCTAGATAATAGCACATGAATCTGGTCCCGAGATGGTCAGATGTCACACAGAAGCAGCTATGCGTCTGCAGTTGAAAGTACCGTTTCTTACCCTTACTTCAGGAAAATTATTTTTATTTTTATTGTACTTTTATTGCCCGTGTGTGGTTGGCTGTCTCATGGTCTCTGGTACCAGGGAACCAAAGAACATGCCTCGCGGGGGTGAGGAATGGAAAAGCCTCTTTTGGTCCTTACTTGACTGCAAGGAACCCAATTTCCTAGAGCAGAGGCCTTCGTGATTTTACGATTGTGCCGGCACAGAAGCACAGGTGGATGATGGTTGAGTTTTACATTAACTGGGGACATCCTCTGCTTTCTGTGTCACATGTTTCCTAGGATAACTTGCAGGATCTATGCCCCAGCGTCTGAATGTCTGAACGACTTAATTGTGAGCTGATCTTCATCGAATATTTATTTGTACATTGCTGTGAAGAAGGTGAGCATTTTGACTGATAGCATGTTTTGATATGCTTTGATAGCATGTTTAGTTTTTCCATGAATCCTATCCATCTACCCACTCATATATTTATACCTTTCCCCACCTAGCAAACTTCTAAAATTAGTTTCATGCTATATATCTATTCAATAGGCACAAAGGTTTATAGCTGCATGATCAGCACGTGATATCTGGGTCATGAATACACAGTTTTTGTAATGCTAGCAAAAACAGAGACTCTTTTAAAAAATCAACACTCCAGTGGGAATGAGAGAAACCACTGAGATTTTCAACTGGAGTCCGAATAAATATATCACTCTCTGCCAACTGAAATTTTTTTGCTTTATTCCATTAGGATATTTTTTTAAAGTAATTCTCACATGTTAGTAAATTTTAGAAATTAGAAAAAGATGAGGACCAGCATATGACTTACATTACTTCCCCCCCTCCCCCAACCTTTTTATTCTGGATTTACAGCAACAGAATCTTTCAGTGTCCACAGTGATCTGGAAATTCACTTATAATAACAAGTTTTGAGCATTTATTTCTCTAGACATAATTTGGTCAGTCGTATTAAGTGTGTTACTGAGAAGTCAATGATGATGTACTTGATAAACGTGTTTTAGAGAACTGATTCAAGAAATTATCCCATTTTACTGGAATAATTACCATCTTCTTTGCAATAATCACTGTGAGAGAGGTGGTCAGTGGATGGCTTAAAAGTTATGTCAGGTAATAATCAGGCAGATGCACTCTGATTTCAGCTGAAAGTAGAAGATCGGCTTAATCAAAACGTTAAGTAACATCAAACTGCCTGATAGGGCTGTGATAGAGAAGAAAATTACAGACGCACTTGAGGGTCTCCTAGGTTGAGGCTTTCTGGTTTTCAGGATTGTCTTAAGAAAGCTTGCTCTCTGTGTGCTTGTCAATATTCTATAGCCTTAGACTTTGTAATCAAGGCTTTCAATTGTGTTGCCATAGTAACAACTTGTATTAAATAATTATGAATGCTTGCAAAGTCTGGGTTGGTCTGTTAGAAAGGGAATGAAGGGAGGCCTGATATTCCAGTTGGGGGCTTGTTGTGATTTCTAGGAATACTTTAAAGGGGCTGTCTTTGCACAACTTCACCAAGTTTTCCAACTGGTGCACAATAGACCTGTGTGACTGACTTGATCAGCAGTTACCCACGGGAAATCACTCACTGCCCCTACAGGAAAACTGACGTAAGGCACATCACATCAGTAGGAACTTTGGCTTGACACATTTAAACATTCCGACTCTGAAATTTCCAATTTTCAATGACTTGAGGCAGTCAATTTTTTCTCAGAAGCACGATAAAAAATCAGATATAGAAATAGAAATATCAGAACACAGAAATAGAAAGCTCATCCAGATATACTTAAAATTAGATGGGCCAAACTTCAACTTCTGTGCATAGTTTAAAGGCGAAGGTGAAGGAACAAGATCTGTAGATGTGTGAAATGCCCAAGGTAGAGTGTGATACTGAAGTCGAAGCTTAAGTCTCACCAGCGGGCAGCTATTAGAGCAGCGAAGCATAATTACCAATTATGCCAATTTCCAAGTTTCCAGAGATAACCAATCTTCTGATCTTCTTTCAATAAACTGGTAAAACTGAGAGATGGGGATATAGGCAGAGATGATGTTGGGTTATAACAGAACTGGTGACTTTTACAGTCCCTTCCAATTCTAAGAGTTTATGATCCCAAGTCTTATTGTAAGAAGAAGAAGAAGAAAAAAAAAACACCTTATCTATAATAAAGTTTAAGTGACAAGAGAAAGAGAAACATTTCTTTTTTGCTCCTGATGAATTTTGCTCACTAGGTAATCCGGTAGTTTTCTCGACCCCAATCTAGGGACATTTGGCAATGTTGGGAGACATCTTTAGTTGTCACAGTCTGTGTGTGTGTGTGTGTGTGTGTGTGTGTGTGTGATCTACTAGCATGAAGTCATCAGAAGCTTCCAGCATGCTGTCAGATGTGCCCTGCAACGCATGGGACTGTTTCTACCCCACCCTCCCACAAAGAATTCTGGGACCCAAATGTCAACAGTGCTGAGGTTGAGAAGACCTGAGACAGTCTAATAAATGACCTAAACACCACACACATCTAACGAAAGCGCAAATGCTTCTTTAATACACTGGTGCTTCGGGAATACCTTACAACTATAAATGCTGTTAATTCAGAAAGCCACACCAGGAATACTGGAACAAGAAAGTGAACCACTACATCTAGTCGGAAAAAGTTGCAGGGACCTGGCAAGTCCTCCTGGGCGTGCGTGGGACAACTGTGGATGAGGAACTTTTCATCTCGTGAATGAAGCTGACACACCATTTGACACAGAGCAAACAGTACAGATGTGCAAATGATGCATCGTATTTCCGAAACATTCTTCAGGCAGATACATAGTTCCCTATCTAAGTATACGAGAGAATTGGAATTGGAAATTGGACAGAGTAATATGGATCTGGTCTACTTGCAAGGTTGTGTTTGAGAATTCCATCGTATTGCAGTTATCGGTTGACATGCCCAATCTCTCACTATTTGTATTTATCACTATATATCATAAGATCCAGCATAGGAACTTGGTTCTAGTAGGTGCTCAATAAATATTTAAGTGAACTGAGTGGTCGAATGGATGGACAAATAAAGGGATGCATCAAAGTGCTCCACAAAATGTAAAGTGCTTTGCAAACACAAGGTAATATGAGTAGGTCATAGGTAACGCCACAGACCTCATAATATGTGTTCAAGAAACCTTCCTAGGGCAAAAATGTTCAAATAGTGTCAAAAAGCAAATAAAGATTGTGATAAATTATGTTGTAAGAAAATACGCTATGAAGATTCTTTGTTTTTAGGTATATTTAGGAAGAAATGAAACAAAAGTAGAACAATTTTAAATGACAAAAAAATAAGTAGTATTGCTGATAGATGGCCCTAGGTAGGGTTGCTAGGGCCACGCAAAACTACATAAAGACACTGCAGTAGTGAGAACTTGAAATCACTGGTTGTTGTAACGATGGCATTATTCTTTTTTTTTTTATTAAAAAAAGTTTTTTTCAAGTTTTTTTTTTTTTTTTTGAGAGGAAGAGAGCGAGAGAGACAGAGTGCAAGTGGGGGAGGTGCAGAGAGCGAGGGAGACACAGAATCCAAAGTCAGCTCCAGGCTCTGAGCTGTCAGCACAGAGCCTGATGTGGGGCTCGAACTCAGAATGACAAGATCATGACCTGGGCTGAAGCCGGATGTTTAACCGACTGAGCCACCCAGGAGCCCCAACGATGGCATTATTCTTAAGAACATGATAGAGGAAGATCAGTCCAATGTTCCATGTTATAAGACAGCAGATTTCCAATATCACAGATAAAGTTAGCCTTCAAACAGACTGTCCTCCTAACTTGCTTGGTCGGCCTTCATTGCTGATAAAGGGGTACAGGTGTAGGCAAGAAAAAATTGTAACATAAATTCCCAGTCAGGAGTTTTAAGTTCAACACCCAGTTCCGACACTGGGAAAATTACCATATCTTTCTGGGCACCAGTTTTCTGATCTGTACGATGAAGAGCTTGGGTGAGCTGAGCTGCCATCATTCTGGCATATGGATGCCGATGCCAAAAGAGGGGAGGGATGGGAAAGTACAAGCAAGAGCAATCTTTGGGAATTAGTAAAGCTCATTGTAATAGAATATCTGAAAAATGTCTGAGGAAATATAGAGAAAAATAACATTTCGAGGAGGAAGAAACCCTAACCCGTAGGATCTGTTTCTCAGTGAGTCTTATTTAAATATGAATTTCTTGTCATGGAATGACAGTGTCTTGAATCAAGGCATGGATTTTAGCAAAACTTTTTCTCAAATGGGCACTAGACTAGGAGACATAGCCCAACTTACACTCTGCCAAGGAAAGGTAATGACAAGAATTTTTTGCCCCAGAAGCTAATACATTATACTAATCAGAATATGTATTATCTGCAGATTAGTAGGATTTAAAATGATGGTAATCCTTTTTTTTTTTTTTTTTTGCTTTTGCAAATTTTTACATTTCAGATGAAGTCCCACGTGTTTTTAGATTTTAATGTGGCAGCCCTTTAGATTTGTGTTACAGCGGTAAAATAAATATTCGTGTTTGAGGTATTTCCTTCTAAAGAGAAGCCTACTGGTTGGCTCCTGGGCCTCCCTCTGCCGTAAAGAGTAAACTGGGGCATCCCAAGAAACTAGAGACACTAAGTGACTAATGTAATAAAGAATCGAGCTAGCCGAAGGATACCCACAGGGACTTTGTCATGGCAGAGAAGTAAAAGTTGGGACAGACGTGACGTAGAGGAAATACGAAGAGAAAGTATTAAGATGGGGAAAAAATTTGAGCAATTTCTCCTTTGGCATTTTCTCCAGACATGTATCGATTTGATTGTCTTTGAATGCTTTTAGGATTGATGGACTTGTTTTCCTCTGAATGCAAATTTGTGCTGATGCTGGACCAAGGATGTGCTTTATGTGGGTTAACATTGACATAAGGTCTTAAAAGTCTGTACATCGGTACCTTAAGCCAATCTGCATAATAATAACCTTGCAAGGGAGACAGAACAAAAATATTTTTATTTTCCAAAATTGTAAATTGAGACCTCATGGAAGTTAAAGTGATTTTTCCCAAGAGAACACAGTGGAGACTCAAAGCTGTGTCAGCTGGCATTCTTTTCTTCATACCATGCTGCCTTTCCGAGATCAAAAACACTTAGATATCCCCAAGAACTTCCAAATCTTCTCTTTTTCTTCCTTCTCCTTTTTGTTCAAGGAGAGGGAATGAAAAGGAAAGACCTCTACAGCACTGAGTGGTAGAGTTTTTTTTGTAATGATGGGAATGCTACGTGTTGTCCAATATAGAAGCCAAGAAGCCACATGTGGTTATCGAGCATTTGAAATATGACTAGTGACTGGAGAACTGAACTTTTTTAAAGTTTAATGTTAATTAAACTTAAGTATCCACATTTTGCTTGTGGAGATGATACTGGACAGCACAAGTCTAGAAGCTACCTGTGAGAGAGAAGCAAATGCCCTAGGTATCTCAAACTAAAATAATAATTGGGGGTAAATTGTACTTTATCATTGAACTTTAGTTTTCTGTTTGTTAGTATATCTTAAAAGTCCAAATGCTTCACAAACAAACCAACATTGTGGTCAGTGCCATCTGGTTGCCTTAAGATATTTTTCCTTGACTTTTAATACCTTTAACTAATCACCAAATGTTATTTCCTCTGTAGCACCATCTACCTGATTTCTTCAGAAGTTTGTATGTATCTTTTGCTATTCTTACTTTTTAAAATTGTTATTCTCTCGCTGCTATGTTCATAGTATTTAAGCGATTTACAGATGCATCCTTTCTAATACATAATGTATGTAAAGTCCAAAGCATCAATGTCCATTCTGAATTTCCAGAAACATCATGTACGTTTGCTCTTCCTTTGCAGTAAATGGGCACCAGGATCAAACCAGAAATACAAAACAGAATAAAAATTTCAGGAAAAAAAAAAGGGATTAGCAAGCCTTTTCCCTTTGCCACTAAAAGATTCATATACAGCAGAAACTTCTTACCACCTTCAACTTCTAGTTTCGGGAGGAAGTTTTCTCAACACTTCCAAAGTTTTCCCTGTTATTTGGTGCTTTAGTTCACTGAACAATACAGAGTTTTATGTTTTTGTTTCGTTTTGGTTTTGGTTTGTTTGTTTACAGAATTGTCAATTCTTTTAATAGAAAATGGAAGATAAGCTCTGAAGGGAATAAAGAGAACACTGCTAGTTCAAAGAACTGTGTAAGGAGTTGGATATGTACACAAGATTTATAGAACTGTCAATCAACTGCTGTTGGAAGCCACGCCTATCACAGAAGCTAGTGGAAGAAGCGTCATCTTATCCTAAAAGGAATCGTCTACCTGTTCCTTATGTCTTTGTAGAATACCAGTTGCACCAGTCACATTGGCATGTCATTTGGTTATTGCTAGCCGACCAAACCTACTCCACGGAAATAAGCTGGGATATTTCATAGAGACTGAATGCAGCTACAGCAGAGATTGTCATCACATCCTTCAATCATCTTGCTTGCTAGGTTTTTTTTTTTTTTTTCAATGATTAACTAAGCAGGTTAGGAAAAAAAGTATCATCCTCATCAAGTATTTAAAAATGTAAAGCAAAATATATGTGATGGGAGATGGCACGAGTTTACATCAGACAGCTGTGAAGATAAACTACGATACTCTGTTAGTAGACTGATGTCGTTCAAGGTAGACACTGGGTACAGATGCTAAGCGTTAGTAAAGTGCTACTTACAATACATCTCTGCTTCCGGATACCTGAATCTGCAAATGTGGGACACTGGACCCTATACGCGCCTGCAACTTCTTGGCACAGGATGTCAGCTTCATGGGTCGAGATGTGGATGAAATTGTACACACAGTACCTGAATTTCAACTTTGGGAGCTCAGTATACATATTAACCACTTTCCTCCTCAAGCGATGCCTTACTGTTTCTCATTCATGGAGAAGTTTCAAAATCTGGATTGTGATGACGGGGCAGATGACAGATCCATCTAAGGAGCATTCTGCTTTATTTAGCCAGGGAGGGAAGGGGTTGATATGAATGAAAGAGTGGCTCAAATAGGCAGGAAAATGATCGGCACTGCGACTAATTGAACCAACCACTTTTGCTGAGCGACATAAAAATATTCTAATATTAAGGATTATTTTACAACTCTATGGAAGTATGCAGTAACGCACTTTGCATTTGTTTTGTCTTGATGACAAAATGCACTCTTTGAGTCACAAGAGCCTGCCTTGTGTTAGTTATAAACAAAAATATATTTATATATATATTTATGTAACTACTATGTGCTTTAAAGAAAATTACTGTATGATTCAGCAGGGTTCTTTCATTCTTTTTATCGCCAGGGATATGCTGACTTGAATGGCTTTCTCAGGCAGGAATCGACAATGAAATGGGCCTTTAGTACTGAACCGGCACAGAGTAAAAAGGAAAAAAAAAAAGCCAAAAATCCCCATATGTTTAGAATTCCTTAACATTTTTGCTTGAAAAACAATTAAGGAGGTCTTTGTATTGTTTCCTCTTGTTTCCTTCAGCCAAGAGCAACTGTGGCTTCATAGGATTTCATAGTTGGGAAAATGGAGGCAACGTTTCTTTAAAAATAATGAAGTGTTTTATTCCGAGGCAGGAGAGCTGAAAACCTCACGTGCCACTCCCTCTCTCCTAATCCTTAGCTGAGTTTGGCAATTCTGTCACAGCCCATAGAAAGGACATTCATTAACGAGGAAGAGGGAGGCATAGTGTGAACGTCCTGCATGGATAAAAGATTCATTCTGTAAAGTAATGAACTTGTTGGGACCATTGGATCTAGACCAGAAAAACAAAATCCTTTTGCCACACGTCTGGTGGAAAGATAGAAAATCTCTCGTTTTATGTTTGTTTGTTTGTTGTTTGTTTTTGCTCCTGCAGGAGTCAGTTATTTTTCTTAGCAATCTTGAAACATTCATCATTGCTCTTTTGAGAGAAAGGGTTCAGGCTTTGGAACACCGTTATCTTTGAGACATTAGAGAAGAATATTTGAAGCAAAGGTGTAGATCCCTCATGAACTAAAGCTTTATTATTATTGTTTTTCTCGATCCCTTTGCAACCCTGCACCTAAGCCAATAGCACTGTAATCTTGTCATACTTCTGATAAATCCACAGGAGATGTTCTGAGTGAACTATAGATTCATCCCATTAGGGAATTCTATGTTCAGCGGTCAGTGGTACCTTGCATAAACTTTAGTTTTTTTTTTTTTTTTCTCCCCTTCCTGGGCTGGGCTGGGCTTGTCCAGAAATCTCCTCTCCTTCAGGCTACAGCAGCTTAGGGCTCCTGTGTGTGTGTGTGTGTGTGTGTGTGTGTGTGTGTGTGTGTGTGTTGTATGTGTCTTAAAGGTATAGGCAAATTTTTAGTCTTAACACCTGTAAGCCAGCACTGGTGCTGTTCTGTCCTAGAAATTTTAGCACTGCTCTGATACAATGAAACCTTCTTTCTCTCCAACTGGTTCAACTTCAGCATAGGCAGGATGACCAGAACCTCTTCGAAACTTCATCGCAGGCCATCTGCTTGGGCGTCTCTGAAACAGAAAATGCAAAAATAATGAATACCAGGGTGATGGGCATAAGAAAAATAGTCGCCAAATATTTTAGATGAACCTCTGAATTAAATTTTGCATTGCACCGAATTATGTCATATTAGTACCAAAGCTGGAATTACACAGGCTTGCATCTTGATTATGATACTGTTGGCACCTCCCCCATAGGAATGACAGTTTCTCAAAGTCGCAGTTTACGCCTCATGCATATTTATGTCTAAAAGATTCTATAAGTGTCTAAGTACAACGAGAAAACACTGAACTGTATTAAAAAACAAATCTCCTGAAAAAAAAAAAAAAACAAATCTCCTGAAATATATAGCCACTGACATGTCCTCTTCTCTAGAAAAAAAATCACTTCATTTTATTTATTAATTTGCTCGAAAACATAAGGCCATACAGTTCTGCACCGTTCTTAGAAGTGGGCTTCAACTTAGGTGCTAGACTTTCTGGCAAACAAACTAAATGGAAAATCACATGATACCTTACGAAATTATTTATAAAGCTGACTTCCCATACGTGACTTTTTGTGCTTGAAAATGAACAGATGTCGTGCCCTGAAAACAGAATCCAACATCAGAGGGCGTAGACAATCTCAAGCCTATGAACCGAATAATTGCACAGGTAGACAGTAATCCTAAAATACGGTTTATTTATTCTGACAAAGGAAGTGCACTTCTCCCCAGCACTCTGTCCATCAAACAAACCTTCTCTGATTTACAAATAGAAGTGCTGAAATGAATTATTAAGTTATAGCAGCAAAAGACACTAAAACGCATGTCACGGCCCCAGTGACACTAGAAACGATTATTCCATTTATCAGAGTGCCTGCCATGGTGGAGTATATGAGACAATGAGTACTGAAGGAGGTTTATTTCTGTCTACAATTTATTTCTACCTAAAGAATTTTAATGTGAAAAATGTTAAATATCAGTGTAGATATACTGGCACTTGGCAGCTTTCTAGATTTGCCAGTTCCATTCCACGGGCAATGATTAATGGGTGTAGAAGAATTTTCACATCAGGTAGGAATGAGTATTAGCTCTACTTTCTGGAAAAATACCAATCAAGGCAATTACATTCCGCCTATTACTAATATTATTTACTGCCTATGTAACATTATGTGGTCAGAATGTTTTATATTTGTTAGCCGATGAAGTCCAACAGTGTAAGTGAAACGGAATGATCCTTATTCTCCAGAAAAAGAAGTGAAGACAAAGAGAGGGTGTCTTTGTTGGAGCTAAAACTCATCATCGATGGAAAAACACTGAACATTTTTAGGGAGATGCACACTGTAACTCCTGATCACTCCGGCATGTGGAAAAATGTCAATCTGCTGCTGTGCTCAGTGGTTAGAACCCCCACTTTGGTTTCAGTTCCTTCATAATTGGGCTTCTGGAGTACGGCCGCCCTCGTCCTTCTCTTAGTCAATAGCACCACTATGTCTTTGCCCTTAATCTCTACCTGTCCAGCTGGCAAGTACAGCCCTGTGAACGAGGCCTAATGTACAACCCAGCACACATAAAGACATTGTGCTGTAGGTGACTTAAAAAGGTGCACAGGGGCACCTGGGTGGCTCAGTCGGTTAAGCCTCTGACTTCGGCTCAGGTCATGATCTCGTGGTTCGCGGGTTCGAGCCCCGCATCGGGCTGTGTGCTGACAGCACAGATCCTGCTTGGGATGCTCGGACTCCCTCTCTCTCTGCCCCTCCCCCTCTCGCACTTTCTCTCTCTCTCTCTCTCTCAAAACAAATAAACTTAAAAAACAAAGGTGCACAGAAGATCATCAAAAAAATAAGAGACAACAGGTGCTAATGAAGACGCACTGAAACAGTGCCTTGTGCAATGATGGTGGGATTGTAGTTTTGCGCAGCCACCTTGGAAAACATATGGAGGTTCTTCGAGAAGTTAGAAATAGATCTACCATATGATCCAGCCATTCCAGTTCTAGGCAGACACCCAAAGGAAATGAAAACAGGAGTTTGACGAGGTATCTGCACTCCCGTGTTCACTGCAGCATGATTCACAATAGCTGAGAGGCGGAAATGACGGAAATGCCCATCAATGGATCGGTGAGTAAAAAAGACGTACGTATACACAAGGGAATGTTACTCGGCCTCGAAAAAGGAGGGTATCTTGCCATGTGCAACAACACGGATGGATCTTAAGCACGTTATGCTAAGTGAGATACGTCAGAGAAAGACAAGTACTGTATGGTATCCCTTCCATGTGGAGTCTAAAACGGGCAAACCTGTTAAAAAATGAAACAGTGGTTAATAGGAGATGGAGCTGGAGGGATAAGACTGACGGTGTTAAGCTTGTAACAACTGTTAAGCTACAGAGATCTAATGTATAGTATATTGAATATAGATAATACTTACTGTAAGTATAAAATGTGCTAATATTGTGACAACCTTTTATTAATGGATCATAGCAGCGTGGTATACAACTTAAATTTATACAGTGTGACATGTCAAATTTGTCTAAAACTTTTTTTTTTTAAATAAAAGGAGCACAGTTGTTGAAATGATAATGATGGTGCTTGTGGACGTTAGATTTTATTAAGCTCTTGGCTGTACTCCATACTTTACCCTAGGTGCTTCACATACATGATCGCATTAAAATGCAATGGGATCATTTACATTTTGCACAAACATTGCTGTAAAGATAGCAAATGGCAGGGCCAAGATTTAAAATGAGATTCTACCCACTTCCAATGTTAATTCTCCTTACTATAACATGTGGGTCTTCAAATCCAATGGTTTCTGAGTACAACTCATGTGAAACCTGTGACCATGGTTCTATGTTTGTTTCAGTCTTAAACATATAACATTACCAGCAACTTCAGTATCCCGTTAATAAGTCAGAATCATTAAGTTGATAATTTTCTGTCTTAGGTGAAAGACTGGAGGATTACTGGTCAAGTCTGTCGTGTGCTTTGTGAGCTCATCACAGAGGTACTCAAAATAGAAAGTGCAAAAATGTCGGACAGTGAAGTTTCCACTCGTAACGCAGTACAAACTTATTTTCTGAATTAAATGCATATCGTAAGAAAAAATTCTCTTAACTTGTTACTACTCATTGTAGGAAAAAAAAAAAGAAATACCCCAACAAGATTTAAAATGACTAGAGAGCTCACCATTTACAAGTACTTTGGTTCAACTATCGGTGTATGTCACTTATATCCATTTCTAGGAACACGAGATCACTGCACATAAATCACAAAGATTTATAAAATCTTTTTTTTTGCACTTAAGCACACACTGAAAAGTATTTACAAACTATCCCTGTACAGTATTATGTTAAATATCTGTAGAGCATATTACCTCTAACTGAATCATTTATATAGTCAATTTGATTCTGAGGCTTCCCCCCGCCCCAATTTTTGGCAACAGAAATAATCTTATAATGAGTATTTTTGCTGATAACCTGATGCGAATATCTCTGGTCAGTTCCTTTTATAAATGCTCAAAAGTGGAATTATTGGGCCAAAAGAGAACACACAAATTATTTACTAAACACTTGAAATGTCTAGTATGGTGCCGGTCGCTGTGTCGAAGGACATGTGACCAAAGAAAGTATAGAACACGCTTTCCATATGGAAGACACAACCATTTCAGAAGAAAGGGACTTTCAATGGAGGTTGAAAAGGTAAGATTGAACACAGGTGTCAAATAAACATCCTAATGATGAACAAAATAGAATAGGTATAATGTAGCCACAAAATTACTCAACACTAGTATTTTATTTGTGCAAAAGTGAAAAAATTATAATTGCTTCTACAGACTTCGATTAGATTAAAAGGAAGGGCATTTCTCCCCCATAATAATACCTTAAAATTTATAACAAAATCCAACGAATGTCACACACCAGAGTCTTAAAAATTTGATCTGATTTTACATTCCTTGACAGTTCCTTGATATCTCAATCTTAGCCTTAAAAACGTTGAACAAAGAGCCGTAACGTCACCACAATTCTGCTTCCTTTCTAAAATGCTTTCACATATCACAAATCAAGTAATGGTCTTTAAAAAAATTTTTTTTTAATCCTTATTTATTTTTAAGAGAGAGAGACAGAGTGTGAGCAGGGGAGGCGCAGAGAGAGAGAGAGACACAGAATCTGAAGCAGGCTCCAGGTTCTGAGCTGTCAGCACAGAGCCCGACTCGGGGCTTGAACTCACGAACCGTGAGATCATGACCTGAGCCGAAGTCGGACGCTCAGCCGACTGAGCCTCCCAGGTGCCCCCAATTAATGGTCTTAAATAAATCACTTTGTTTCCTCGTCTGTAAATTAATACCTGAAGGTTTTTCCTCTAAAATCACAGGACCCTTGGGGGGAGCCTGGGTGGCCTCAGTTGAGCGTCCAACTTCGGCTCAGGTCATGATCTCACGGTTCGTGAGTTCAAGCCCCGAGTTGGGCTCTGTGCTGACAGCTCGGAGCCTGGAGCCTGCTTCGGATTCTGTGTCTCCCTCTCTCTCTGCCCCTCCCCTGCTCACACTCTGTCTCTCTTGCTTTCTCTCTCTCTCTCCAAAAATAAATAAACATGAAAAAAATTTAAAAAAAATCTTTAAAATCACAGGATCCTCATACCCGCTTGCCTGAGATAACTCACTTTAACACTGGGGAGACAAAAAGGACTTGAAAAACTTTTCCGTGTCATGGTTCTTCTACCGTTTTCCCTCGTGCCTCCCTCCACTAACTTTCCAGGATTCCTAGATTTAATGGAAATCTATACAAATTAGTCCTAGCTGAAACTGCTTTTTTAGGTCAATCTGCAGTTCAGAGATTTCCTTATGAGTGAGAAAAACAGGGTAGTTCTAGGACCGTAATGGAATGACTGATGACTTAGTTCTCACAGAAAAATCTTGAATGTTGCTGGTATAGTATGAGGCACCTATCCAGAAGACAAGAAGTCTAGAAACCTGGGTATGATGTCTGGCTTTGCCATGAAGCATGATGGGTCACAACCTGGCGTTTATACTTCTTACTCGAGGCTTTAGATATGTCCAAATCTGTGTTCTTTTTAGAATGGCTAATTCACATTGTTATAGAAACTGATAGGGGCCACGGGGTCACTTGCTAACAGAGCTGGATGTACGCTGAAAATTGAAAAATTCAAACCAGACCGTAATGTTAATTCATTACAGGGATTCAGGATGTCGTGCCTTAAAACATTGCTGGGTGTAATGCGTGGGTGATCTCTACTTCCATTTCTGAGAATTATTTATGTGATTAATCACATTCAGGAGTACATGTTCATGTAGAGACGTCGGCACTGGCGTGGGCTGTGCGAACAGGTATTTTCCCTAATGACTCCCTCAGAACTATTAATTGAACCGTCATCCAGATCGGTCTCAATGGTCTGTGGCAAGATAATTAGCTGAAATATCCACAAACAAACCTGCAGGGCGCCCTCAGTCAGCAGCGTGTACAGAACTGCACGCAAAGCAGAGAGATGTTTTGTGGGTTAGATGAGCTCTGGCAAGGAGGTTACTAGGTGGGAGCGTTAAAGGAAAGGGGCAAACGTGGCCATTCGAGGCCCAGATAGAAAACACCAGTGATGTGTGATGGCGCTTGACAAGCAGTCGTTCCGAAACTGTTAGTGTTTCGGGCCGTTTCCTTCGGTGAACTGCAGGGAAGGGGACAGAGGCTGGGATGGTGACACTGGCACAGCATCACAGACCTGGCACGTCCCAGCACAGCACTGAGGCAAAGCCGTCTGTTTTCGCTGCTTCTCGGTTTCCCCGCTTGGGAGGTAAAAATGAACTAGATTGCTGTTTCTCAAACTTTTTTTTTTCTTTTTTAATTAAAAAGAAAAAAACCCTTAAGCCACTGAGCCTTTGCTCCCATGAAATGTTACCTGGAAGCCCCACCAGCAGCCTGGAGAATAGGTTTCTCTTCCTTGTGACGACAGCGCCCTGCTTGCACAACCCTCCCTGAGTCCCGAGGGAGCCTCTGCATCCCATACTATCTCAGGGCATGTTCTGGCAACTATCGAACTAAATGCACGTTTCTCGAACTTAGCTCTGCATACAAGTCACAAGGGATCTCATTAAAGCGCAGATTCGGATTCAGGTTTGGGGGGAGCCCTGGGACCCTGCATTTCCAACAAGGTCCTAGGCGATGCTGACACTGCTTGTCGGTCCACACCACACACAGTGAATAGCAAGCGGGGATGACGGTCTACAGGCTCTTCAAACAGGAGCATTCTTTAAAAGTGGGTGGTTGAAGAAATATTGATGTTTGATCTCCTATGTGTCTCCAGTGGACCTTTGTGGGAACTGAACATGCGTGCACACATCTGGGTCAACCTCTCCATACGTATTTAGCTGTGATAACACCGAACTGTCCAAGGGGAGGGAATTTCTTTTTCTTTTTCATTACTTCTAAATGCAAATTATTCTCTATGCCCTTTAATTTGTGTTGAACGTTCTTTCAACACAAGTTCTATTAAGTTATAAATCTGGGCTGCCAGATTGGGCAAATGAATATTACAAAACACCAGTTAAATTTGAATTTCAGATAAACAGTGAATAATTTCCCAAAACTATACTGCATCAGGCATACTTCTACTAAAAAATACTCGTTTATTATTTGAAATTAAAATTTATCTGTGTCCTATATTTTATTTGGCAACCCTATCTATAGGGAAACACAATGGCTTCGGGCCCTGGCCAGTAAAACTTGTAATCTAATTAAAATAAACTATTCCTATTTGGGGCTGTGCCGCCTTGTTCCATGAATTGTAAGTCACTTTTTCCTTAAAAAGAGTAACTCAAATTGATTTGTCTGTCTTCTGCTGTGGCCAAGAATTACAAGTAATAACTCTTGTATGAAGCAGAGCCTGGGTGTTCTTTTACATATTTTCAGCTCATTTTCATTGCTTCTCTTCACATGGAAGTTGTCTTATTGTCCTATAGCTGCCTCTTCTCCAACCTATAATCACCACTTTCCATGGGTATGTTGCCTTCATTCTAGAACTGTCCTATGGATGATCCTGAAAAATCGGTTAGTATCCTCATAGTGAGTACATGTCCAAGATGAAAATTATCTCAATGCAGGTAGAGAACAGCTGTCCACTGGGATTAACAAAATCATCATATTACTCACGTCATTTTCCCAAAGCTAAAGTATTTATTTTTTAAGTAGGCGTCATGCCCAGCATGGAGCCCAACACGGGGCTTGAACTTGTGAGTATGAGATCAAGACCAGAGCTGAGATCAAGAGTAGGATGCTTAACCGACTGAGCCACACAGGTGCCCCTAAAGCTAAAGTATTCTTAGAATAAATGTTACGCGACATCTCCCTCCTCTTGAAGACAACATTATTTTTGGTAATAACCATAAAATGAAATGAATAATAGTAATGGCCAAAAGGGAAACACAGACAGTTGAAAATCTTCCTGTTTTAAATTTCTTAGATATACTCATGCCAGTGACAAACATTACAGATGAAAAATGAAATAAATGTTACCATAAAAAAAGAGAAAACACAAATGACTTAATGTATTTTTGAAAAAAAGACACATGAAGGAATACTGCCAAATGAGTCAACTCTGCAATGTTCAAGAGAATGATCTGTGCTTTGCGGTAACAGAAAGGAAGCAACTAAAGTTCCCTGACTTCACCTTCTCAACC
This sequence comes from Panthera leo, assembly GCF_018350215.1. Lineage (NCBI taxonomy): Eukaryota > Metazoa > Chordata > Mammalia > Carnivora > Felidae > Panthera > Panthera leo. The sequence goes on along the minus strand of NC_056685.1, from coordinate 18,676,071 downwards.
ACAGTGTCATCCTGCTTCACTTAGAATCTGCTGTTTTATTTATTTTTTTGCGTGCGTTTTTATTTTCTTTTTCTCAAGTTCTTATTTGAATGAGAATCTACTGTTTTAACCCAGACATATGTGGCGCTATATGGGTTGGAGACCCGCTAAGCCTGAACACGCGCAAAAGACTCCAGATTCCCATGAGTTTATTCCCTAAATGAATGCATGTGGCTGAGTCTGCGATCAGGGGTTAGGTGTGTGTAACCCGGAGTTCTTTGAATTAACTTCCACATAGAAGACAGTATTTACTAAAGGATATGTCATAAAACTGTACTAACTGGAAGTTTACATATAAACTATGTTGGTAAAACTCGACAGTAACTGAATCAACTTGCTAGCGATGAGATGAGCAAAAGATTTTGACACAATTTAGAATTTCAGGCACACGGTGATGATGAAACACTAACCTGGTTTTAGCCAGGTTTATTATAATTATTCCATTCTCTATAGACCATGCACCCCCTTATTACCTGCAGCAGGGACAGATTGGTCTCAATGCCCTTCCCTTGGTTCACCTTGTGGTGCACAAGGAGACTGAAAATAAGTGTTTGTGCTGACTTGCATAGATCTTGCTCTATTGTTTATGCCCCATGAGGGACACAAGCTTCCAGATTCTTGAGTGACAAGCTTTCTGCTTGACTTCCTTTCCTCCTCTTGACTTCAACTCATTATTGGCCATCTTGTTGCCCCAAGCGAGGATGACGGGAGAGAGTGACTATTAGTTAATGCGTGTGGCTGTAAATGCATTCAGTCAGCCAGTAAAATTACTATACAAGCACTGATATGTAAGACACAGCCCTGAACTCAAGGCATTTATAGCATATTCAAGGAAAATAAGATATTTGCCTACAAAAGCTTGAATAGGAGCTAACCAACAGTACAAGCTACAAATGCACGGAGAAGAGGTTTGAAATCAAGTATCTGCTTGCTGAAAGTATCTGACAATGAATTCCATGCATTTTGAGGAAAGCGGTCTTCAACTGAATCTGGGTCATCGTAGACGCTTGTGGGCAGACTGACTATAAAGACAGAGAGCAGAATAAAAGTCCCCATCTTTTGAAAATATCCACTTCTACGTCTTCTATACTGCTCATTCTCTATCTCATCTCTAAACAGTTCCCTCCACAGCCTGGTCTCTAAATCCTTCAGATTGTGGGTCACCGCCTTCCATTGGTCTCATCCAGGCTCTACCCAATTTCTGCCGGCCTGAATTCCATGGTGGCCCGCCAGTCACCTTACTGCCTGTTCCCTCCTCTGACGATCAATCCTCATTGGTATGACAATCAAACCCAATCATAAATCCTCATCCTCTATGTTTTCCCATTCCAGACCCTAAGCAGTCCCAACTACTACAGAAAAAGGTCACATGTTCAGATTAACCCAGCCACAAAGAATCACACGCTGTTAACTGGGAAGTCAGTGATTACTTTTCTCTTGTTAAATCCTTGTGATACATCCAAACTCCATCCAACCCCATGCTGCCCTCCCTGAATCTGGTAGATCATCACCCATTTCTTCCCTGAGAAGACTAAGCCTTTAGGAAGACGCTAATCCTTTTCCCTTTCTCTTCATTAATGCCTTTACATCTACTCATCTTTCGTCATCTGAAATGAAAAGACGTTCTTCCTCTGCTGCAGTTAATTGCCTCTCCTACTCCATGTTGTCTGTGCTATGAAGTTACTTATCCCTCCCTCCTCCGTTGGCGCCTTGAAACACTCCTTTCATTGTTTCTTTACCTCGTGCCTACGCTTCACATCAAAAAGCCCTGTATTTGATGTTTCTTTGTATCTGCAGTACTATACCTCTTGAGCGTCTGACTGAATCCACTGCCTTCACGTTTCAAAACCATTTTTTACAGGCTTCATTCAGTCTGGCGCCTGCGCCCTTCCCTGGATCTGCATTCTCTCCTGTTACAAATGATCTCATTGCCAAGTTAGTACCTTTTTTTCCCCCTCATTCTGTGGCTTCTCTAGAGCACTTTAAACAATTCTTTTGTGTCTTGTCTATTTTACTTCCCTTCTTAAACTTTCTGCTTTATTTATCTTTTTAATGTTTATTTACTTTTGAAGGAGGGAGAGACGGAGCCTGGGGGGCAGGTAGGGGAGGAGCAGAGGGAGAGGGAGGCAGAATCCGCAGCAGGCTCCAGGCTCCGAGCTATCAGCCCAGGGCCCGATGTGGGGCTTGAACTCACGAATCATGAGATCATGACCTGAGCGGAAGTCAGATGCTTAACCTACTGAGCCACCCAGGTGTCCCCCCAAAATATTTTTTTAATGTTTATTTATTTTTGAGAGAGAGAAAGACAGAGCATGAGCAGGGGAGGGGCAGAGAGAGGGAGACACAGAGTCCCAAATGGGCTCCAGGCTCAGAGCTGTCAGCACAGAGCCCAACACAGGGCTCGAACTCAGGAGCTGAGAGATCATGACCTGACCCAAAGTCGGACACTTAACTGACTGAGCTACCCAGGCGCCCCTCCTTTCCTGCTTTATAAACACTAGCTGTTAACGTGCCCTATCCACGTGTTACCCACACATTTATCCACAAACGCTCTAATCTATTTCCCATAGCATTCTTCTTTATTCTCTTGGGTTTCAATTTCTACTACTGTGACTTCCATTTTTGCTTTTTCACCTGACCGCTTTATGTCAATCCATTCTTTCTCTTCAGCTGATTTCTCTGAGAGGGTCATCTGTGATTGGACCATCAACGCAAGACAAACATGCTTAAAGTTCATCCCCTCATTTTCCTTCCTAAACTAATTTCATCTTCTGATATTTCTAAATCTGTTGCTAAAAAATGTAATTTCTCAGTTGCTCAGATTTTGTGCTTTGGAGTTACCTGTAATCCTTTCTTCTTCATCCCATACATTCAGTGCGAAGAATCAGGATACCCTCCCCACCTTTCCCACTACTCAGCTATAGGGGTTTTGGCAATTGCTTCGTTTCTTAGAATCTCCGTTACCTTATCTATAAAATAGGTTTGGAAGAATGCCTGCATTTGCAAACCTCATCGGGACCTCATCGGGAAGTAGGGAGAATCAAAGATCATTGATTGAAAGCACTTTCTGACACAAAGCAGGTGAAAATTGCCAAACCCTATCTTCTTCCTCCATGTGGCCCTCGAGTTGGCCCCATTCTGTTCCTGCACCAGTACCCTAATTCCACCTGCAGCTGTCACCTGCACGTGGACTGCTGACACAGCCTTGAACTCTCCTATAAGGGCTTTTTTACTCTCCTAGCTTCTTCTCCAGTCCCCTCCGTACCACCATTTTCAACTGCTTCTTTATTACAAAATTGATTCGCATTGTTTGTAGAATCAAGTACGGATTACATAGCTCTTTGTTATTTATTTATTTATTTATTTATTTATTTATTTATTTATTTAGAGTGAGCACATGGAAGGGGAGGGGAGAGTGGGGCGGGGAGGGGGAGAAAGAGAGAGATTGAGAGAATATGAATTTTAAGCAGATTCCACGTTCAGCAAGAGCCCGACATGGGGGGGGGGGGGGGCTCTATCCCACAACCCTGGGATCATGACCTCAGCCAAAAATCAAGAGTCAGACATTCAACCAACTGAGCCACCCAGGCGCCCCAGATTACATAGTTCTTTAAAGCTTGTCACATCTAACCTGCATCTACATTAAAGTCACCCCCATACCAATGCATAGATATCAAGGTACAGTTGAGTAATTTGCTGCTTCTTGCCCTTTCTTGATTTAATGTTTTTAAAAAATCATACCACACCTACATCTCTTCTATGTGGCATGCCATCTTCCCTTCCTCTTTGCTTAGGCCCGGCATAACATTTGTTTTTTTTCAGCATGCCCCTTAAATTCTACCTCTTTGATAAAATTGCCCCTGATTAATCTCCCTCTCTTTCCTGCGAATTTTATAGTAATTGGTTACGTTCTTTATTCAGCATGGAACATACCTTTGATGTTCCTTTTATTATTATTAAATTCACATGTGGCTATTCGGCCTTTAAAGTCTTTATGTTCTGTATCTCTCCATATGTAACAAGCAGGGAATATGAGTATACATAGGGCGACCATATGATGGGTTTATTGTTCAAATTAGGACACTTTTGAGAGTGAATGGGAGTTGCATTAACAGCTCTATCACACAACAGACATAAACTGGGGCAGTCCCATGCAGACTGGGACGGATGTCTACACCAGTTATAACCCCTCTGCGATATTAATACCATCTACCGGATTGCACTGTGCAAACAGGGGCTCTAGTTTTGATCGATTTTCCGTGACACAAGCAGAGAAGATTCCAGTCTTCTTTTGCATTAGTCTTAATTTATGATACCGTGTTGATACTGCATTTGGCAGTATCTTTTTTTTTTTTTTTTTTTGCTACAAGCGGTTGTTTTCTACTAAAGTAGAGTAATAATTTGCTATGAGATAGGCACATCGCCCTGAAGAAGGTAATTTGCAGTGAGTGTGAAAACAGGCCAGTTCACTGAGCTGTAATTAACCGTGACCTTAGGAATGGTAAACAGTGAGCTATTTTCTGCCCTAGAGGGGTGTGTGCTTTAATCCACATTTAATCACAAGATTAGGAAATAGCCCAGTGGAAGAATTTATACCGCCAAATCCAAGAGGGGATGCTATTCATTTGACAATTTAGAGTAATGCTTATCCATCAAACCAGGGCAAAAATAGAACTATAATATTTGACTGGCGTTTTATGACATGTGCTTAATGTGTGTGTGTTGAAATGAAAGGAAAAGTTTTAGAAAAAATTTGGAAGGTAGGTAGCACACTTTTTCCGTATTTTAGGTACTACATTGAAAACGAATATCAGTCATGAGGTATCTTTTAAATTTGAGAAGCTTGATCTATTTATTTTGGAATTTTGGATACATACTATCTCTTGTCAAACCAATGCAGAAACTGAATTTAAAAATACTTATGATCCTGAGAAGGGGAACAACATAGCATTAGCAAGGCAGAAAAATAAAAGCTAAGGAGTATGTGCTGTAGAAGATGAACTATAAACGTGTTACAGATGCATTTATAATGACGTTTACATACAGTGTTACAACTGAGTAATATCAGTGTTTTATCCTTTATTTAGGGCCTCCAGCAATGTTCACTACTGTCCTTTACAAAGATTTAAGTAATTTCCACAACAACTTGGTTTGAGGGAGCAAGACACTGATACTGTGATAAGTACTGATCACCAATATGATATTACGTGAGCCAGGTTATAGTCCTGGAAGTAACTCCCATTTTTTTCAGTATTTTAAAAATGAAAAAGAGAAACAAAATAAGATGTCTGAGATATACCCATCAGAACCTATAGAAATGACTTTTTATTGCACAATTGATGATATTATAGCCAGGGGTCGAGAACATGGTTTGTGAATTGTTTATAACGCTTGTTCTTTTCCCCTTCCTCTTATTTGGTAACTCACCCACACTTGCTTAAGAAAAGAGGGCGGGTATGGGAAATCAAGGAACCTTTCTAATAAATCCAAGAAGGTAGGGGTGGTTAATAAATGGCATTTATGCAACTTTTGGCTGAACCTAATGACTATTAACTTTGTTTTTCTTTTAAAAAAAATTCCAGCATAATTAACATACAGTGACTAGTGACAATTTTTTAAAAAATAGTGCTCACAACACTATGCTGATGGAAGACGAAAGAAAATTTGATTTCAATTCATGGCTGGGTTACACAGAGGGGTTGAGGAATTGACCCAAATTCACAAAGCTAGTAAATTAAAAGCTAGAACTACACTCTTTCTACCTCATTTCGTTGGTTCCTGGTTCCGTTACCAAGAAACCAAGGTTTCAAGCAAGTCTCTTCCCGTCTCTCGTTACCCACGTTCTCGTGTATAAAATGAGAACACGGGTTCTCTACTTAGTAAGAGTTTACGACTTCCAGTCTGCTTTAACACCTGATAACTATGGGCCAGTAACTGTTAAAAAGGGCAATATTTTTTATCAACATTATCTTCTGCATTTAAAACACTGCGAATGACTCAACGAAAATATTCCAATAAGATTTGCATTAAAAATGTGCGAATTTGTCAAATCTTGTAACATCAAAGTTGCCATTTAAAGGGCTGTTTATATTTTCAAAGTATACAAATGTGTTTTCCAGGGAAATGGGGTTTAATTTTTCTTTAGGTGAGACAGATGAGGCAAAAAGTTGTGAACTTGACTTTTGTGCATTTGATTTTTCTTTACGTTTCCCGCCACCTTCAACTTCCTATCATTTCATGATTGTGTTTATTGAAGTTCCACTTGGATTATTTTAGATGAGACTATTTATTCAGCAAGTATTTGCTAAGCATTGTGCTTCTCCTTGGGGACAAAAACAATAAAGAAGACAGATACACTGTCCCCTGGAGCTCCCACATTGTTATTACAGTTCACCAAGAAGTAAAATAAAACAATACTCACAATGAGAAAAGTCTGACTTTGTTTTAAAGTTCCCTTGAAGGAACTGATCGGTCAGTTCTACCTATTAACCAGAGTTAATAGAAAAGAACTTAGGTCTTAATATCTGGTTACTTATCTGTTCCACTGAAATGCCATACATAAATCATTTCATTTGAAAAATAGATGTATAGTAAATTTTCCAATTACCCCAATTTATTCTGTTAAATAGATTTTACAGTTGGTAAATAAGAATTTAAATCCAAAAACATGATAATTGTTTAGGTTTTTAAAATATATTTTCTTCTATGTGCTCCTGTCATTTTTCATAAATATCTTCCTCATAAAATTTTCTGTCATTATAGTTTTTTCTCCAACAATTTCATTTCTTTTGCATTTGGATTTGTCCAATATCCTCAATGGTTTTTAATCCCTCTAGCTCCTATGTTTTCTAAACAAATTCTAATGCAATTTTGTTGGTTGTCAAAACACATCCAGCTCAATGATTTTCTTGGATTTTTCATTATTCTAATGAATTTCTTACATGGTTTTACATGCATTAGATGGTAACCATTTTCTCTATTAATAACCCTTCTTTTTAAATTTTGTCAATGGCTTACTAAATTGAAGTGGCTTTCTTGCTCACATAATAATACAAGACAGTTTTTCTTATAGACAGGCACCTTCCTTCCATGCATGGATCAGGCTTCTTCCATTTTGCTTCTCCATTCCCTAGGAATCACACGTATCCAGTGGTGAAACAGGAGGAAAGGTATGTAAAAGGCACATCCAATTCTTAAAAGCCTTAACTTAAAAGTAGCACAAACCATTTCCTGGTGGTGATTAGTAGTCATGGCCATGCTCAGATACAAGACAGAACAGGAAACTTAAATTATGCAATTACTTACCATTTACCACTATCTACTATGGAATTGGAAACATGAATTACCAGTACATAAAAAAAAACTAGTTACCTGTCTGCACCACACATACCCATCCCTTTGTAAGGATTTATATGAGGCTGAGAGATTTACAATTGGAAGACACTTAGTGCAGGATATGCCAGATCAAAAACTATACTAAATAAATGATATCTACCATATATAAATTATGCATATTATTATATAATATATGCCCATTATATAAATTATAATTATAACAATTATAATAATAATTATGAATGTATTATATAAATTATATAAATTACAATGAGCATATATAAATTAGCAATTCCATTTGCCTTTTAATTGAGGTATAATTGATAGAACATTATTTTAGAGGTATACTAGCAACTGCACTTAAAATATATAAATGGAGAAACCTAGAAAAATATTGTAAACATTTTCTAAAAATTTCCAAAATGTTTGTTGACAGGTGAAGCCAGCTGAAACATGAAATGTGAGTTACAGCAATGGCCACCTTCAAATGTACAAAGCGCAGTCATATTGGGAAAGTATACAGATGCATCCTGAGTGGTGCCAGAAGGCTGAACTGAGTTCGCCAGTGCTTGTTTGATATCTCTGTTGTCATTTTGTTTGTCTAAATCTCTCTAATTTTCTCAGGAAGGTGTCATAAAAACAATATTACCAGAATTCTTGTATGTTGATAATAGTTTATGGCACTTTAGGTTGGTATCGTTGAACATAAAGCCTTGGTCTACATATTCTTTCCTTTAATATTTTTATCCCATTTTCCTCTGGCACAAAAAGTGGATGATGAGCTAATTGATGTTCTTTTATAAATCAGGTGTTCCTTTTGTCTGAGGGTACAAAGGATTTTCTTTCTTTGGAAAAAAAATCACTCACTGATTTCAGTAGAATAAATCTTAACATTGGTTGTTTTGGGTCAGTAATCTCAGGTACCCAGTGAGTATTTTCAACATTTAGATTTGTTTTTAAGATTCAAGAACTTTGAAAAAAAAATCATAGTTCGGGGTATTGCTTGATTGATTGCTTTGGTTTTTCTTCCTTAGGGATTCCTATTATCCACATGTTGGATCTTCTTTGCAAATCTTTAAGATTTGTCATCTATCATGAAAGAAGTTTCAAAATGAAGTCAGCATTGATAAGAGAGCCGCCTACGCACATCTCCTGTTTCACTCCTTGGTACACCATGAACTTTTGACATTCGTCATTTGCAAATTGACCACCTCCTGGAACACATCCTTCTACTTTGGACTGAAACAGAGATGATGTAACACTTGTTAGCTAAATAGCCAATCGTGTATTAGATAATCAGTTTAAACTCTGCCAGCACCAATCATAATGCTTTCAAAACAAGTTATGTAACTTTGTAGTTTTTGCTTTTATAAGCCTGCACTGTCTGCAATTCAATTTAGAGCACACTTTTCATTTAGGTCATCTCTATCTCCGGGACTGCAATCCCTAAGACCCCCAATAAACTCTTTTTGATGCTTTGTAGACTCGGTCTCTATGGACTCTCTCAAATTCTTTTTATCTCCTTTTGTTCTTTTCAACTAAAGGAGATTTCTTCCTTTTAACCCTTTATTTCTGCTAAGTAATTAAGAATTATGTTTACTTGCTCTTCTTGTTATTCATGTTTTTTTCCCCTCATTTCCAAAATGATTTTTTGATGTCTGCCACGATTTTTATTTTTAGTCTACATAATGCCAATTTGAGTTGTTCTTTAATGCTTTGCATCATTTTCTTAATGCTTTGTAGCTAGTTTTGAAATAGTACTTTAGAATTTTTATTAGATTCCTAAAGCATGTCTTTCTGATGTGCTGTCTTTGTCTTAGGAATAGTATTCTGCCCTTTATTTTCTTTAAATTATAGTATCTTTGCATTGGACTTCCACCTCCAAAATTTTCTTTTGTTCATTTTTATGTGAATTTAGTTTCTCTAGACTTTTAGAAAGAGGGTTGGTTCAAGTAACATTGACAGCTTCAGAGTTCCCTCTTCTGTTTCTCTTCAGTGGTGTTAAAAACATATGCTTTCTGAAATTTCCTGACTCTGTTTCCTTCTCCAACTTTCCTTCCCCAACTTTATGATTTTTAAGAAATCTCTGTTGTCCCTATGCTACTCCATTTTTTAAAATTTTTTTATTTAAAAAAAATTTTTTTAATTACATTTATTTATTTTTGAGAGAAAGAGTGAGACAGAGTGTGAACGGGGGAGGGGCAGAGAGAGAGGGAGACACAGAATCCGAAGCAAGCTCCAGGCTCTGAGCTGCCAGCACAGAGTCCATAGCAGGGCTCAAACCCACGAACTGTGAGATCATGACCTGAGCCGAAGTTGGACGCTTAACCTACTGAGCCACCCAGGCACCCCTACTCCATTTTTTTTTAATATGAAATTTATTGTCAAATTGGTTTCCATACAACATCCAGTGCTCATCCAACAGGTGCCCTCCCCAATGCCCATCACCCACTTTCCCCTCCCTCTCACCCCCCATCAACCCTCAGTTTATTCTCAGTTTTTAAGAGTCTCTTATGGTTTGGCTCCCTCCCTCTCTAACTTGCTACTCCATTTTTAAATGTTTATTTATTTATTTTGAGAGAGAGATAGAGGGAGAGAGGGGGAGGGGCAGACGGCAAGGGAGTCAGAGAATCCCAAGCAGGCTCCCAGCTGTCAGTGCAGAGACCTATGTGGGGGCTTGAACCTACAAACTGTGAGATCATGACCTGAGCCAAAATCAAGAGTCAGACACTTAACTGGCTGAGCCACCCAGGCGCCCCCTTATCCTACTCCATTTCAATTCCACTCCCAGACTTTTCTCCTAGTGTGGGTGCTATCGTGGCAGATGGCCCCTGGAAAGTCAGTTTTGAGAGTTCCCTAGTCTAGACCTCTCTAGCCCCTTTAGAAACTTGTACACCGGTCCCTTGCACTCACTCACAACTGGAGTTGGCCCATACCCTTCCCATTTTCTGCTACTGTTCTTCCATTAACCTGTTGTATTTTCCAGTCAATGCCTATTGGCTGTACTGTGGGCCTCCTGTTTTCAGGTCTGCTTGCCAGCTTCTTTTCTCACCTTTTGCTTCCTCTCACATAGATACTGACAACATTCAGTTCTGCGGATATTGACGGTTTGTTATTATAG